>NC_092362.1:781875-1087592 GCF_030848805.1 Temnothorax longispinosus | reverse complement strand
GCATATGACTTTTCTAATCCTAGCAGTTCAGCAACTTTAATAACTGTCTTGTGCGTAATTGTCCAATCGTTTTCCTTCATATCTATTAAATGATCATATGTAAATTGTATTTTTAACAAGTATATGTATATTGCATCAAGTTACAAAAATTAAATTAAAATTTTTACTTAAAAATTTTGAGATATAGTTTTGCAACACAAGTAACTTTTGCGTGTGATAATCTTTCAAAGAAATATTAATCTTATAATATTTCTTCAGTGCATACAATGACCTTAAATCTTTTATCATTTTGATAATATTGTTGCAACGATAAGGACAAACACTTGACTGTGTTAATAAGTTATATATTTTAAACTCTAAGCAACCCAATATTTCCATATGATAGACCAAAGACGTTGCATTCTAAAAGTCAATATTAAATATAATTATATCTTTATATATATTATAATTTATAGATAAAAATAATTTCCAATGAATAATTGTATCAAAGGTCAATTTCTAATTTACCTGAAAAGAGAAAGCTGCGACAATATAATTAATAATTCCTTCATAACAATATAAAGCGCTAGCAACCGAATTTA
This sequence comes from Temnothorax longispinosus, assembly GCF_030848805.1. Taxonomy (NCBI): domain Eukaryota; kingdom Metazoa; phylum Arthropoda; class Insecta; order Hymenoptera; family Formicidae; genus Temnothorax; species Temnothorax longispinosus. Next base: position 1,087,011 of record NC_092362.1, on the reverse strand, counting down.
AAAGAATTATATATGAATTATATATTTCAGTCTTTTCTACCCCTATTTCATATATAATTCTTATATATGCTAAGTAGCGGAGCTCCTCGCGAGGTAGAGGAGTGTTTCGCGAGGCAAAGGAGCGCCAAAGATCCATAATTTTGATCGCATATAAAGTTAAGTCTAATCAACCGAATTTAAAAGAATTATATATGAAATAGGAGTAGAAAAAACTGAAAAATATAATAAAATTAAAAATAGATAGATATCTCCAAATTTGCGGAAGTTAATATGTTCAGAGTATTCTAAAATGTCGAAATATTGCATTAAAATCGCATGTCCGTACGTATATATGTGTATGTGCAGATTTGATGTCCGTGTTTACTCTAACTTCCGCAAATTTGAAGATATCGATCTATTTCTAATTTTATTATATTTCTCAGTCTTTTCTACCCCTATTTCATATATAATTTTTTAAGATTTGGTTGATTAAACCCAGCTTATTTATACGCGATCAAAGATCCATAATTTTGTAATTTTAATTATCGTAATTCGTTATTAATTGGAATAAGCAAGATGGAAGCGCGGCCGCCGCGGCCAGAATATCCCCTCCAGTTGGCTAGTTCGGACACGAACCATTAGCACGGACGCAAACCATGTGCGGTTACCGAGCGATACGACGTAGTTGAGTTGCACTTTCTCAGGCGGCGCGTCGGAAAATGCAACACAGCAACACACGAAAAAGGCCGGGATGGCCTCTCTCAGGTTTCTCTCTGATACGGCATACGCTCCAGTGGTCCAGTGGCGACCAGTGGCGGCCAGTGGTGCGTGGTGGTAGTGGTGGTGCATCTGTCATCAATTCTGATTGCGAGTTACGACGACGTGATCGCGTAGGAGAATCGGCCGGTACGTAGCAGTGGGCAACTGGGCAGATCGCGGCCAACAACACTCGGTCGTTACTCGGCAGATGCTCTGGAACGTGGTGACAAGCTCTTCCCTCCGGTCTCAACTAGCGAACGATGGTGACGATCAACGCGGATCTGCGGCGCGAGCGCGAGAGATGCAGCTTCGATCCCATGGAGCTGACGGGTTTCTGGGACGGCGGCGCGGAGAAGACGTCGCATCGGCGCGAGCTAGGTTCGTTGTCATTTAATTCGCACGCGCGTTGCGGACGTTGCGGTTGCGGTCATCATGCGCTTAGCTCACATCAGCGTGGAGCGTGGAACGTGGAGCAAAGCAAGGACTCACTGCGCTCTCTCTCTCTCTCTCTCTCTCTCTCTCTCTCTCTCTCTCTCTCTCTCGCCTCTTCCCTCTGCCGCGAGAAGCTGCGCGAAATGTCAACGCCCAACTCAATCGCTCTGTTTTTCTGTTTATCAACTATTACTCACTTCGTGATAAGGGAGCTGGATCTTACGTATCAATTAACTCCCGCCTCGCGTCTATTTATCTCGTAGAAGTTGGATTCATGTTACATTTATTCTCGCGTTGATATGTTACTTTGTTGTGCGCGTTACTTGTCCCGACGCATTTTTTATTTACCACAGGAAAAAGCAAGAAGGATAAACATGTAACTTGATTGTAACTGGATGTAACTGAACAGCGGTCAATTTTATCTTGAAACGAAACAGGAAGGAACGTTGTTATCGTAAATTACGAGGAATAATTCTCTTTTAAAAACTACTCCGTTTATGATGGATTTTTTTATGGATAGAAAGGCGTGTACAACTTTCTATGGTTTCCTAGGAATTAGTAGGTAAAAGTGTGAAAGGCGCAAAAGTTTATACCTTACCGAGCACTCGTTCGATTTCTCGCAATTGAATATAGGCATTATACTTTTTCAATGTATTTTCACACTGAAAAAAAAATATTTTGATAAAAAAAATTATTTATTTAGATTGTGGCCAAGAGCTTATTTACTTAATATAATACACATATTTATTTAGAATTAGATATTTTTACTTAATTTAAATAAAAATATTTAATTATAAATAAATATTTTTTTGGATCTAAATATTTGTTTCTCAGAGTGCATGCGTGATAATATTCTTTCTAATAATATTAATAACAGTTTTTATATAACAATTATAAATTTTTATAATTGTTTTATAAAGACGTATTCTGCCACATGTGCTGTTACAAATATCTCCAAGCATATTCGATACTTGACGTGATTATAAGATAAATAATTACGTAATTATATAAAACATTAGAAATAGATCTGGCAAGCTAATGCCATCGGCAAAAATTTCTTCAAGACTCCCGTCTTCATTTCTTCGGACAATTAAGTACGTCATAATTTTGCATTTACTTTTTATCACAACTCAAAAATATATTTACGTTTGCAAATATGATAGATACGATAATCGGACGTTAGCGAATATGTCGTGTAAACGTGAGAAAACACCTATAAATATGCTTCGTCATCGGCAAGAACTTTTTTTCTCATCATTCTTCTTCTCCCTGCAATTATTGTAATATCTTGTTCTCCACAATCTTTGTTCGCGCTTTACTACGGTCTTACGCATAAATGTACATCTCAGCCAAGTTAGCCTCCTGATATAAAATATATGATATAAAATATATTTATGAAATAAGGGATCCAATTTTTGCTCGCTTACGTTTTTTATTCTTAAGGCTCCTGTTCACTCACCATTATACTATCTCAGATTGTGACGTCAGAAGCGAGAAAATATATAAAAAAAAAATTCTCGCTAAATATATTAAAATGGAAATATGTTTCAATTATAAAGCAACACTTACACTTACTCGATAGAACCGACCTTGTAAAATATACCGAAAATTTATCTTTTTATTTCGGAATAAAATGATATTTATTTCTATATATTATTAATTTGACAGTTGTCATTAGCTGTGAACTAGCTTATTTCGTTTCTGGTTAGGCATTATTTATTTTTAGATATATGGTTATTAAGGAGGTTGGTTGCTTAAATCAATAAATATTGACCAATTATATTTTAATAATTCGGCAATTGACCAATGTGATTGATTAATTGTTTTTCCGTCCGAGATCTCGGAGCGACATTTCTAGCTCTGGACCTGGACACAAGGCTTTATACACGGGCGATATAGCAAAAATGTTACACATCTGTAATGTAACTCTCGGAAGCATATTAAAAATGAGTGAGAATTTAATGAAAATAGGTGCAAATAATTTTTTACATATTTAGAAAGGACTTTATATAACTAATCAAAGGTTATCAAGAACGTGTAAAAATAAAACAGCATATTGCCATATTTCAACGTGGTATTTGCGTTTCAATTATACAAACAATAATTTAAAACTTTAAGAAACAGCTAATTAAATTTATTCCACTTATTCATCTGCTAAAAAAACTCGTTTATTTCACACAACGAAAACACACCTATAGACTTTCCCCTGCCCCGCCGGATGTTCTGGAGGCACCGTTTTTTTCTATAAAACTCGGATATTCCAAAATTGATAACTTTTTTATCTAAATTGTGAATCGATCCGAAATTTAGCCCCGAACTTTGAAAAAGAATACAGAATATGATCTTAAATTTTCATCGACTTCTTTGATCAGAAGTGAGAAATCGCATGCCAAAAACTTTTGCAGTTTTACGTAGAAATAAGAAAAGAGATATATCCACAAAACGCAATTGTAAACGATTCAGCATATTTGTAGAATATACCGAACACTTTTCTTTGGCTTTAATAAATAATGAATAAATAGCTGTCAAGATGAAAAATGAAAGAAGACAGGTTAAAAAGATAGAATGCATGTCACGTTAATTTTATGGCTATTTAGTGATTATTACAGCCAAAGGAAAGTGTTCGGTTATATTTTATACAAATATGCTGAATCGTTTACAGTTGCGTTTTATGGATATATTTTTTTATTTCAACGTAAAACCGAAAAAACTTTTGCCATGCGATTTCTCGCTTCTGACGTTATCAATCAAGTATAGAAGCGGCGAGTGAGCAGGAGCCTAAAGAATTAATGAAATAAAAGGAGAGTGAGTTTTTGGTAAGTTTTACAAATCGGTTCTATCGATTGTAAGTGTTGTTTTATTAAAACTTATTTCCATTTTAATATATTTAGCAAGAATTTTACTGCATATTTTCTCGCTTCTGATGTCACACAATCTAAGATAGTAGTGAATATCTTTATGTATTCTTTTTTGCTACTTGCGTCAAAGTAAACGCACGTAACTGTTTTCGTATTGTCTTGTAAGTTGTAATTAAAGGCTATCAGATAATTTTTCAGCCGTGTTAACGAGTCATTTACATAGTCATGCATGTTAATTTTTTACGTCATTTATTTACGTAGCCATGTTAACATTTGTTGGCTGCACGCAATATTATTTACTTCAATATTGTTTTCAGTAAAAATGTATAATAGTGATAAGAATTATTATTGCAATGTTGTCGTCAATCAGTTTGTCGAGTGTTTTGTATTGTACAAAGACGTGAGAATAAGAATATCATTTAAATGTAAATAAGAATATCAGTTTTTTTCCTCATTGACAGTCATTTGTCTAATTAATTCTGATAATATTTTATCATGTTTTGTCGTGAACAGAGAGAAAGAGAGAGAGAGAGAGAGAGAGAGAGTGTCAAATGACTATTGTGATAATAAACTATCACATTTTTTAATTTGATATATTGATAATATTCGTGTATTTAGTATTATGTAATATATATATAATACTATATAATACTAAAATATGTTGCTTGAGATTAAAATTGATCACGTAAAAAAAAATTAAGATCTATGATAAGATACATCGAGCAAAGCTGTTAAACCGTGTTTTTTTATATGAATTGATAAGAGCCATAAATATATATGCGGAACAACACCTTCATACAAATATATGCGCAGCTACTCGGTTCAATGTTCAACACGCGAGATTAAATACCTATATAGAAACGTCATATTTCCACGTATAGACTAGATACTAGATACTCGGATGACTTGCGGGAAGAAGTTGTTATTCCGATATCACTGGCAACTAGATCAAGTCGTTCGAAAGTGGCAATATTTCTTGCATCGTCTTTCGTTGACGGAGATCATTTTAATTTTAAGCCCACAGCGAGACAACTTTTAATGTCGATGTATTGGAGAAATGCGTTCCAAATGTTATCTTTAATTAAACGCTGCCCTAAAACCGTTAATCTAATGGATGAAAAATAAATTAGCATTTATCAAATACGTAATTCAAATCGTTAATTCACGAATGATAAAGGAAATGTATATATGTCCAATAATTTGTGACAATGATTTTACGATTGTATAATTCAAGAAGATCGCAAAGGGCAGATCTCTATAATGCTCATGTCGAGTTCGTCGAATCGGAAACTGGTTGTGCAACTTTCGATGGGACATCGGTGTAGAGATCAGCTTCAGAGAGCAGCACCCTAGTTTATCGAGAAATTTTAATTCGAAATTATTTCTATACTCTATAGTCACACGAAAAAACGGCTTTATGAAGAAATTTAATTTAATCATTTAGGATTTAAGGAGGTTGGTTGCCATCACGTTGCGGGGCAGGTGGCGAGGCAGGGAAAAGCCTATAGGTGGGTTTTCGTCGCGTGAAATAAATGAGTTTTAGTAAATAAATATGTGGAATTTTTAATAAGCTGTTTCTTAAGGTTTTAAATCGTTGTTTGTACAATTTGAAATCTAAATACATTATTATCCACGTTGTGGCAATATGCTGTTTTATTTTTACAATTTCTTGATAACTATGTAGAGAAATCATTTCAGTCTTCATAAAAGTCCTTTCTAAATATGTAAAGAATTACTTGTACCTAGGTATTTTCATTAAATTCTCATCATTTTTAATATACTTTTGAGAGTTACATTACAGGTGTCGTAACATTTTTGCTATGTCGCCCGTGTATAAGAGAGAGATAAGAGTATAACTTCAATAATTAATTACTTGACAACCATGTAGGCAATTGTGTTCAACTTTGGCATGGACGACAGATTCCCATAGGGCATAGACGAATATCCTTCATAAAGAAGTAATTCTTATCGCATTGATTTGAGCAACCGACCTCCTTAATTTGATTTGATCATTCAAAATCGTTTATTCAACCTTCAATCTGATTATTTAGCTATTATCTAATTTAATTATTTATATTTAGCGTATTGATTGAATTTGCATAGCTCGTGTTGTTATCAAAATTCATTTGCATTCGTTAATATGAAAATTTATTAATTTTTAAATAGTAATTCGAGTTTATATTATTTGCAGAAAACTTCTTTCTAAGCGATCCGCTTCTACATGATAAAATTCCTGCAAAATACAAGAGTCACAAGGAAATTTATGAGGATGCGATAATGAAAGGATGCCGAGTATTACAGAAAGTGCAACAATTACACGACTCAGGGAAAGGTGGCATGGACGTTTTCTCGTAAGATATTTAAACACGTAATAATATGTTTTATATGTCGTTACACTATGAAGAAACTGTATATTAAACATAATGTTTCAAGTTTAATGTTTTATAACAAAAATATCATTTACTCTCTCTCCAAGTAAGATTATTATTTATAAATATATTATTTATAAATATATTATATATATTAATCGAGATAATATTTAATTTCATTCAAAGTTTAATATTCCATGCAAGGAAAAATATTTTAAAAAATCTAAAAAAGCGTCATTTGACAAAAGCATTTGTGGTGCTCTGTAGACAAATTTTAGGAGGCATGTTAGGCTCGGCGATATTGAAGGACGGTAATCCGCTGACACTGCACTACGTGATGTTCATACCAGCTATTATGGGACAGGGCACTGTCGAACAGCAAGGATACTGGATATCCAGGGCTTGGAGCTGTAATCTCATCGGTACTTATGCCCAAGTATGTTTCTTACTAATCACAAACTTGTGATTTATAATTTTCAATATATATATATATATATATATATATATCTTTAATTCTGACTTATTTTTGGAATAATAAAAAATGTGTTTTTAGACGGAGCTTGGTCATGGCACGTTTATTAGAGGTTTAGAAACTACCGCGACTTACGATCCTGAGACCGGAGAATTTGTATTAAATAGCCCGACTTTGACATCGTACAAGTGGTGGCCTGGTGGTTGTAAGTATTTTTGTTCAAAATAACATATATTCGAATCTCACTCTTCAGGCTCATAGAAAAGAAAATACTTTCAGTGGGTCAAACGGCAAATTATGCGATTGTCGTCGCACAATTATATACGAAAGGAGAGTGCAGAGGTATCCATGCTTTTATTGTGCAACTTAGGGACGAGAATACTCATGAACCTTTACCAGGTGTGTGAAATCATAAACGTATCTTACAAGTAAACTTTACATCTTTCGCTAAATTCATCGCGTTTACGAACGACAAAAAAGATTCATGTTAAAAGATTCACCTTCATTCTCAGGTATAAAGATTGGGGAAATTGGTACCAAGTTAGGAATGAATGCAACTAATAATGGCTTTCTCGGTTTTGAGAACGTTAGAATACCGCGTGAGCACATGCTGATGAAAAATTCTCAGGTAATAGGAACAGAGAGAGTAGGCGAGGCATTCACGATTGGTTATTTAATGACAAGTCTAATGGAGAAGTTTAAAGGTCTAATTATCCGATATTTTCAGGTATTAGAGGATGGAACTTACGTGAAAGCGCCTAGTGATAAACTGACCTATGGTACAATGATGTTCGTTCGAGTGGTATTAGTACGCGATATTTCTAACTACCTGTCGAAGGCGGTGACAATAGCTATTAGATACAGCGCAGTAAGACGTCAGAGTCAGATAAAGCCCGAGTACGTGATACAAGAATAAATTAAAATAAAATCTGTAATCAATTTAAAAAGTTTATCTTTATGCTATTTTATGCTGTTACATTTTTTGACGTATTGCTTGATTTCGAAGCACATAATGAAGACAAAGTTTCGTACAAGTCGTATTGGATTTGCTTTACTATCTTTTGTTTTTCGCTCAGTCTGAAGGTCGGTTAAAGATGGATAGTAATTAGACTAATAATTTCATTATTCAGACTCTCTTTGGCAAATAGCTTAAATTTGAATATATTTTGTTTATAGACTGTTTTGTTTTTACAATTCTGATAGTAATCTTGAATACATTTTCTTCTTTCTTTTTCTGTTAGTCAATATAAATGCCAATATACATGTACATTTTATTATCTGTGATAGATTTGTTGGAATAATTTTTCATGAAAGTATATCTTAATGTAACTTTAAAATGTTTTCAATTTATTCCAGTGAGCCCGAATCGCAAATTATGAATTATGTTACGCAACAATACAAATTGTTTCCCAATCTTGCTGCATGTTTCGCATTTCGAATGTGTGCCGAATGGATTTGGGAGATGTATAATAATGTGACAGCTGAATTAGATCAGGGAGAGCTAGAGAGACTACCTGAGGTATGCTAAAATACATTATTATAAAAATAGAAATTGTATAATTGCTGTCTTAAATTTCGTGTAATAAAAAGATTGATTTAGAATTCAATAATTTTCGTTATTATTAGAAAAATAAAATTATATTTTTCAGCTGCACGCGCTGGCATGTTGTCTAAAGGCAGTTGCATCATCAGACGGAGCTACTGGCATTGAGCAATTACGATTGGCGTGTGGTGGACACGGTTATATGGATGCGAGCAACTTACCGGCAATTTATGGTTTAGTGACTGCTACTTGCACTTACGAAGGCGAAAACACAGTTCTGCTATTGCAAACGGCTAGATATCTGGTGAAAGCTTGGAGACAAGCTGTTGGCGGTGAACCGCTACCTCCGACTGTCGAATATTTAGTTGTTCTTTCACGTGGAGTAAAACAGCGTCCTTGGAAAAATACTTTAACGTGTATTGTGCAAGCGCATCAAGCAGTTGCCGCAGGGTAAATATATATATACATATATGCACAAAGAAAATCGATATTTACATATAAAAACTTGGTAATGATCGCAAAACGGAGCATTGCAACATCATCGCAATCTATAATTTATAAATGTTTTTATAGTAAAATTCGTCTGGCGACGGAAAACATGGACCGTAGAATACGTAGTGGTGCGTCACCAGAAGAAGCGTGGAATCAAACTAGCATTGAATTAGCGCATTGCGCAGAATCGCATTGTCGAGCTTTCCTAGTGATGCGATTCGCTGAGAATGTCAGAGGATTGACATCCGCGTCCAAGCAGCTTCGCGAAGTTTTAATGCAGCTTTGTGAATTGTACTCGATATATTGGGTACTGCAACGCCTCGGAGATTTTCTTCGCGTTAGTACCACATGCTTGTTTAAAATTAAAATTACCATCATAATTTTGATAAGTATCAAGTCACTTCATTAACACGATGCATTTTGTAACAGTTTTCCTGTCTAAATAACGAAGATGTTCCGGCGCTCCAAACGCGCTTCGAAGAGATGCTCGCTGCAATCCGCCCAAATGCTGTCGGTATCGTCGATGGATTTGATATTCGCGACGAGATCCTCTCATCCGCGCTTGGCGCATATGACGGCAATGTGTATCAGCGTCTCTTTGATGAAGCGATGAAAAGTCCTTTAAATCAGGAGAGTGTCAATCAATCCTTCCATAAATACCTCAAGCCTTTCCTTAAAAGTAATTTATAGTCATATTATGGTTATCATAAAATAGTCAACAAGTTCTAATATAGATAAGAGACCATTTTAACATTTCAATAAATTTGCATGGCAAATCTGTCAACACTGTTAAAAGGGAGTTATCTTGTAAAATTTCCGGGACATGTTAATAATCATAATAATTGCAAATGCTGCAGTAAATTTGTGGTAACTTTAAAGCATCTCTTTTCTCATAGCAGTTATATTGAATTATAATGTCAAGATATCATGATTTAAAAAAATCATTTTTAAGAATATTTTTCTTACAATATAAATCAAAATAAATTAATTTTTTTATGTGCTACACACTTAATAATAAGGGATTGATGAAATATACAAAACCTTTTTTGGTTCGTGGATTGATAAATAGTTGTAAATTAAATCAATTTTCACAAGACCTATTTTTGTTGGAAATGTATATTTAGATAAAATTATATCTAAATGCAGATTAAGATGTAAAAAAAATCGCTTCTAGCATATTTTAGCAATTCATATTATTAAACGAGAGTACATAATTAAACGAGAGACAGTACATAAAAAACTAATTTTTTTATGCATATTGCAAAGAAAGTTTACATATCAATTCTATATAACTGTAGTGAAAAAACAGAAACTTTAAGTATTACAAAAACGTTTTGTTCACTTTTTTATAATAATAATATAAATAATTCGTACAATATATTATATATTGGTATTATATGGAAACGCACACATATACAGGATGTTTCTTGCATGTCGTAATTCTATCAATGCTTCAGGGATGAATTTAGAAAAAAAATAAAGAATATATAAATATAAATTGTTTAGGCTTCATTTTTCGAGTACACGCACATACTTTGAAAATTCCCTTTGATTTATTGTAATTGAGAAAATAAAGCTTAAACGACTTATTTTCATTGAAACTTTTAAATTCACTGCCTGAAGCATTGATACACAATTAAGAATCATCCTGTATTCATTAGTATTCCATAAAACGTTTGTCTCTTAAAAGACATTTTTATAAGACGTAATTTAACAGAAGTACGAAATTGATGGAAATGTATTTGTCTATTATACATTTATCGGCATCTGTATTAATACATTGTTTTATGCATTATGTATAAAGTATTTTCTACGTTCATAAATCAATCCTTAAAAAAAAAAAAAAAAAAAAGATTGATATTTTTGATAGAGAGTGATATTTTATGAAATATAAATATTGTATATGTGAAATGGGAGGACACATGCGAAGTATTGTTTTGCAAATGATAATATTAATAAAAGAAAAATGTAATTTTTACGGTTAGATGTCCTAGTATGTATTTACAGATTTACCTTTGAGAATGTTATATCGCGGTAATTTCATGTAACTCGAAGGTACGAATACATATTATATTTTGATATACATAAATAAAGTGCAAATAATCTTTCTTCGTTATTCCGGTGTACGGTTTTACGATTTCCTGAACTCCACGCAACATTGTATGAACTGGAAGAGATGTTTTTCGTATCTCAAAGAAGTTTCCAACGCGTTTCCTTAGACGGTATAGTATTTATTTACAGAATAGGAGCGACGACATACATTATTGTTTGTTATTATACTAATATAATGCAATTATTAATTCCCGTTAATTAAGAATAACGTAATAATTACTTTGATGTCCGCAACAGCGATAACATGGATATCCTATCTTTTGCATTCGGTAAGAAGCTGCTCGTGTCTTGCTGGCCCGTCATTATTACGATTATATACGTACGGTGGTAGGAAGTTGAGTTTTAACTTTCAGAAGGAAAACGTGGGAGAATGATATATAAAACACTTTAGTGAGAAAAAACCGAAACAAATGGCGTTTTATCGCAGTTGCGCGAGCGAGTATAATATATCTATATATTTATATATAAGTACATATACATGTATATACGTATTTTGTGGGTTCGTGCATAGACGGATATATACACATATATGTAATATAGACCAGTTAGGGAACAATAGGAAAAGGACGAAGAGAAGGAGGAGGAACGGGAGAAGGAAGAAGGAAAGAGGAGCGATGGGATGACAGTACTTACACTTAAAAAATAACATTGTTAATATTATCGTTATTATTAAATATTAATCCACTTTTAAAATTATTTTCATTCGTCCACCTGGCCTATGGGCTTTTTTGCCTAGTATTAGACAGACTTTTCATTGCTATAGTGTTCTTACGGAATTACGTCTTCTTATAAAATATGATTTCATTACAATTATTATTTTTCTTCTCCTCTTCGCTTAATTTCTCTCAGACGTTAATTGGCCGCGTGGTAGAGCGTAAGCTAGCAAAAGCTAAGGCAAGCGACACCACGAGGTCAATTAATTACTATCTACCGAACAATTTCATCTATATCGTGTGATTATTAATAAAGGTTACGAGCCCCCAATTTCTAGGTCTTTCCTCGTTTACTTCACACGAGACGAAGGTTTCCAAGAAAGAGAGGGAGATTAAAAAGATGACAAAGAAAAAAAAAACAGGAACATTATAGATAGATAGATAAAAGCATTTTTCATAACACTGTATTTTTAAAAAGTTATAGTATGATTAAAGAATCGTGTGAAGTACTGGAGGAATCTAATCGATCCACATTAGAAAAGATGAAAATTAAAACGAAAATAATATACCGACTTAATAAGTTATGAAAGGGAGAATACGGGTATTTCTTTGATCATAATCGGCATTATATCTAACTATCGTTACTAATGTTCTTATCGTTATTATTCTTATTGATTTCCTATGTGTAACATTTCAAACTTAGATACACTAAAAGAGATTCTGTGAAAGAGAATTCATTAAATTTAGTAAAATTGAGTCGTTTAAAAGCACAAACAAATCTCGAAGCTTCGTTCACGTACAAGTAAATTTGCGATCGATTAAAAATGCAAGTCAATAAAATTATGTCATGATATGCCGCAGAATTGTCCTTTTTTTGTCAAAACAACATGGCGCATGTTCAACGAGGATAAATCGAAGTGATAAATTTGCCGCGGATGAGCGGCAGCTACATTATTCTCGATAATAAAATAAATAAGGCGTTTAGTAGACTCTATACATTTTTCATAGTAGTAATCGTGATCGGCACATTCGGACCTAAGAGAATCTCAGCTGAAGAGAAACGGAAGGATCAAAAACTTGAAGGATGATGGAGGTCGAGAGTGCCGTGAGATGGCAAACAACGTGACTATAAGGCGGATTCGTGAGAGTTTCGTACCAAATTGCTGTTCCTTACGTAGTATATATGGCAGTATCGGCATGATATATACTTTTAATTACTCCAACGTGTCCGATTTTCCGCGACGGATCGGATTCTGCGAAAAGACGACGCTCACGTACTGTCAGAACAGAAGAAAAAAAGAGAGAGATTCAAGGATCGGTGCAGGATCGTAACAAAATTACGAAAAATAAACGGGGACGACGGAAGGGCGAAACACGGCCAAGGAGATACCGCGTAGAGGGGAAAAAAACGTTAACAAATATAGGTGGACTCCGCGATGCGGATCGATCGCGCGACGAATGTCACCGTGGGAAAAAATTCCGATACGAACGAATATACGCATTTGTATCGCTTTTCGCGTGTTCCCTTTCGCTTTCTAATACAGCATTATGGCATCATTTCTGTCGTGCTAAGGCGTGCGCGCTATCGTACCACTCTTGGGGCAAGAAGGAACCACGTATTTCTTTTTTTTTCTTCGTGTCGTTCGGGGTAATTATACCTGTCAAACGCAGCGTTTCGTCTTTCACTTTATGGCAACACACGACTTCTCGTCGTTAGAATCTCTAAGACAAGATAAACCCCAGACGGATATATTAAGAACTTTTATCAGAGTCGATTCAGGTAATAAAAGTGGGATGTTTTATCTTATGGGTGGAAGGAGGGTGTGGACGTCCCATTGCCATATGCAAACATGATTCAGTGGACCCCACGAGCTATTTCTGCTCGTCCGAGGCTCTCTCTCTCTCTCTCTCTCGAGAGAGAGAAAGCATCAGAAAAATGAAAAATATTTAGTCTTTACAAAGGAATTCCTCCACGTTTTAAGAGCTGCATTTTATTTCTGAAGGAATACGGTCTGGAATATGGAACGTCGATCGCGGTATTGGCGACACGCACGCATGGCTGCCGGTTCGCGTTTCAAAAAGATATGGCACGCTAACTGAGAATTTACTTTATTTGCTAAATGCGTTAATTGCAACTTGACGATTCGTACAGCAGAAGGATTCTAATAAAAATTACTAAATGCCTGGCGAATGTGTAAAACATGATATTCACAATTATCGGGAGTTTCAGTATTTATACATAAATTCTCGATATATTAAACACGATTTATACGAAGCAGTTATCTAAGCGATAAAATGATCCAAACTGCGAGTTTGTATACGTTTTCAATTACCATCGAGTCTTATCTTAAAAATTTGAGATACATTTATCTCGTGCAAGAAACATGCCAGCATTAGAAATCAATCGAAAAGAATCGAAAGATAACTGGATAGTTATCCACGAGTTCGTGATAACTGTTTAGCTTCCAACGTTCTAGGATACAATGAAATGAAGAGAGAAGCTGCGCAGAGAAAATATGTATAAAATCTTATATATGATAAAAATATTATTTTCCGCTCGTTTGAAGCAAAGGCTATAATGAGGAATAGGACCAGTATACGAGCATTAATCGATGTTACAACAAATTTAAATTATATCCAGATTTATTGAATTATTGACGTTTCGTACCATACTCGGACTTTATCAGAATATTCAATTAAGCGAATAATTAATTACTAACATATAGGGGTCAAAACGCATTCTTACATCGGTTTTATTTTCGCTCTTGTTTTATTTGAGGTTATAAATTTTTTTATTTATAAGATCTATGCGCGAGATCGTTATAGGGAGCGTCGACAGTACGCTATCTCCTTATTATTTTTTTTATGTTTTTTCTCTTGCTTCAGATTCACGATGGTACTTGTCGAATCAATCGAGGCTTTCATCATTGCCCTAACAATTCCATATATATATATTATAAATACGTACGTTTTAATTTCTGGAAAAAGAGAAATGTACCTTAAATACATTTCTCTTTTTCGAGAAATTAAAACTTACGTATTTATGATATATATATGGAATTGTTAGGGCAATGATGAAAGCCCCGATTAATTCGAAAAATACCATCGTGACTCTGAAGCAAGAGGAAAAACAACTTTTTTATAAAAAAAAATAATAAGGAGATAGCGCGTACTGTAACGATCCCTATAACGATCTCGCGCATACATCTTATAAATATTAAAAATTTATAAGCTCGAATAAAACCGATGTAAGAATAAGACATACACTCATACTTATATACAATATATCAAAGGAGCATGACTGACTTGAGAAGAAAGTGTTCTATAATGTTAAGTTTTTGACTTTGTGATTGCGGTACGTCTCCATGTTTAGTTAATTGCGTTTTGACCCCTATATGTTAGTAATTAATTATTCGCTTATTTGACAATTCTGATGAAGTCCGGGTATGGTACGAAACGTCAATAATTCAATAAAGCTGGATATAATTTAAATTTGTTGTAGCATTGATTAATGCTCGTATACTGGTCCTATCCTATTCCTCATTATAATCTTATATATGTTTCAGAAATAATCGCGTTATAATTTTTTATAACGATATGTACAGTACTGGCGACCGATCGACCAAATAAATTCTAAACGATTTTGTGCAACGTATAATTTCCAGAAATGCATCGTCGTAAAATATCTTTTTGTGTTTTCCTCACATGTAATGTGGGTCGATGTGATCGCGCTACGATTAATGCTTAACACATATTCTTAATATAGGCGCCCTTTTTATCCTCTCTGCAATCGATCAATATGGTCGACGAGTCCCGCCGTTTTCGCCTCTATTGGAATACGAACGCGCAATAAAAGATCCAAACTTTTGTCAAATTCAGCATTAAACGCTCTTATCAAAAAAGTAATTATTATAATTTCTTAAAAAAAAATATATAAAAAAAGTAATAGCAGCGACGCGCGAACGAGGTTGCAGCTTAACTCCTCGCTGCTCTTACTGTCGGAGAGAAATCACGACGCCGCAACGATCCTTTTTCCCTTCCCTCCTTCCACCGGGAGACAGAATGATTAACGACATAGCAGCGGCGTTTATCGCCCACGAATTTTCACGCTCTCAGTCCTGTACATGTATATACGTATACATACACGTAAATATATATATATATAATATATATACGCTCTCTAAATACGCTTGTAAATGCATCTTGGAATTGGTGCAACCTCGCCGACGGTGTCTCGACGGGATATATGCAAGAGCCGTAGTCTCGTCGTTCATTGTCCGTCACTTCAGTCACCAGCCGGGATGATTACACTCCGAAGAGAATCTTTTCGGAGATCAGCGAATACGATTCTTTAATCAGGGCGACGGAAAGGAAACTCTGTACAGGGTGTTGCAAAGGGCAAACCGGAGCGTCAAGTTGAAAAAGTTTTCAGCGTTCGGTGAACGGTCTATCGACCGAGAGCCGCGAATTCGTCTTCTCTGTCTCCTTTACTCGCGTACATCTTTCTTTAAACACGATGAAATACAGCGTGTAAGAAAATACAGTTTCCTAAAGTGAAGATGAATTCGGGCGACCGAGAAGCCGTGCGCGCGAACGTCGTTGTCGCGGCTCGGATTCGCGTCGAGCTGAAAATCATAGGGAAAGCTCGGGAGAATCGTAAAAAATTACCTTCCGAGGGAAACGGGAAAGAATCCTGGTAATTAAGTAAGGATATGTTATAACGGTCGTTTTAAAGCTAAGAACAAGGGAGATACATCGGGAGGACCGATCGGGGGAGGAGGGGGGCGGGATCCGTGTAATCGAGAATCGGCCGACGTTCTGAGCGACGTTCCTCGAGTAAAACTTTGCGTTTTGGGAGAGTCTATGAGCGCGTGCCATACGGTATGCCGTAGTAATTGTTTCACCATCGACCAGCGGGATTCCGAAAAGGCGGGCGTTGATCGTCGGTGGGTCTTTACTCGGCTCGGCATCGTGAGATCGCGAGAGGAATCGGCGAAGTCGCCATCGCGCCGCCGTCGCCTCAAGCGTAGAACTCCCGATTGTGATGAGGCGCGCCCGGCTTGGGGAAGGCTTGCGCCGCGGGCGATCTCCTCGGCTCGTCCAGGGCGTACGAACCCTCGTCCTTCTTGCGCATCCGGTACACGATAAACATGACCACTAGTATCGCGCAGAGGAGGCCCACCACCGCGCCGCCGATCACAGCTGGAAGCACAATCGAGATATGTATCTTAGATTTATTTTCGGACGGAGCCTACCTTGCGAAGAGCTATAGTCTTCGATCGATACGTGCGTTAATAATAATCACGTCGCCTCTGTAAAGACGCGGAACATGACCGAACATGATCGAGACGCACATTCGAACGAAGAGACACGAGATCTGATTTCGACCCTCTTGATACACTTGGCCGAGTTCGACGGAAAGCTTTGTCAGCTTTACACTCACCGGCTAGTACGCCTGGCTGCGCAAAGAACGAGCTAGCTCGATCCCCGGGTTTCGGATTCATGATATAGACCTCGTGGATGTCGTCGGTGTTGTCAGCGTGATCGTCTTCCGTGCCTGAGGGCTCGATTACGTTGACCTCGTTGCCGGGTCGGTTCGCGGTGTCAATGGTCGTCTGGAAATTGGATACGGCTCGATCACTTTAATCTGTTTAATTCGCGATCCCTTGTGAACGAGAAGGAGCACGCGGGTCGTCGAACAAAAATGTAAGTAATCCGTTCCGAGCGGCAAATGTCGCGTCAGCACTCTAATCGGACAAATTAGATTGCACGTCTGTGCAAAAAATATCAAGCGCAATATCGTAAAACGTCTCGAGAATATGATATACTGGTGCAATTTAAGGAATGAATTGCAATTTCTTCTTTTCCTTTACTATAGCTTCACGTGAGCCCGTGCGTTTTTCCCGCGAGAACAAATTCAACGATTTGCATTAGCAGGCAATTACCGCCCGCAATAATTTTCGCATTCCCGTGGCACGTGCAGAATATGTTCGCGAACGGAGGACGAAAATAGAATTCCATAAACTTCTTAAACGCAGAATGTTCTAGCTAGGGAGTGCTCTAGATGGGCGAAGCTAAAACCGAAGGATCCGAAATACAAAATTATATGTACGTCCAGGAACGTGTCGCGCTTACCTGCTGTTTAGTTTTGACGTTTGTCTCATCGATGATGTACGGAGGTCTCGCTTCGGTCGGCTTGCTCGGGACCTCTAATCCATTATTACCGGTAAATTCTGTAACAAAGTCACGATAAATACGTTAGAATTGATATCTCCCGCACAGGCCCGAACGCATAGATCTGTGGAAAACTTTTTTTTTCGCGAGTAGTGCGTTCGCGAAAACTAGAAATCAAATTTCCAATCACCGTGATTGGGGATGAGAAACGATTTACAGGATACGTGTCAAATATCGTTCATTTTTCAATATTTGAAAAAATCCTTTCGCCAACGTCGCCGCCTTTGTGACGCGCACGATATTTTTGTAACATTTTGCAATAGGCATTTTTCAACCGATCAAAATATCGTATAAAAGATCCGCAGGAAATCTCCGAGATATAAATATATACACGTCGTGATAGATTTATCGTTGAGAAACAGATTGGCCGAATAAACGTTGTATAAAAATTGCACATAGCATTTAATCTCTCTTTCATCCAGGAGAGAGACAAAGGTTCCATTGATCGACTGGTTAAAATTCTAGAGAGAGATATCGGGTGTCGTACCATGGTCGTCGTCCCCGTCCTCGTCGTCAGGGCCAAGGCCGCTGCCCGAGGCCTCGAGGTCGTCGCGATTGTCGCTGCCACCTCGGCCGGAACCCTCTAGGGCGTCCTGATCGTCTAGGTACAGATCGTCCGGGAAGGTGTTGTAAGTCGAGCTCGCAGACGTCCTCTGTTTGCTGTCGCTCTGTTCTTTCTGATAATCAGAGAAAACGGCGAATGTAATTTAAATGATTTAATCGATCGACAAAGAACACGTGTATAAGTCCTCGTCTACAATAGGTGTTTTAAGTTCTAAACCTTCAGAAATTGATCCAATCGCAGTTGATTATTCTCCTCAAATTTGACTGTGATTGATCAATTTCTTAAGGTTTAGGGCTTAAAACATGCACCTATTGTAGATCGAGACTAATCGACGTTTTGAGTCTCTCGCGGCGAGATCTCCGCGATGTGTCCCGCAGGTCATTGACACGTCCCGCGGAGCGTTAGCTCAGATGCCGCGAAGCTCCGCGACACCCGAGCTAACGTAATTAAAGGCACGCGCATATTTAAGCGCGTCCTACTCGACGGGATTTCCGCGACATGAAAGGGTCCCGGGTCCCGCGGTTCATTAAATTTTAATTTAACTCCGCCACGAGAGATAGAAGCGATCTCTGCTCGCTTCCACCTCTCTCGCGACGATTGCCATAAGCGGAGCGCCGCGGGATTTAGCAATCTCGCACCGTCGCGTCGTCGAGCATCGCCATGCAAATGCGCGCAAATTTCAGGTTCAACGGAAGTCAAGACGAGCGATGGAGGATATAGGAGAAAGATGGAGAAGGATGAAGGCGCGGGGACTTTGCGACAACTGGGTTCCTCCTCGTGAAGGATCAGAGCGTGGGTGGCGCGGGAGTAACGTTAACGTTACTCCGTTCTATTTCTAGAACATCTTCATCTCTTTCTCATTGCTTAGCATCAAAATAGAAGAACGCGCTTCTTCGACGTCTCCTACGCTCCGCGTCTGACGCTTCGTATCTCTCATCGCGCATGCCTTTCGTGCGTTTAACGCGGCGTAGTAACGGGCCGCGAAAAACTCGACCAGACTCGCCGCTTTTAATTTCAGAGATATTTTTTCAAGGGCACGCGATAAAACTGCATCGCGTTAACGTGAGCAAACGAACGGCCGATCGGCTGACCGGCCGGCGGCGGTCCATAGTTTTCCCGCGTCCAACAAAGAGCGACGGCGACGAGCGGATGATTGAGGAGGAAACGGCGGAATAGCCCACGCTTCCGGTTACGTGATGTCCGTGGAATGCGAAGTGACACGCCGCCAGGAACGTGGAACGTCGAGCAAGCGAACATGGCGAACGCCAATATTCCCGCAGCATTGTCGTTGTAAGAAAATTCCATTTTCTCGAAATGATAAAAAAAAAAGAAAAAGAAGAATGTATGATCGTTTTAGAAGATATATATCACTTTACGAAACTGATAATGTTAAGTGCGCGCTTGAAACAACGCACATCCCGCTCCGGGATTCTGCGTCGCGTGCATGAGATATCATCCGGTTGCAGACGTCACGCCGCGCGACATCGCGCGATCACGAGCGGATAGAATGTCTCATAATGACGCGATAAAAAAAAAATGACAGCGGGAAAAGTTACAAAGATAACGGAAAATATTTTCTCCCGTCGACCTTCGTCGCGTCAATACTCGCGATTGAATGGCGCTATTAACGAGCGCGCGTCGCGATCGATAGCACAAAATTCGCCCTCGTATCTCGCCTCTCCGCGCTCTCTCGTCCGCGCCGCGCCGGGACGGTGCGTTCCTCCCTTTCGCTTTTCGCCCCCGAAAGACAATGAGCACCCGATGACCGTGGAAAACGCCGCCGCGTCCAGCACGCGTCGAACACGCGTTGCGTTTCGTTTCCGTTTCATTTCTGCGCGCATGCACGCGACGACCGGTGCATTGGCACCGGGACCACACGTCGTATATTCAATACGAGACTCGAGTTCGTTGAAAAAGAGAAAACCGAATTGCCTGACGCTAAACTGACTGGCAACCGACGACAAATCGCCGCTGTCGGACAAGTCAGTCAGAAATATTAGACCTGACATAACTTTTGTAAATATTACACGTACGTTACGCCCTTATGTTTTCTAATCTCTGATGATTCTTAACTTCTATCTTTCTGTCTCTTCGTATCTCGTATCGTCTCTCAAACAAATCTATATACTCCGTCCAACGAGAGATCATGGTTGATCAAACATAAATAACGATAGGGCAAAGAACCGCAACAAGGTGTTTGCGTTAAATTATTTTTATTTTTAATAGATATTTTCCAACACTATTAAAAATACAAATAATTTAACGCGAACACCTTGTTGTGGCTCTGTGCCCTATCGTTATTTATGTTTGATCAACCATGATCTCTCGTTGGACGGAGTATACTTTCGATGAGTAGGACCATACACTTTGCGTCGATCGTTGTTCGCCACTCGAAAGAGCGCAGGTATACAACAACGTCAATAAACTACTCTCCACGCATCGTTTCTCAAGACGGATCCAGACCGAACGGACGAGACTAAACAATTACGAATAAACATGGACGGACACAGGAAGAATTTTTCTCTTCATGTACCAGAAACGATGTAAATTCGGACTCTCGTTCGCACTCGCGGCGCCATCCACTCTCATCGACGCAGGTTCGGTCACCCTGATTTGGATCCACCCTCGGAGGAACGACGTCGATCGCGGTCACCCGGTCAGGCCAAACGTGTCGCGGAACGGATAACGAATTGGATTCGAGAAAAGAACAACGACGACCAGTCGAGTCGTCGCCGTCGCGAAGAAACAACTAGTTACCCACAACAATAGGGAACGCAGGTGTGTCGGAAGAGAATCCTCGCAGACAGGAGCAAGGACCTGGACGTAGACGCTGGCGCGTGCAGCCCGCCGCGCCGGCGACAGCCGAGTGCGCGTCGTCGCCCGGTGTACCAGTCGAATCGATACCCGGGGAACACGGCGCGGCGTCGGCCCGGTCGAACCAAGGGCCGAGACCTTGGAAGCCCTTCGTCGGCGGGATCCCTCCCGGGACGAACGCGATGTTTTCCTTGTTCACCGACCGGCGGAGTCCCCCGATTCCTTTCTTTTCCCCACGCGCCCGCACCCTTTTCTCACCCCTCGGTCAAGCCACCCTCTGATCTTTCGTGTCGCCCTCCTGGACGCGGTGGTGCTCGCGCGGGGTTTGCGCGAACGTGCGATGCTATCGACCTCTTTCTGCGTTGCGTCTCTCCCTTTCGTCACGGTGTTCTCGTCGCGGAGAAACGTCTCGCGGATCCTGCTGGCACATCCGCCGAACGAAGGAGGGTCCGTTGACCGACAAAAGGGATGCACTCGCTTTTTCCACCGCTGAAATTTCTCGGGAGTTATCGCGCGCGAACGACGAGGGGTCATCGCAAACGTGCGCCTGTCGATACCGCTGTACTTACCGCGTCCGATTTGTTCGGGGGTTGACGGATGCGCTCGGGACGGCGGAAAACGAGAAAATTCGGAGGGTGATGTGCAGCGGTTTTAGGCCAGGTGGTGACTGCACCGACCTAGTACGAGTCCGACTCGGTAGACGGCACTGTCGAGATCCTCGCAACTGTATATATATATAGATACAGTTCACTGTATATATATATATATTCACACTATATATCAAGACGCTTTTTAAAGTTGGCGCAAGACATCCGAGAACCTGCCCCTTGATAAATTGGAGCCTAATTGTCCTCTGGAGAGAACATTTTGCGTTTTGCTTACCGCGTTTTGCATTTCTTATGGTCTCATCCGCCTGTGTTCTGCATATATTTTAATATAGACCTGACATACCTATACCTTGTCTTATGTTTTATTTTATATCTGTGACTATTTTGCGTTCTGCTTACCGCGATTTAATTGATTTCGCCCATTTCGTGTTCGTGAATATGATATTTTTTTATTTTTGAATAAGCATCATAGCAGTAATCCCGCTGCCTTATCTTTCACGTATACTCTGTCTTTCATGTTTTACATTATACCTACACAGAAAGACGTTTCTCTTACAATTTACCCTGAAAATCATAGTAGTTGTGAGACAACATGTATTACGAAAAATTATGCGAGCTATTTTGATTAATATCTACCATAATAAAAATATATTAATATCTATTACAATAAAATATAAAACATGTTTGATTAATTTTACTAAAATATATAGTACAATAATTTTTCAAAAATTACCACTGTGCTTGGTAATTTTCATTATGTTGTTCGTGAAATGTCTTTTGTATATTTCAAAAATTCCTATATATTGTAGTTACCGATAATATTTGATTGGTTGCTAAGTTGTCCCACATTTGTAGTGAATTTAACGGTAAAATATAACGAAAAATTCTCCCCATGTATCCAGCTTGTCGTTAATCAATCTCGCGGGGACGCAACAAATTATTATTATTACTTAATCGAGTGCGAAATATTTCGCGACTTTGTTCCGTATAATTACCAGATAGGAAAACGAACGTTAGGATGAACGAACGCGATGGAATCGCGCGTTGTATTTTCGATTTACAAGATAAACGTACGCGCGAGCACGCGCGCGATAAATCCGTCAAGAGCTTCGCGAGCCGAGCTCCGAGCGTGTTCAATAAGTCATACGATAAGGCGATTCGCGAACGGCGGGATATTGAAAATCTGCTCTATCCCGATCGAGGTAGAGCTTGTTGCTCGCGCGTTTGCGAGCGAGCGCGCGCGTACAGCCTCCCACACATCGTCACCTTATTTGAATGGACGGGATTTTTCATATTGGATTCGAATCCGAGGGACTTAACTCGAGGTCTCTGGGCTGCCGCAATGCGCGCGTACCACGTCCCGAGCCGTATACGAGCCGTGGCCACGGGTACTTACTTTCCTTTCGCTCTCCGCCGTCGCGCCGGTTTACCCGTCGAGGAAAACGGATGGTCAACGCTCGAGAAAATGGAAAAATCGATCGCGCGGTAGGCGGCGAGGCCTACCTTTTTACGACGCGTGCACGTTGACGTACGCTAGCGTCGTTACAACGTTGTAACAGCGAGGCAAGAGACCGGAAGAAACGTGTAGGGTGGGAGCGCGCAACGAGAGTGTTAAATTCGGTCTATTCCGATCCGAACGGTCTGTTCCCAGATATGGCTGTGACAACGATTGACGCGCGGGCAAACCCTCGCTTCCGCTCAGATTCGCCTCGCAAATTCACGAAACTCGAAGCTGCGGGTCCCACACGATATTCGCCCAGAATACCCGAGGTATTCCATCCCCTTTCTCGCCCTTTCGGGGAGAAATATTCACCGTGGCGTTGTTCCTCTGTAACGTAACGGCGCCGGTAGTTACGACAGGAACACGTGGAACGTGCGGTATGTCGCAGGTGACTCGACCTGCGTTGCTCTCAGGCGATGATCGCGTTATCTCAAATCGTTGGCTCTCGTCGTTGTCATCGTCGTCATCGTCGTCGTCAATGCGCGACGACGGCGGCGGCGGTAGGAAGAACGACGATGCTCGGTCAAGCTGCGGCACACCTAAACGTTCACGGTGCGCTAACTAATTGTGCTACTTGCATAGCGGCGACCGAGAAGAGAAGGCTACACGGCCGATCGGACAATTGCTCGACTTTGCGAGGGAGAGGACAGGTTGAGGCGACAGCGGTGGCGGCGGCGGCGGCGGCGGAGGAATTCTGGAAAAGTGTGACGCGCGCGTATTTTTATAGCCCTCCTGATCTATATACATGTGGGCGAAAAGCGGCATGGAGAACGGTTTTACGAGATTACCCCGGCATCGAGAAATTGCAGAAAAATCTTCATCCGTTAATTCTCGTAGTTCGCGAGTTGATTTGCAAAGGTGGGCCGGTATTTTACGCGTTTCGTCGTTTTCTTCGCTTGGATCTTATCGACGTAATTATCTAAACTTAAAAATTGAATTGTGTTTTCTCGCGGAGTGCTATAGAAATTCAAAGATAGGTACAACTTGCTGATCGCGCATAACTTCGAGAATTTGGAGAATTATGCGGAATGCCGAAGAAATTTAAATGGATTATGAATTGGATTCAACATAATATATAAAGCAAGAAAGATAGGAGTGATAAATCAGATGTAGTCATATGCCATGGTCGGACAAGCCTGATCAATAACGCGGATACTTTCAGTCGATTCAAACGTCGAATACTCTCGCGTGAAGGCGAGTAGGTTCGAGTACACCTGAGAGGTGCTGTAGAAGAAATTGCGGAGAGGCTATTCTTTTCGGGGGGGGGGGAGGGAAGAGTAGCACGTGTTCAATATGGAAAGATAAGAGCGGCTTCTTTGCATGTTAAGCGTAAAATTAAGCAAATATCGGCAGTTCCTTCGAAAGAACAACGGCCGTGGTTGTGCAAAAAGAATCCATTTTTTCCTACCCGCGAATCGACAGGGCCCTTTAGAAAGACGTGTCCTCGACCCTCGTCCTTTATCGTAATCGCTTCGTGCTGAGACCCTCCTCGCGCATAAATCATACCCTCACGCTTTCTTGATACTGTTCTTCGATATCATAAATATCGAGAGAAAGAGAAAGAAGTTAGAAGGATATAAAGTTAGTAGACATCAATTAAACGCAAAAGCTCTAGATGACGCATTTATCTTCCCTTTCATGTGATATCACGCAGCGTTTCAGTGTTACGTTTTACTTGGAAGTAATTAATTTCCTCAATAATCACGGAAATTCAGCTGCACTGTGTTTCTACATGTTTTTACAGAGCCGCCTCATTTGCGGAATGTACCAACGATGGACATTGCGCGAGTTTGTCATTTTCTCTCTGTCCACGCTCGTTCCGCCTTTATATATCCCTCTTTACTTGAATAATTTTTTTTACCGTCCTTTGACGAGCAACGTGTACGTCTATCTGACGACAAAAGGGCGCGGACTCTGCGTCACGGTTTGATTTTTATGCGAATCACGTACCGCGCGGATGAACCACAAATTGTTGACAGGACCAACGGAGAACGTCGTTTTCACCGTTAGCTCAAACGATACATTTTTCTCTCTCTGAATCGGCGAAAAGTCCCTTCTAGCCTCGGGAAAGAAACACGAGAAACGTGGTGAACTCTTTACGGGGCGTTTTCTCTCACACAGAGACGGTTAAATAAAATAAATCGCCGCCGCTTCGCGCGCAAAATCGCAAATCGTAATAAACGTAATTATTCGTAGCACAGTTCCGAGTAAATAATTAAACGCGCGTTACATAATACGCGAAAAGCCATGCGGATCAAAACGCTCCGGAGCGATTCTCGCTTATTCCATCTCCAAGTCTCGCGCACTCGCGTCGGGGTTTACCTAGAAAATAATTTATTCCTCTCGGCGCATGCTCGGTAATTAGTATTTGACGTCTTTCTCTTTGAATAATGTCGCAGTCGGGAGACGCATATTCCGCCAACACTACGACGGGTATTTCGAGCAACTGGCCGGACAATACGTCATATACTCGAATGAAATTAATATCGAAGGAGGCGGATGACCTCTTTGTCGCGATTGTAATTGTCGTCGATTGTTGGTTGCGTTCGATTGAGTACCGTCATGCCGTACTTGTTCACCAAAAGAGAAACAGAAGGTCGAGTACGTCGAAAAAATTTTTCGATTTTCCCTATTTCGCGCGGAGCGCAAAAATATATACTCGCAAAACACGGCGTTTTTGCGGAAGGATAAATAAAACACCAGCAGCGAGACGGATCCAAATTCGCTCGCGCGCAAAAACCGCGCGCTCGCGCGAAACGCGGGATTAATGCGAGATACCCGTATATACCGCACCGCGCCGGCACGGACGGACGAGAATAGCAATTACGGCCGGTAACTTCGCGAGAAATTCCGCCGTAATACAATTCGGACATGATCTGTTGGGCGTGAAACCAAATTCAAAAGCCGCGGCGGCGGCGGCGCAGCGACCGTCCCGAGTCGGCTTTGCCTCTCCGTCCCAGCTGGATTTCCTCTGTTGCGCACTTAATGAACCGGTCGTCGGCTCCTTCTGCCGTGCAAATATCGATCTTGAAACTGGCGAAATCAGAGATACGAGATACTTAGTACACCGGGTTTTTTTATAGCAACGCTTGCCATGACTTCCTCGTGGAACGCGCACAGGGGATTCCGGAAAAATTAATGGCGTTGCAAAATTCTAGGAAATGGGGAATCAGTGTAAAATTTACACACGTGCAATTGAATAATTCCTTAGCTTCCTCGCTTCCATCTAAGTACCAATTTATTTTCTGAATTTATCTCGCGCAAAGAGTGCATTGAAATTATTGAAAGTCTCGCTGGAATTATTGAAGGTACCGCCGCGCCGCACTTACTATTCGAAAATAAAAAGACGAAAAAGATTCGAGTGGCGCGATGCACAAGTACCGAGCAAATTGGCAGTTGCGAAGAAAGAAGGCGCGGAGAGATCATTCGTTCGGGATAAAAGCCGCGTATCTTTATTCTCCATCGTCCTTCGATGAATAAAGTTAATAAATTCCGGAGTGCGCGACAGTCTCTTCGCAGGCGCGTTCCGTCGTATTAATAAAGCCGGGAGAAATTCCCCGCTTATCGCTTCTTACGCGGGGGTGCGCGATTTGTCACGACGGCTCGCGCGTATATATGGGCAAAATATTCTCACGTAAATCAACGGCGAGATAAAGCGAGAAGCGAGATTGCGTTCTTGTCGGTCGCGATCGTGTGCGTTGCGCGTGACCTACGGGCACGGAAGGAGGAAGCCTCGTAAGCGCCCGTAAGTTAATGTACGTCAGCTGCAGTGTCGAGTTAAGAGCGATTCGCGTGATGCAACATTCGTGTGACGCTTCCCTGAACATCTCAATTAGCGTGGCAAACGACTGACTACGAATAGACGATAAAGAAACGAGAGAGAGAGAGAGAGAGAGAGAGAGAGAGAGAGAGAGAGAGAGAGAGAGAGAGAGAGAGAGAGAGAGAGAGAGAGGAAAAGACTGTGCATTATTAATCACGATTTTCACAGAGCGCGATCCTCGATAAGAAAGAAACGTTCCTTTCTCTATCCTCTCCGCGAGATTATTAAATTCCAAAGAGGTCTCTCGGCGAGATAGCAAAGGAGACGAAGGAGACGAAAGAGGCGCACCTGGAGGCGAGCGAAGCACGTCGAAGACCGAAATGGCACCGTCCGGAATGACACTTGGCCTTAATAAGCGCCTTCGATCGTCGTCGAATGCAAGATGCTGCATCACCAGCCGATTCTGCCTTCGTTCCTTCTCACCTCGTGGCCCACAAAACGAGTCGAGGGTCGTCTATGAGTCTATAGGCTCGCCACCTTCTCGCGTGGCTGGAGCATTGTTTCGAATTTACCTTTGATACACGTGAGCGCGCTTCGAGCGATCGTAGAAGGACCGTTACGAAAACGTTGCAAAATTCCGCGACGCTGTGAAATATATCTAATTGATGAAACACAGAACGGTATGCGCGGGGCGCGGCAGTCTGGTTGGAAACGCGTAAAGTTATTTTCGTGGAAAATCGTTACACCGTCGGAGAAACGTTCCTTCTCTTCCGGTTCAATAGCTCGCTTTGTCAAGGTCCGATTGTTTGTTCGTTGTGCTCAATTGAGCGCCTATTTAACGCTCAATCAGACAACCTCTCGGACCTTCTTTTAAAACGGCGTTTTCTACAGTTATATACCGTTGCACAGATAGACAGAGTGTAAATCTTTTTCCCGTCTAGCGACCTTCAAAGCGAAACGTGTTTGTCAACGTGTCTTCCATCGTGATTGTCTTCAGCAACGAGTACAGCCGTATAGAACTATTAATTCCCAAATCGTTTGTCGCAGACGTTGCTCGAAATGAAAGGAAAAAGCGGTATAAAGAGAACCAAACAAACAAAAAAAACAAGGAGAGAATCGAAAGGGAACGCGCGCAGTTGCGCGTACAATCTTTGTAATAATTGCACGTCTATCCTCTGAATTCGCTCGCCCCGTCCCTCCGCGCGCATCAAGCCCCGGACTAGACCCTTTCCCGATTCTCGATGCCACCTATCCACCACCTCCGACACATTCATCCCGCTATTCGACGCGACGGTTCAAAGGCAGACCCCCCCTTCCCCTTCCTCCATATCCCGGTTGAATGGCTCGGGGACGTTAACTGCGCTCTCGGACAGTCGCAAGATTTTTCATCGAAAAGCGATCCGATTCATCGTCCCTCCCGAGCCGTCGAGCGGCCGTTTTCGGATTTCGACGTTAATTGAAATCCAAGCGCGCGCGATGTGATCGCAAAGGAGGGAAAGCGACGACGGATGGTTGCCGCGGGGTTTATTTTAACAAAGTCCGCGGAAGTGATGTGCCGAAAGCGCTGCATCGAAACTTAATACGCGCTCGCAATATGCGGCCAACGGCCTTTACGACGCGCGACGGTCGTCAGGATATTATTCGTGTCCAAGGGGTAAGTCAATAAGTTGCACTAAACCCCCGATGCCAGCGTGCTCGACAGTAATTTCTGACATGGCGATGTCTAGATGCTCTACGCCAATGTTTAGGGGTTGACTACGATCCTTCCTCCCTCTATTGCTCCCTCTCTCTCTCTCTCTCCCTCCCTCCCTCCCTCTCTCTATCTCTCTCTTTCTCGACTTCCGTGGCACCGCGGCGAGAGGGAGGACGACAGGGGTTGTGAATCAATACAAGGGCCACCACCGACCCTGCCAGCCAGGCAGCCTGCCCGCTTCTCTTGCCACCCTTCCGCCGCGCCGATCCCCTTACCACCTACCTTCTCGCCACCACGACAACGTTTGTCCCCTTCTGCTCTCCTTCTGGAAGATGATACCGGCTATTCTGTAGATTCCACCCTTCACCCCTCGACAAGATCGATCACTCCCTCCTCCTCCTCCTCCTCAATCTCCTCCCCTTTTCCTTCGATCTCCTCTGCGCGCACGATGGAAGTCGAGGCCGTCCATCCGCGTGGATGTACGACTGCGATTATACGTGATTAATTCCCCCTTCTCAGGTCGATCGACCAATCGCCGAATTTCGATGAGAGACACGCGAGAAACGGCGCGGATGTAGGAATTCGCGCGATCGGGATCGGGAGCGGTGCACGAGGGCGAGAGCGTGCGAAGGAACTATCTCAAAGGGTAGCGGAAACGGCTGTTATGGAAATCTCACGAGGCAACTCCTCTCAGGAATGGATGAAAGATTGTTCCGAACGGAAATGGCAAGGTACACACAAGATTTGTTCCGCGTCGAAAGTTATGAGAAGAGTAAACTCCGCTGTTGGACTCCCTTAAGTGCGAAGTCGTATTTAGCGAGCGAGAGATGGTTCTCCGTGAATGTTCCGTGTTCCACGGTGTGGCATTTAAATAGCTACGTGCCTATTACGGTGGATACGCGACGGATGCATTATACGCGGTGCGCTAAATACAGCCGGGTATCTGACGTTAGGAATAATTTCAGCTTAGACTCAGGATATAACTTGGGAGAATATCTCGCAGGTAAATTTTCGCTTTCAACTGCGAAAGCCTGAGTAAATGCGTCTTACAAGGTTGAAGAGGGCATTTTTTACTATTACAGGTATCGACATAGGCTGATGAGTACCTTCGGAAAATCCCGGATGCTCGTGTTGCCCGTGCGTCGATAGAGTGCGAATCTAACTTTACGGTATAAATAATAGATAGGGAATCCAACGCGCTAGCGCGTTATGTCGTAAACAGATATCATTCCAGTGGTTCTCACGCGAAATCGCGCGAGCAGATGACCTCTGGCAGTCTTGTTCTTTTTTCTTTCTTGCGCGTAACAATTGGCTGCTTGATTTAAATTGCAAAGTCTTGGCGGCACAGAAGTGTATCAACAGCGATTAAAAGAGAAAATATCTCTGGAAAGATATCTACTTCGTAATAATCTTTTTTATAATGTTGCATGAAAAGACCGTCGAAAGAGGAAAGATATTACGCACGTCCAATGGGCAACAATTTTCATAGAATAATGCAAAATCCTGTAATTTTCTGCCCCGAATAACATCATCTTATAAATAATTCTAGAATAAAATAGCAAAAAATTCATAACAAACCCGATAAGATTACAATAATTTTGCTGTGACGAGGTAAAAATCGTTTCAAAGTCAATTTGGCACAAGCGCATAAATGTGTGACGTGACGGGCGGTTCGCGAAGTAAGCGTCGACGGTCTACATTAATTAATATTCCTCGTCGTGCGGTTGAATGCTGAAACATGTATTATTTATCGCACCACGGTCTGGTCCACGGATCAGAAACTCTAACACGACGCGACGTCACTCCTTCCTTCGCTCCCTCTCTCTCCCTCTCATGCACTTCTACGGTGTACTATTAACGCAACCATCATAGAGACATAATTTGCAGCGCAGTCGGTAGCCGAGACATTCAAGACATTTCCAAAAGCGCCGCGCTCTCTGCCACTGACAGTAATGTATTGTGAAATATATCCGACAATAAGCCACGTCGTGCGAATTACATGGCGAGGTGCAGCGAGCCCGGCGCGGCTCATTGTTAGTTTCGGCATGAATGCCGGGGGAATTTTTGCATGCGCGACAGTTGCGGTTACGCGGCTACAGATACAGGATCGCGCGGGCGTATTACGTCGTTGTGTCTGCGTTATCTTATACGCCACGTATTACGTCTGACATAAATCGTGCAGCTTGGCACGTCGCGAGCCACGACTTATGTCACTTGCGATTCCCGCGATAACGGCCGAGGCGCGGTAACTCCTTGCGGACACACCTTGCGAGAACGATTCGAGTGAACGCCTCGGCGCATTCTGGCCATATTATTCTCGAGAATCAGTCAGTTACGCGTAAGAATTTAATCGGAACGACGCTTATCCGCGAGAGGCTGTTTGTCCCGCGCGGCAAGTCGAACGACGGCCATTTGCCGGAAACGTGCCGCGATGAACGAATCGACGTTGAACACCGTTTCGTGCGGACAGCGCAATTTCCGAAAATGAACGGCCGCGATAAATCAGGAGGAGAATGTCGGGCAACGTGTCTTTGACTAAACCGAGTTGGAAACGTAATATTTTCGCGTTAGCCGGCGAACGCGGAACCGGCAGGAACTTGGAAATAGGGTCAGTCCCCTCAGGAGGCTTTTGAAAATCCAAAGGGGGATAGAAGCGCGCTGCCAGCCGGCAGCCATGCTCATAAAGTTACCCCATGTAACACCCAGTCTTGGTCTACCGACTGCCCTGTAGATAGGCGTGAAAAGAGGAGGGAGCGAGCCGGGTGTTAATAAGGGCGATACACACAGAGAAAGAGAATAAAAAGGAAAAAAACACGACGAACGGCCGCTCTATACGCTTTACGAAGTGGTCAATCGCGATGATTAGCTTCCTGCGACGAGCGACCGGATCGACGTCGCGTTCGACGGAATATCGCGTTAACCGATGTGCCAGCTAGACCAGCTGAACGAATAAATGAATGAAACGAGAATGATAATTTAAATCGAACTTTGATTTCAGACCTAGCCTAATCTCATCTACTCCTTGATTGCCTTATTAAAGAAAGATTCGGCCGAGCGAGGGAGAAACAACGCGTCAGAGGCACATGAACGGCTTCGCGAAAGCAGGGGTTGGATGGCGCGGTCTTAATTTTACTCTCCTCCTTCCCCTCATCCCTCGCGTGGCATATTCGCAACAAGATTTATGCGAGCGAGCAAAGCGCATGGCACGTCGCGACCGTGCACGAACGATCTCGCGCCTGTGTGAGTTTGTTTGAAGATGCACACCGAGTCAACGACATCCACGTAAGAACCTATTCCGGACCAAACAATACGACGTTTGTTCTCCCGAGAACTACTTCCGGAAATTTACGAGGTACGGGATTTCCGAGAGCCGACCGGGGAGAATCGACCGATGAATGGAATCGAATGGAAAACTCGCGGAACTGTATTTTCGATTCCGCGGGCTTAACCCCCGTGACTTTGGCCCTTTTCTTCTTTCCGCATTTTATCGTCCCGAAAAAGAGCGGCGACGTGCGTACCCCGCGGAGCACTTTATATTCTCCCCCGAATCTGCCGTTAAAAAAAATTGTATTCATCTTTTTCCTCAGAAGAAATTTAACGCTCAAGTCTTAATGAAACGAATTATTTAACGCTCTTACAGCGAGAAACAGTTGCTGAATGATAAACGAGACATTATCGAAAAATTTATTCGATATTTATCGATCAAAGTTTGCGAAAAAAAGTGTTACGTCAAGTGGATTAAACTTTCACGGAAGAAAAATCAGTATCGATTCGTACCAGAAATACAATTCTTTCGCTCCTTCTTCAGATTTACGATTCGTACTTTAAGTTAAAGTTACAAAAGAGATGAGAGAGCTACAAATAAAAGCAAGTTTTACGGTTTATATATATATATATATATATATATATGACGTGTTTATGTATATATATACAGTCGCAAATTTTGTGTCGGGGCAACTCGCTCGGCTCCAATCGCGTCGCCGGGAAATCTTTTTAAACTCTCGTAAAACCTGTAATCTCGGCGCGGATTGAATCTGATTCGCGTGCATCGGCGACCTGGAGCGTCGCGCGAGTCACTACCTACACGACGAACGTGCAACCTCTCTTAAATTTCCGTTATATGCACTTCTCTCGTCGAAGTAATTTGCGAGACGGCTATAGCCGGTCGCGACTTCCGCGCGCTGTCGAAGTCTTTCTCCGGCGAACTTTCTGAGCGATATTTCCGTGCACGCGCGGGATAAAGTGCGCGGGCATGAAATATTTCTCGCGCAACTAGCGCAGTACAAATAACGTGGCTCGTAAAGCACACGGTATCTATAGCCGCGTATATAAGAAATATTTTGTTGAGAGCTACGTAAGAGAATAAGAGTCATTCGATGCGCGTTTATT
Source organism: Temnothorax longispinosus (assembly GCF_030848805.1). Classification (NCBI taxonomy): domain Eukaryota; kingdom Metazoa; phylum Arthropoda; class Insecta; order Hymenoptera; family Formicidae; genus Temnothorax; species Temnothorax longispinosus. Next base: position 1,053,778 of record NC_092362.1, on the reverse strand, counting down.
GCTCGATACGTATCGCGCGGCGCAGAACAGTACTCTGGAAGATCCTAAAGAATCGTCCTCTGTTTCTTCTCTTTCTAATCGTCAATCCTACTTTACGAGACGCGGACGGCGCGGCGGGAAGTCGGCGCGGTGAATTAGATGGTGCGAAGCGCCGACGCAACTGGGTCACTTAGATCCGATTAAGCTCCTTCGCGTGTCATAATGTGCGGCCATTACTGCGGCTTGAAGTCTACGATTGCGACGACTAACTGGCCCATTACACTTTCGCACAAGAGACTCGTCAAACCGATGGGGCTGATCCTCAAATCCACGTGTGGTCTCGCGAGAAAGATTAAGGATCCCTCGTTGCGGGAATCTTTAATTTCTAACTGAATCGAAAAGGTACTGCCGCGATTCTCTTCATCTCTTTTATGATTCTATAACTCACGAACAAGACTCGCGCTACGAACTCTTTAGACATTACAGGGTTGCGATGGGTCCTGATAAAACAAGAAGATCGTAAATTTCAATAGGCCTGCCGTAGCCAAGGTGGCTGGCGAGAAAAATATGGCCAGCCGTATTCTTCCTTCGAGAGGAGGCAGGGGAGGACAATGCAGCGAGGAGCGGGACGAGCCAAGTCTTAAACCGAGGTAGGAGCATAATGAGAGGCGGAATAAAAGATCACGCAAGTCGCTCGTATCTCGCCGCCTTCTACTTTTTCCACATTAACGTTATTGCATCCCTCCGTGTATCTTCATTTCGTTCAGCATCGCGCGATGTAATACGGATGTAACCAACGGCGCGTAGCCAACGCTACATGCAATTACGCGCGGGGCGCCCCGGGTGAAAATCTCGCTAATCTGGTAACCGCGGGGCAGAGCGAGCCGAGCACCAAATCCCCGCGCGAACCAAAAATTGCGTGTCGGCATTCGTGAATTCTCGACGCCGCGCGCGCCGCTTTATCGTGATCTAATTTCGCGAGAGTGGCCTTGCGGTGTTTTCGAGGAATATCGACGGGACCGAGAGTACACGGAATAATAGCACAGATATTAGCTTCGGCCGTTCCACGTGGCTGCGTTCTCGGGATGGCCCCCGGTATCGTTCGCTCGTTTCTCGATGTAGCCAGTTATTCCCGTCGGCGATTCTCGACTTTCTAATCGGCAATCGGCGGGACACGCAAATCCCAATCGTCGCTCGTCCGCGACGCCGCGCCGTTTCCTTCCCTGCGATTCCTTACTCGCGACGTTAGTATAAATGCACGCGCAATCGCTCGAGAAATTACGCGCGAGCGAGAGCGGCAGAGATGAACTTTCCACTTAATTTGAATAGCGACCGGGTAGGTACGTATCCGCGGCAAAAGATCCACGAATAGAGGGCAGAGGGTAGTCAGTCGCAGTGAACCACGGCCGAGAGGAGAGAAGTTAGTCGATAATTTCCACGGATGTTCGAAATTAAAAAAGTTTCCTCCAGCTAGAGAGGATCCTCGACTGCTTCTTGCAGTCAGCGTTAATCGCGTCGGATCGCACAAGAGTGCGATTGGTCCTTTATCTCTCTCGTCCCTCTTCCGTCAATTTCGTCCTCGTTCTCTTTCTTTCTGGCCTATCCATCGGTAAAAAGCCGCAAAAGGAGGCCAACGACGACGACGACGGCGAGCGGCGAATCCGGCGTAATATCGCGTCATTATCCGGCTAGACAAGACGATCGAGATTTAAATCTGAATCACTCATTAGCGATTCTTCGCGGCTTCGCGGAATTCTGCCAATTAACGGGATTCGACGACGATCGGAATTATCTCGCGAAAATTCCACCATGATGACAGCTTTTTATTAAAGACGCACGCGGAATCGTATTTCTCTAAGCAATCTACACTCGCCGCGTTTTCTTTAGAGAATTTTTAACCCGAGGCTCGGTAATAGCCAGGTTGCTCAAGACTGAAAATTATAGACCTCGCGCACGAGGCGGACTTTGAAAGCGTTAATGCATAAAGGAACATCTCGACATAACGCGTAAAATTTTTCTTTAGAAAATACCTCGCTCGCAGTTTAACGATCCAGCTATCTACTTCACGGCGAACGTAAAGGGATTATCGCCAATGTATTAGAGCATCGCGTGCACGTTACACCCCCGTACTAATGACTACTACACGATAATGTCCTCTCATTAAATCTACGATGACAAGATAAACGTTAATCTCTGAATTAGGTTGATTAGATATGAAGTTTCATCTGCGACGCACGGTGCGGGGGCCGGCCGCGGCGTGGCGTTTCGTCTCGTATTATTAAATCGGCGCGACCAAGCCAGGCGTATCAAATCGTATCGTCGACACCGCACAGTTCATTTGTGAAAATTATCGAGTCATGTTATACCGTCGTATCGATGGGACGACGAGATGTCTTTCGCACGATGTCACAATTGCGATTAATTCTACGCGCGCCCGCGTGCCGTCCCCTTCTGATCGAATTTAACCGAAGAGAGCTGTCCAGCCGCGTGTCCAGCGATACTACCAAATCGAGCCCGAAACGCCAAACGGAAACGTTAGCGCGATGACGCCGTCATCGATCACCACCCTCGCTACGATGTCGTTATTATCTAATTATGGCACAATCTGCGCGGGTACGCAAATGCAATTTAAATTACAATCCTATCTCGCGCGGTATCGAGCATTCAATTTGGCTTATTCGCGGGCACGCAACATCCAACGTTTTCTCCGATTCTCTATGTGGTCGCGTTATCGCCGCGCCGCGAGGAAAATATATCAATGTCATAAGGATACGTATCGTGCTTTAAATGAAAAATAAAAAGAGGATGAAAAGAGAAGCGATAGTTTCTCTCATCCAAAAAGACGGATACGCGAATGACATATTGCGAGCGAAGCGAAGATGTTCCTCAAAAAAGAAGGACGGCTGGTCGAAAGGACTAGCACAAAGTGGGCAAAAGCATGATTCGGACTGACTAATAACAAAGTGTTAATTAAGCAGCCGGAAAAGAGGCAGCTTGGTTAATTCCACAGGTTGAAAAGGAAAAACGCGACAAAGAACAGCCCTTTCGACAGGATACGAACATTTCTCTTTTTCTTGTTTCTTTCGCAAATTTTCTCTTTTATGTCGTCTTATATCGAAAATAAGTATTGCGATCAAGGCGTGTAATCAATTTTCAATAAGTTTCCAATTATTCAAACACGCATACACACATTTAACGCTGTGCAGTTCTTTATCGAATATTACTCAACATAGGGCTTTGCGACAATCCATCCGCATAGTTCTCTAAACATCCGAAGCAGTTCGCGAATATAATCAGCGATCTGTATTCTTGGAATTTTCATAAATTCCTCTAAATAATATAAATTGATTGTTACATATTGCGTGCGCTGATTAGATTAAATTAAGAACAAAATGCTCAATCTCCGTTTATTTGCGAGAAGCAATTCGCACCGCGAAGGGGTTAAAGTCGTCTCCATCATTGTGTTTCAGAGTAAGCACGATTTAACTGGCTCCGTATAAATTGTTGATTATCCATTTCGCCACTGGAGACAAGTCGGAGCGAATCTCAGTTCGAGAAGCTCGGGGGAAAAAACGGAGAATAAATTGTACTTACTTTCTTAACAAAACTTCGTTTTAACTCGGGGATCGCCGTTACGTTCGCTCGGAGACGACGTCTCGTCGGTGGACGATGAGGAAGAAGAAGAAGCAGCTTCTGTCGGGGTTGGAGTATCGAACGAAACCGCGACGGAAAGAAAAAAGCAACGAGATTAACAACTTCCCAGAGTTTAAGGTATTCTGCCGTCGACACTTTTCGCTCGTCTTCTCATCCTCGACACGAGGCAGAGGAGAGAGAAAGAGAGGGAACGATAGAGCTTGTTTTTCTTCTACTCTTGAGGGAAAATGAAATTGATCCGCTTCATAGTAGACTTGAAGAAAATAGAAATCCTCGTCCGCCGTTTACCCGACAATTTTCCTTCATTCTGCTCACTTCCTTGCTTCACTTCCTATGCTAACGGTTCAATTTAACTTTTTTTTTAATGTCATTTCATCGAGTATATATAAATGTCGCGACCAATAATTCTATAGTCGGACAGATTGTTAAAAATTCTACGCGCGTTTCAATTTGCTCGATATTTTAAATTTAAATTTCAGGCGAGAGGTAATATATCCATACACGTATTTCGTTTTTTTTTATTTAAACTTTTTATTAAAAACAATTTAATTCTTTAGCCTCGTTCTGATTTAGCATTAGGGCATTTTCGAGCAAAAGAAGATAAGAGAAAGCGGAAATATCGGAAGCACCCGTTCGTTCTCCCTTTCTCCCACCATCCTCATTATCATCCAAATGTTTTGTCATTTTTATCCTTTTTCGATCGCGTTCTCTCAAAGCATCATCCATATTTACGAAAAGCAAGAGTCCAAAAAGGACGTGCCTCGCCGATGTGCAAGGTGCGGACTTGCAAATATTTGCGCGAGCACGTGCACACGTTTCTAACCCTTTATCGACCTGTTGACACGCCGGCAGGCACCCGACCATTCTTTTTCTCTACTCTCTCTCTCTCTCTCTCCCTCCCTCTCTGTCTTTTATTTTTTTATCGGCTATATTGTGTCGATATCAAAAGAGTCAGCCGCGTTTTTGCATAATCGATCCGGAGGGGAAAGGGGAGCGGCCTCGGAGAGCCTCGACGGACCACGAATTTCGTAATAACGCAGGACAAAGGCAGGCTTGACTGATGAATTCGCATCGATTTGCGTCGTCGCGTCAGCATGAGACATTTATTAGTTCCGAGGATTACTATAACCATTAGCTTTCTCGATTAATATTCTTTTAACTAATTTTTATACATTGTCAGCGAAAAATAAAGTACGCTTTACCTATAGATTATTAATCGTTAGTCTCTTAATCAGTTCTAATTCAGACATTTTTTTTTTTTTTAATATTAAAGGATAACGATCTAAATAACTAGGATGGATCGTACCGTGCGATTATTATTGTGCAGCGCGATTACTCGGTGAACACATTCAATCGCTCGTCTCCTCAAGACGTTCCTTCCGATAATCCCCGTCGTAAAAAGGACCGACCGATCCGTCGCCGGAAGAAGTGGGGTACCTTTGGTCGAACTCTTAAGTTCCGAGCTTCCGCTGATCGCTTCCGATTTCGTCATTCACGAGACGACCGCGAGGATCAGACTCGCTTTAAAACGTTCTTTGACCGAGCTACGGCGTCAGAGACACGTTGCCCTCTCTTTCTCTCTCGTCGCTGCTCCTTTTTTTCTCCACCATCCCGCGCCCTTTCCTTTCATTTCGGTCACGTTCGACGTTTCTCGCGCGGCGACGTTCTGCATTATTCAAGAGGCGGACCTTCGGAAAGCGCCGGGCTTACGCGATTCCGTCGAGACGGGCGTTTCGATTTCGATCGGGAAGATTTTTCGGACTCTCACTCATAAAACTGGATGAGTCACGACGACGAAGATCGGACGTCTGTCATTTGTCATCTGACGCGATCGGGCATAGAACGAACGCAAATGCGAAGAAGAATGGCGGTGGCGTCTTCGATTTTCCTCGGCGAAATCCGTTTAACGGCGGACACTCACGGCGAAGTTTAATTGTAAACGTGAGAATTTTCGATCCATCTCGCTCTTATCGCTCCTCTCTCTCTCTCTCTCTCTCTCTCTCTCTCTCTCTCTCTCCGCCCACGAATCTCCGGTTACGTTGCAAATTTTAAGCCTGGATTTTCCGATTCGACAGATCGTTAGATTAACAGCAAATATTTGACATCGCTCGTGGAAAATATGCCGCGCTGTTACCACACCTTTTGTGTTCTCTATCGCGCGATAGAATTGCTCCATCGCTTGGTCACACAACTTCATCGGGATGATAAATGTCAGCAAGCTTAATGTATGTTTTGCGAAAGTGTGCAATACAGGCGCGTTTGACCGTGTAATCTATCACGTGCGATTTGTGTAACGCGATATATAATATCTGTATAAGAAAAATTTTATGACCACTGCGATGACCAACTGTATTCAAACGGAATCGCTTCGCGCGTTTCGTTCACATTTAATGTTCAAACGCATACATTTATGTATGCCCACCGCCGCCGCCGTGCGGTGCATTCCGTGCCAACACGAACTTCCGGTTTGGCCGGGTGTATTGGTCTGTTTGCGCAATAAATGTTACAAAGTTAACGTATCGGTTTATCAGCCAGCGCGGGCTAACAAAGTACAATCAAGTACTCTCAATTCGCTAATAAAATAGTTACATATTTCTCCCCGTCGAATTTAACCGCTCCCGTGTTTCGTTACATTAATGGCTTTAATAGCGTAATGGAAAACGTTATTAAATGCAGTCCGCCGCGAATAATGCAAAATTAATTATCCGTTTAAAAAACTGAATTACATTGAAAATTGCCGTTTAACGTCGGAATCATTTAGTACTCACTTTGCTGTAACTTAGTACTTACTTCTCACATTCTTGACGATAAAAAAGGACGTATAAGAGTGAGACAAGGAAGAAGGCACTGCCGAGTACTTTGGCTTCTTGGCAAAATCATTTGACATAAAAATGAATTAATTTTGGCAGTTAACGATTATCTTGATTTATTATTAATTCGCAGAGGGAGGGAGAACTCCGGTTGTCACGCGAGCGTCACGCTGATGCAATGTAAGTATGTGTTCTCCATCACATATATAGTGACTGCGCTGTACAGTAGTGGTACACACGGACTACTGTTTAAGGGCCATTCAACTCGCCACGACGATCTTCAGGGCGAACAATGGCCCCGGTGATGAGAGGCAAACAAATAAAAAGTGGAAGAAAGAGAGTATGGCGAAAGACTACTGTGACGCTTTCTCCCTCGTTGTCGCTACCCTTACATCCCTTATTTTTTCTCTTCCTCTCTCCCTCCCCCCTCTCTCTCTTTCTCTCTTCTCTCTCACTTTCACGCTGTTCGTTTTGCACTACGCTCGTCGTCATTGTCGTCGTTTCCGCGGATTGCCGCACGCGATGGTGGCCACTTTATTGCCGGAGTAATTACTTTTTTCCGTAGGTTTTATCGATAATTTTCGGATGAAGTAACGATTTCGCGAATGGCGAGACGATCACGATCGAATTACTAACGCGAGAGGAAAAAAGACTTTTTTTTAATCTTTCGCGTGCAACGATATAGCGTGAGATTGTCACAGTTCCGCTTGAGGTTATTATGATTATTCGTAATACAGTCTCCAAATGTGGAGTATAATTTTAATGTTCTATACGTGTGTGTATGTGTGCGTGCATACGCGTATTGCACACATACATACATGTAAAAATTAATATTCATAAAATATGACTTTATAAATATTAAAACTGATGCTGACATATGGAAGCTCGTGAATCGAACTTGCAAAAAGTTCTGCACAATACGTAACAATACATTTCCAGCACATTGTCCAGTTCGTTTTTTGTCCTGGCAATTTGTCGCGTGCAATGAATTTCGCGTGTAAGTTATACGTACATACGTTATTGCCGGATTAATTATTTGTTACCGCGATACGTTTTCCGATTGCAATTTTGCTTCCTATAAATGTGCATTAAAGTTTTCATCGTCGCTCAGATCTTTTCGTGCATGTTCGATAATTGATATCGCTCGCGACGTGCGCGCGCGCGCGCACGCGTTTGTTGAAATTTTCGTATCGCAAGTCGTTTCCGTCCGTGTCACCATTTCGCGGACATACGATTTTATTTTCCGACGATACATCTCTGGTGATTACCGTAACCGTGAAATTTTAATTAGAGCGAAATTAATCCGAAACCTTTCCGCGTTGATTTTTCGAGTCGCGCATATACGCCAATTCCGTCCGGATGCGTGAATTTCCGCGTTTGACTTCAGAAAGCACGGAGTTACTCTGCGTGGCAAATCCGCGCCATAATTCGTCGGGGCTTTATGGCCGACACGTCACGCAATAACAAGGAGTATCCGGTTAGCCTGCCGTTTCTATCGAATAAATCGCGCGCCGGGCACCGCCGCGTTTACTTAAGTTCCATCGCTCGGTACGTGACTTCTCCTTTAACTCTTGAAATCAATCTTCCCGCGAACCGCATTATTCTCGTTAAATTACATCGAGGTAAAAAAATACCTGTTAAATTGCATCAAGACAAATATATCACTTTTGATAGAGTTCCAGATAATTAAGTGTAAGGATCAAAGCGTCATCAAGTCGGTTAGACTTGGTTGAACTAAAACGACAGTGCCAATAACATACTAAAATGGGATTTCGCCTTATAACCGTCGTACTAAATTATCTAATGTCAACGCAATGCTACATCTTTCACGACGAACACGGAAAAAAAGGATTTGCTATTATACGGACAACTAACATTTTTTGCTGCGAGAACTAATTAATTTTGCAATAATAGCAAAACCTTTTGCTGCAATAGCAAAGTTCAGCAAAACTGTTTCCTATTACAACAAAATGTTCCGCTATTATTGCAAAATTAATTAGCTCTCGCAGCAAAAAATGTTAGTTGTCCCATATTTAACAAATAGATTTGCTGTTGCAGGAAAACCTTCTTTTTCGTGAAAGAGCCTTTAATCATTAGTCGTCAAAGGCAGAAGATATTACTTAGAAATCGGAGATACGCGCTAGTTGCTACAAACGAGCAAAAGTATATAGATCCTAATGGGGCCGGAAATACAACTCGCGTACCGTGCATCGTAAATTATTACGGGAGTGCTTATTTAAATTTATACACAAGCCCGCGTGACGCGCTACCGCCGCGAATAAAAAGCTTTCTCGCCGCAGATAAAATGTAAATAGAGCTGTATTTACTCAAAGTTTCACTACGCGGGACAGGCTGATATTTTTAACTGAAAAATGTCGAGGATATTTAATACCGTCGGATGATGTTGCCTAGACAACGTTATCATCGAATCGTGTATTTCGATCGTCCGATATATAGGTATATCGCGAACGAATCCTTCGTGATTTCGTCGTCGGCGGATATTATATGTATACGTGCACGGAGGTACCTATATGTCGCGCGACATTACACCTCGGGTTAGAATAAATTCGAATTTAATACGAGGCGCGATTGCAGGCGCAATAAGAGATACCGACCGCGTTTTCAATCGTCCTCCCAGCTGGCTCTTGTTTTATTTCTTGCTGCGGCACTGCCGAGTATTCGATTAAACCCGAGCTTACTCAATTTACCGGGCGACAAGAACGGTGCCCGCCGCGCGCCGCCGCGCTCCGGACGCAGGAAGTGCTATTTTTGCTCGAAGATCTCCGCGGGCGAAATCACTGCGTCATTAGACACGAATTTCTGCCCTCCGTCAATTTTCGCATCTCTCATTATCTCGCGATAAGTCTAAGCCCGAGATGATGCGATTTAGAATGCGAAGATAAGGGTAGGGAAAAATTGTGAAAGAACGGCGCGACGCAAATACTTCGGTCGACTCAGAAAACCATGATCTGCGCGAAAAATCTCGTTCTCGTCCGAGAAGGCGCCTTTAATGCGCGCGACGAAGTTGCGCTTCCGCACCTTATTCCGGCGGATACGGAGGTGGTCTTACCGCGCATCGGCAACATCGTACCTGGCAGCTTGCCGTCACGTGGCGACGGTTTAGGAAAACGTCGATGAATGCGGTTCGCGTATATGCATTACAGCGGCAGCGCAATGTGAAAGAATGCATTATGCCCATAGGCTACATGCCGCGCGTTGCATAATGCAGTTCAACGCGCTCCGATTTCGAATCCAGGCCGCTTCCACTCTGATCCGAATAGCCGATATTAATGATAAAGCGCAACTATGAAATATGAATCGCTTTATGAAACAACGTGAAAAAATTAATACAAAACCGATATTATAAAGTCCTATGTATAAACAGCTAAATGACAATCGCTTCGCAATTTGCGGCGCGAAGATTATATTATACAGTAAAGTGGTCTAATTGTATTTAAATTTCGGAATTCGCTAACAATTTCAATTTGAACATCGTAAATCTTCGCAGATGGAAAGAAATGGAAAGTCCAATTTCTGATCTCATATCGATTCTACACGCGTGTGCATATATAAACTTATACCTGAGTAAATCGAAACGTGTGCAAAACTAGGATAGCTATGCCACAGCTGATAATAGATAAAATTGGACAAACGTATAAAAACCAAATGGAAACAAGTTAATATTTTTATTTAAGCTTTCTATAACTTTAAAAAACAGTTACAATAAACAAAATAAAAAAGTCAACTAGAAAACAATTAGAACAATTAAAACAACCTAATATTAAACTGCTTCATATTAATAAAAAATTTTTACTCAACAATATTTACTAATTGGATTTTAATTAGGCGTTAATACGCAAAAAATATTTTTAGTTGTGTTTTTTTCACTTTTTCTGTAGTTGTGAGTTTACACTTTCAATCTAATTAAATCCATTAGTTTCACTGCATTAGAAAACGCAGCGCGCTATATATTTATAACGAAAGATGTGTAACACGATTTCGTGCGATTCTAAAAAAGTCGATTACAAGATGCAAGTTGGACTACGCGAGAGAGAAGATGGTCATCCACGGTGCCGAACCATCGAGATTGTAAAGTAAACGCGGACAGCTGGAAAATGTTTGCGCGAATCTGCCGAGCTCTAGTCAAAATATCGGGGAAGCCCGGCGGGAGCATGCGGAGGAAATTGGGGTATATACGGGGAAAAGGAGTGTCGCGTCCCTTTACTACCACGTTAATACGTTTAAGCCGCGTGCGGATCGTGGAAATTGGGTTTTGTCGCTCCACCTGGAGATCTCGGGAGAGGCGCTTGGCAGAGGGCGTGGGAAGGCGAGTATTGCCGTATTTGCACGTTAGCAAATATGGGTTAGTCCCGTCTTACGTCGCGTGAGTTCAGCGGCTTAATAAGACTTTTCGGTAGTTCTGCCAACCAGCCGGCTCGGAAGACAACGGACCGACCTTCCGCTCGTGCGTCTGCGACGCGCTCGACGCGATTCTCGTGAGAGAGAAAGTCACCTCGCATGTTCCTCGACACAAAATAGATAGTGTAATAACGATAATCGTAATCGAAACAAAGGCGTGAAACCAGAAGCTCGAAATTGCAGAAATAGGCGAGGCTCTTTAAAACAAAGCCGCGATAACGTCGTACATGCCGTAGAGGGACGTGCAACGAATCTAAAATACGTTCACTAGAAATTTGATTAATCCTTTCCTCTCTGTCTCTCATTCCGAAGGAGGACGGCAAGATGAACAGCCCAGTTTCGCGTTACGTTGTTCACGGTAACTAAAAGACGGCGGAGCTACTAATGCAAGTAATTAAGTGCAAGAAACAAGCGCGAGCGAGGAGGACACGGCAGGACGACAAATTACTAACTTGGGGAAATACGATTTCGAGGGAGGGCATACTATACGCGCGCGCGGGCGGAGGATACGCCAAAAGTAGCGGTAACAAAGCGTTTGTTCCCGCATCCGGTCTTGATACCCGAATTAAATCATTCTCGACTACGAGAACGCGGCGCGTTCCCGCTTTATGCAAATGAACGGTAGCAGCAGCAGAGCAGCAGCAGCGCGCGCTTGCTGTGTTAATGTAGCGCGATATTTCATTAGCGCAAGTCAAACGGTAGCTAAAGTCGGAAGCGCGCGCGCGCGCGGCGATAATGGAAAATTTTTGCGAACGCAGCGGCGAACGGTGCGATGCGGTTTGCGACTTTAATTACGACGAGGAAAAGTGCGCAGTTCGCCGCAACTGATAATTGATTTATAATTATAGACCCCCCCCTCGACCATCTCCGCGCCAACAAAAAACGTCCGCTCCGCGGGGCGCTTACTCCACCGATCGAAGGGAGACATTGGCGTCCGCATGCCGCAATTTCCTTAGCTTTGGAGATCGAACTGATTGAATGGGATCTATAGGCGAGTTTTGGGTCTTCGGGGGACAAGCATAATACACTCTGTCGCACAAGAGAAACCGTATTAATAATGCCTGGCGCACAGACAGGAATTGCTCGAGAAGACCCCGAAACTTCTTCCTTATTAAAGCGATGGCTCGACGACGAGGACGAAGAACGACGGGAGAGAGAGGGAGACAGAACGGGCTTTCGTACTTGGAGCCAATTTTGCAGCTGCAACGTGCATATCGATACTCGAGAGTTCAATATTGCACTTTGACCCTCGCGCAAAGCTTAACGTACCTCTTCTCTCGGCCCCTCCGGGCCCCGGGATAGCCCATGCACTGATGCAGTCTTTATCCTCTTTCGACGAATTTCGTTATTTTACGGAGTAAACTTACGTCAACTTTTCGCACGGTAGTAAAGCTTACCTGCAACAGAAACAATTTCGAAAATTAGTAAAGTTTACGACAACTTACTGAGACTGCGCAATAAATTAAGTATATATTTCTAACAATCGTTGGTATATCTTTATTTTTATCGCTGCAGAAACCAGCGCGCAGCGTAGCAAAAGACGGGTATATACGTCGCACACTGACGCGATCCACTAATTTCTCTAATCACATTCCACCGTATCCTCAGCCTTCGCTGCACTACCGATCGCATCGTGAGATAATTAGCGGTATTAGGCGAGCCCGCGAGCGAATGAAAAGGATCGAAGTAGTCGTCGGGAAAACAGGAGCGTCGGTGAGAAAAGAAAGAGAGGGAGAGAGAGAGAGAACGGAATCGAAGGTGGGCGAACGATCGTGGTTAGCGAACCGGTAGAAACGTGACGGTAATCTCGATGAAGCTACCCTTTTGTCCGTGTCGGTCGAGGATCGGTACATTCCTTATCGGGGCGCCGTTGTCCGCCGAAAGCAATTAAGCGATAAATTTTACGACGCCACGGCAATCTGGATCAGGGCCAACTTCCGGGCACCGGAGGTTCTCGCGTAACGTGGAAGACGCGCGGAATGGCGTTCTCCCGTCTCCTCGAAGACGCCGCGCCGCGCCGGCCGTTCGTCGCTGGCGGCACCGCGAAAATTCCCGCCGGCCCGGCGTTCTTAATCCCGCGAGCCGCAATTCGGGTTAACGAACCGCGTCCGCGGGTGCGCCGCGTTTAGAAGCAAAACGATTCCGCAATCCCCGCGTTTAACGACTCTCGAGGCTCTCTTGAGAAAACCGGGTTTCACCTCGGAGGAGGTGAAACGACAGTCATTCCCCCGAGGACGCGAGAGTAACGGGAAGCATGATGCACTCATTACCGCGCGTCGTACTTTCTTACAAGATTATGCACAAAATCGCTAACATACACGGAATACATAATATGTAGGTATAGGGAATTATTTTTAAAGACGATAGTCGGCGTCTCTCTCTCTCTCTCTGTTTCTCTTATTTATCCTACTTTGTTCTTTCTCATTATTTCTTCTTATTGTGTTTCATTTATCATTGTATTCTTGCACTTTGGAAACATGTGTAAATTTTTAGGTATAATGTCTTAACCTTAACGCTTCAGGGGACGTGTCCCACAGCGTATAATAAATGACGATTAATCAATCAATCAATCAATCTCTATTTAACGATAACTATCTGACCAACAGACGCAATTATTTTTTGAAGCGTTTTGTACGTCACTATCGAATAATTATCATGTTCTAGTCGCGTTCGTGCGACACGCGCTAATTATGCGTGAACGCGCGATTGTATACGTGTAGATATGTATGCAAAGTTCCATTACCCGCAAAAAGCGACCCGTAAAAAGGACGACCCAATTTCTCGTAGGTGTACAACATTCCACGTGGGTATCGGGGCAGAATTTGCATGAAAAATTGCTCGAGTTTTCAACGGATTTCTTTACAACTCGAAATCTCATTGTCTGCAAAATTTTGCGATTGCAAAGTGGATCGAAAATCGACATTTCGTTATACGTTATATATACTTGAATTTCAACATTAATTTTTTTAGATAAAATCAACACACGTCGCTGATTGAACCTCGCGGGAAGTTTCGGCAAAGGGAAGCGCTCGGTAAATTACACGAAAGTCCTATTAGACTTCGGCGGCTTCCGTGTTTGCGCAGCCATACGTTCCATCAAATTAAGATTATCGCGACGAGTGCCACATTCGGTAGCCCGATCGGTCGGTCGGTCCATCGCCATGAATCGACTTAATGCCAAATTACGCGAGCGCTATCTCATCCGGAAACGGCGCACCCGAACGCCGATGATAACCGCGTGTCGTTTGCACAACGGCGGTCCTGTTTGCACGCGAAATTCGGTGGAATTTCGGACACGATACCGAGTGTCCCCGCGTGTAATTCTATTTGCCGTTCCCTAACGCCACCCTAATACGGGCACTCTTATCCACCAGTAATGGCGCTAGTTTTCTCTTCGGGTCCATTTAATGCCCGGCAACTTCGCGAAAGTGTACTAACCTGCGAAATTGACCCGCGAGTTTTGCGATGATTATCAGGATAATACCGACGGGATGCTACACGAGACTCTTAACGATCAAAGCGGAAGTATCAAAATGTTTCTCATTTATGGAGCGTAATTATATAATGGCGCGTATCGATGCTTTCTCAACGCTTATATATACATCAGTGGCTCGCAAAGATTTGTCGTCAAACTAATTAGAGAATGTTTTCCACTCTCCGTTTGGACATAAAAGGAGTAACTTTTAACGTTTAAGTTAATCCTACACGAGGTCACCATTACTACTTTAAAACGTACAGCTGCAGTTGTTACTCGGCTTCCACTCCTCCTCTCGTAGTCTCGCGATTCCGCTGACGCGGCATCAAGCATCCCGTTCGGATTTAAGCAGAAGCGAAAATATGTGCGTGACGAATAGTTGGCATGCGATAAATTGTCAACCGCGGTGTTGTCTCGGGAAATGGAAAGACGTAGTTGGATGCTGCTCGAGCATGCGACTGGAGCATCCTCGCCGAAAACGCCGAGGGCTTTCTCTCTCGCTCTCTTTCTCTTTCCCTTTTCAGAGTTGCGCGAATACTAGTCCCGAGGGCGAACACAACGACGCTGGCTCTGATGTCGATGAAATTTCATTAGCTCGAGGAGAGAGAACTCGCCGGCGAAGCGCATTGTCCTCCGGAATCAAAGCTTTCTGCATTTTCATGACAACGACAGACGTACTCGAGCGGAGTCGCCGCCGCCGCCATTGCCGCCGCCAATACGAAAGGAGACGCTCTTCGTACCTCTGCTCCGACGAGGGTTTCTCCGTAAAATTCAAGATTCAACTGGGAACTAAGAAATTCACGAGCGAGACCATGGAGAGGCCTCCTCGGTCGGATCTTCTTTTTTGTTTTACAAAAGAAAAAGACGGCCAGCCTTGCGGACGGGCAAATTTTTCGCTACCACCGCTCGCTTGCCTCATTTACCGGTTTTCGATCGGCGAATTATAGAGATTCGCATACGTCGCGTTTATGCAATCCCAGCCGAATTGCCGAAATATACGAGCGTATATTTACGGGCACGAAGGCTGGCGGAATACTATTTTGCCGGAAGGCAATCGTGCCTCCAATAACATCGACGATTCCAATTGAACGTCTCGCATACAAAGCACCCCGCAATCTGAGCAACCCGATGAATTATTACGACGTTCGAAATCGACGCTTGCCACCCCGCTTGCTACAGCACCCTCCTCGCGAGTGTGGCGTGTGCGTTCGCGTTTAGGAAACGACTTCGCGGAATATATCGTGCCACGGAATCGCAAGCCACGTTTGGCCGATTCGCCAATAAATCGCGCGCCTCTTTGATCAAGCGATTCTATTAGCGCCGTTGAATTTTCGCGTTGCGGATCAAATTGATTCACGGTATACCTATCCTTTGTGAAAGATTCGTAACTGCCGATTAAACGTTTGCAAAGTTCCGCTCGCCGCTCACGATACCTTGTGCCATGATTCACCAACGATTCTGTCGCGCGAAAGTGCGAAATATTGGGATCGTTTATCGAGATAAAAAAAAAGCGAGGTAGACGCTTTCGGCGACCTCTTCACGTTCCCGACTCTTTTACCGTGCATACGTAAAAGGGGAAGGGAAAAGTATATACGCTCAAAAGTTTTATTTTTTTTTCCGAGAGCAGCACAAGGAAACGCAACGAACGAATCTGCCCGTGTGCCGCTAGAAACGCCGAGTGCATATAAATAGCGCTTAGAAACATCGATGAAAGATTCGCGTCGGATCGTCCGTAGCTCTATCGAGCGATAGAGTCGGAGTGCATTCTCGAAAGCAGCGCGCATAGTGGGATAGTGGATGGCAACCTACGTATGCGCGGCGCATAGTAAGTCGGAAGATTATGTTACCGGTCACATATATAACGAGTTGCTGTGCGAGAGCGAGCAATTAGAACGTCACGAAATTACTATGTCGTAATTGACCAAATATCGAAGCGCGAGCCTAATTAAAGTGCCGTTCTCGTATTTAGATCGGCGGCGTGTAGATTTTATAATTGCTTCATTAGCATGTAGCAATAGCGCATAGTTTAATTATTATAGCGCGGATTGTCCTCGGAATAATAATATTCGGTTGCGTGTGCGTTCTGAATCGCGCTCAATACGCGCAATACGCGCGACGATACGTTGTGTACACACGTAGTATACCGTTGTTTAGCTCTTGACAAGATCTCGCTTTGCTCGAAATCAAACGCGTATCAAAGAGAGTCACTTACATTTCACTGCGTTTCATTGCGGTCGCGCGCGTGCTCTTACGTCGGCCCTTCGCTCGAATTCGTACCCCCTTAACTTGCGATTGGTTCGTTAGCAAAACCGGCAAGCCGCGAACAACGGGACGGACGCGACGGGAAAACAGAGGGGATAGAAGGAAGGCAGAGAAGAAGGCCTTCATCCGCGTGCTTGACTCGCGGAGTGGCCGTGCCATGCACCAAGAAAAGGGGAGTCTCGAAACCCGAGCACGCCCTCGTAAAAGGGATACCTCTCTCACGGTTTTCTTCATATAGGTTTCTCCCAGATTCGTGAGAATACTCGCTATAATATCCGCCGGTTATTCGGTGAGTCGGTTTCTTTCGTTGCCGCGACGTATGTAAAAAAAGAAAGTCAAGTAAAGAGAAAAGCGTTACAGTTCGAGCCTCGTTTGCGGGCTTGATACAGCATATATACATATAATTATAATATACGTCCTTACTTTTTGTACCTTTTTCGTACTACGGCCGCATTATGGTAGCACCGCTAATTTTAAACTGACACAGCTACTGTTCCCGCAACTAAAGCAACAAAGCCAGAAATGAGGCAACAAACCAGCAACAAAAAAAAGGATATATAATTCCTGTACACGTTTCATTCGACCGTGCTGGGGACTGTGCCAGTTTGGTAGGCGCTTCAAAAAGTGACACTTTCGATAATAGAGCTTTCAGCAATTTTTAAAACTTCCTAAGAGAGAAGCGTTGCATTTTCGCGAGTATCGATCCGGGGGCTTGATTGAAGAGGGCTCGCCGGAGAAGGAGAAAGTCGGACGCGCGAGTGTCGGTCTATCGCTTTGAATAAACGTCGCTGGGAACAGTCTAAACGAGGTAGACATGCAATTTAGCTGAAAAATACTCGATCTGCGGCGTGTATCCGATCGTGGATAATTCGGCGTTGTCGCCGCGAGTCCTCCGGCGCCTGTCGTTCATGCATTATACATGAAAAGACCGCTGTTCCTCCCTTTTGCGCCTTTTTCCAAGGGCCGAGATTCCACGGTCCTTCGTCTTTCGCGACAATCGCGGACATGCGACGACACACGCGAACGCTATATCGACCACCGTCGTTCGCGTTCGCCGACAGGAGAGCCAGATAAACCCGTCCTACAAGAACGTAAATCGCAAGTAGGCGACGTCACGTCGCCTATTTTTCAGAAAAATTTAGTGCATAATGAATATCCCGCTTTGATCGCGAAATATCAGAGATTCAACCTTCCAAGTTTTCTCGAGAGAAGTTTTCTTAAGGAAAGTTTTCTAAGGGAGAACTCTAATTTATTTTATACACATATATAAGGTATATGTATATAAAATAAAAATGGTTTTACTTCTCCCGGGACAAATTAACTACGATCTATCTCTCTAAGTCACTGCCAATCCCCTTCATCCCCTCGCTTCTTTTGATTCCGTTGATTCGGTCTTCTCCTTCTTAACGTTATCCTATTAATTTTCCCTTGGCGTCGGCCACCAACAGCGCTGACAATTAATTCAACGATTCGAGTGTAGCGCGCTGAGATTACACGTTACCTTTTTATTTATCTCTTTCTATACTCCTCGAAGCGAAGCGCGCGCGCACGCGCGCTCTTTGGTTTATTATAAAGTTCAGAAGCGGCAGTATGTGCGCGAATGTGGTATAACGTTTCTTTTTTTATGTCCGTCGTACGAGCACCGGGGGCAGGACCGGTCGACCTTAAGGTCCCTTTTTCATTCCCCGTGAGCCCTTTCGACTTTTCGTCTTTCTCTCCCTCTCTTTCTTTACTTTCTTTACGCGACCACCAACGACGTCGACGATTAATTCGCCGATTTCTTCTACGCCGCAAGAGATTTTTAATTAGTCGCTCGCATTAAGATTCAAGTCTTGAAGTCGAGAGAAAAGAAAAAAAAAGTACTTAATCCGTGCATGCATTCGTTGGAGGAAGGAAGCATACGTTGAGGAAGCATTCCTCGCATATAATCACCCCGAGAGAAACTTGGTCGGCGCATTTTCGGCACGTCTCGTCACGTTCGGTTTAAAGTTACGATGAGCACGTACGTTAAAAATAAACCGTCAATTCCCGATCTGCTGATCGTGCGTCGGACAGACCGCCGACTCAATCGTCGTCGTTGACTTATTCTCGCCTCGCGCCGAATTAAATTTTCGATCTGTGACTTGTACCCGCGACGCCTCCCAGTTCCCACTTGAATTAAAATTCGATCAAAGTTTGCCCAGGTAATCCGCGGCCTTGAATCGCCGAGGATCCATTATTATTAAGCAAGCTACCCGAGGCGATAAGCGACGTCAGTGCACGAGAGATGCGCTTGCATTCGACATGTTGACAGATAGGGAAATAAAGCGATATAATTTTAAGCTGAGAAAAAGAAACAAAGTGAGAGAGAGAGAGAGAATTATAAAATTTTCCTACCTCGCAAGTTCATCAATTAGCGTCAAGCAGATGAGTGCTGTTGCTATTTCCTAATGTTATATATGCGTATACATATATCTAGTTATTTGTATAATATCTCGCGAAAATAGCTTCCACAGGTACAGCTTCCCGAGTGCAGTTTCTAACAGCGAGCACGCGTGAATAATTGCTAATCTCGTTCCGACGTAATCTCCCTGCTTTTAATTTGGCTAATTACGGGACTTAATTATTCGATCGTGATAGGCGGACCATTTGGAGCCTCCGTTTGCCTTTTAGCAAATACCGTAAGTGATTTAGTGCCACGGACCATGCCCGGGGCGTGCAAAAATTGTAAATTTATCGAATTAAACTCGTCGTATTTTTCAACGTTTCTTCTCGCGACACGGTGCGGAGCGTCCAAGGTTTACGTGCCTCGGGTGCTTTCAGCCGCGTCGGATTTAAATCGGAAAAATCGGACCGATGGAAAGCGCGCTTCCCGTTTGCGTTCCGCGAAGACGGGGGACAGTTTCGATTAGGCAAAATCTGATTTAAACCGGACGATGGCCGTTAATGGAAAAGCAATTTAATCCCCATTGATCCAATGAGAAATCGTCACCGGGTCGTGAGAGAGGCCGCGCGAGACGTCTTAACGATCGACGTGTGTACACAGGAGCTTGCCGACCACCACCCGGGCCGCGGCGATCCGTTTTCGCGATGTTACATGTATACGCTGACGTACCTTCGTCCCTCTCGCGGAGTTAAAAATATATCGAATTTTTCGGTGTTTTGAAAACACATAAACGCGCGCCACGTTCGAAAACGTCATTCAAGCCAGCCTGTTTACAAGAGCGAAATATAACAATCGGGTCGGTTCGTGCCGTTTGTCGAAATGCACGTTATACAGATATTATAAATATTTGTAGCCGCTTGCACGTGCGATCGTGACAATATAGCATTTCTTTAAAAAAGGAAAAAACAAAGAAGAAAGATATGCGCGATGATGATACAATGTAAAATCGCAAATCTGTCCTGCATAAGTATAATTATGGTAATGCTGGTCACAACGTATAAACGTAAGTTGCAATCCTCGTTAAATAATGTCGGTTTGTTTAGCGGATAAGTATGTCACAAGTGATATTCGTTGATCGCGAACAGCGATAAATAAAGTAAACTCGCGCTCGTGACGCGCACTTTTACAATAAATTTCCGCATTGCAGGCGACGTAGCTCTGTCTAAAAAAAAAGAAGAAAGAAAAAAGTTTCATTTCTACAGACCTCCGCTCGACAATTTACAAATGAAATAATGTAATAGCGGCGAATACTTTCGCATTGAATCACCTTGCGTTTAACATATTGGGTTAATGATATAATGCATTTAAAGTGTCAATCATCAGATTAAATCATGTATATGCGACAATATACTGAAAATTATTTGGAAGAGTCGATTTCGCTCGATTCTCTCCCGCGCATCGTCACGTAGAACATTTCGCCAAATGTGCGCCATACAAGCACGAAAGTGACCTTCCTTTCGGGCAACTTTAAATGTCCAATCACAGTAATGTCCTCCGATTGGCTGACGTCACCGGACCTAATTCCTGCAATTTCCCAATTGCCGATCAAAGTCGCCGGAATCGTAGATTGCGAGCGTGCGTTGCGCACACGGTATAGCAGCAGGATCCCGAAACTCGGGGTACGATCTTTGGTAGGTATATACGAAAGTGCACGTTGGTGAAGTTGCGATGCAACTTCATCGGTAAGTACCACGCATGTCTCTCGTGCGCTTTCGCGTGAATCAAAATGTTGATGGAAATAGCTGGAGAATATCGTTGACGGACATACGTTTCTCGAGATTAAAAATTCGATGTAAGGTTAAACGAAGCAATCCAAATAATTCCCCGTTCTATAACACTATCGGATCTTTGAAATATTCCTGATATTTCTCTGATACGAAACCTCCGATAACGCTGCATGCACGAGCAGGTGTCGGACCCGCAGATCGAACATCTCACCGCAAGACTAGTCTCGATCGACCAATTCGCTGCGGTTTGCAGCTGAGGGTTAATTAGCCAATTAGTAGCGCAGCGCCCAATCGTGAGGATTGCTTAACGCGCGAATTATTAGAAGAGCGAATAATCGCGAAATAAATGTCGCGATTCCTACAAGACCGCATTACTTTCCGTTTTCTTGCCGTTACGTTCAACGCGATGGAAAAATCTTACATCTCGTATTCCATCAAATGCATATATAATGGCGGAGAGTCTGTGCAAGGGAAAAAAGAGACCGAAATGGAAAACAAAGTAGCAGAAGCGATCGTGGAATCGCAGGGCAAAAGGAGGGCATGCCCAGGCGGGGTGGAATCGTATAGAAGAAGGAAGATGTAGAAAACCCTTCTCTCGCGAGCGAGCGAGTAAAGCCATGTCACGGTTGAGTGACGTTCAAATCGATGGACAGGGAAGAAGGAACGAACGAGGGTATGGAAAACGAGTGGGGAGAAATATGAGGCGGGGGTTGAAGAAAAGAGACGCTCTTTCCGCTTTTCTGCTCGCTGCCAAATTGAGAATCGATGTTTCGCGCTCGATTCAATGGCTCGCCGCGTCGAGCCGAGCCGAACCGCGCCGCGCGGCGAGGCTTACCCCTTTCGCAAAAAAAAAAAAAAAAAAAAAATAGTGCACCGCTGTGTGCCAGAGAATAGCAACCGCATCGCCAGGAGTATGCAACGCAATATTCCCGGTTGGAAGCTGATTCGCGGACGTGGAGAAGCGCGAGCTGGCGCGGCTCGCGAGGCATTCGATTTCTCACGATGTAAAAAAGAAAATAGGAATACAATCCCTCAATTTATACAATATTTTAGATAGAGAAAATGCCGCCGTGTTGCCGCGAAAACTCGAATTTTCCGTCACGCACGCACGCGGATATGCGGATGTGGGCGTACGCATCTACGCGCACGCACACCTCGCTGCGGCGTGCCGAGCGTTAATTACCTTCATTACCTTAATTAAGCCGAGTCTCGTTCTTTCCTTAAGTCGATAAACCGATCCGTTCGTGCCTCATTGACGACCAGCACCGCAACTTTTTCGTTCCGTTTCAATGTTCGCTGCGAAGCTTTTTCACGTCTCGTTTATGCTGCTCTCGCCGACGCGCGGTAAAAAAAAATTCTGCCTCTCTGGTCTCGTTCTGTATCTCGCCCGTATTTTATATTTCATTACGCGCAACGCTATCGAACCAACCGAATAACTTTCACAGCGCGCACCGACAGCTATAACAAACTAATACAATAATAAATTAAGATAGAAATGAGAATTCGAGATTTAATAGAAGACGAGATTTAATAAAGCCGATATATATGTATGTGTATATACATATATGTTAGGAGCACGTTGTATACGAGGCTTCCAAAGAGGTCACAACAGAAAGCTTACGTCGCACAAATGCGGCGCTTCGACCGTAAAATTAAAACCGATAAAATTTCAGTTACAAGAAAATGGGAATAGTTAATACAATAGTTGCGCGTGCTGTGGCCGCGACCGGTAACAAATACAGATACGTTTAATATTCTATTTTTCGTGCATGCAAATGCCCCCGCATTGGTATTCTACGCGCTTTGTTTTATTACAGAGGCTCTATAGCATCCCCGCGCATAATATTTACGCTCATATCGTTTCTGCGGTACCCTTATAAAATACATATGGCAATGCGCCCGTGCACTCCGCGGTAGGTACCGAGCGGATTTAATTACTTCGTTTCCATCGATGTTGTAACGATTTAATTTCGTAAATATAGAACAAACCGCTGCATTGCGCCGAGAGACAAAGAAACCACGAATCAACCTCTAAATCGTATTTTGTTCCGCAAGAAGAGCAGCATTACGATATAACAATATAATAAAAGAATATAAATATTATAGAAAAATAACATATAATATTTTATCATAATTTTTGTAACCTTTCATTAACTAATTACTTTTTAAAGACTAATAAAATAATATAATCACCGAGCTATTAGTCGATTTGTCGAAATAAGATTTAAACATTGAATTCTGCATCACGTAATTCTAGATCAGCATTTCTTCCTCCCTCCTCTCCTCTCCTCCTCGCAAACTTTTCCCCGGCGAGTGATTTCATACAGACGGTACGCAAAAGGTCTTTTGCTTTAATCGTACACAATCGCGGCCGTTTCCACCGTCCAGACTGTCATCAACTCCCAACGAGCGAATTTCGCGTCAAAGCGACCCGTATTATCCGCCACCCCTATATGCACCCTCGGTTTATGGATGCACATGCGCGAATATGCACGTATTCTGTCACTGTCAAGTCAGCTGAATAAATAATTACCGCGACTGGAACCTCCCTTCAAGCGCCACGTACCAAAAATACATACGTTGCTTCGTTAGGCGTTTAATCAAGATTCGCAAATAACACGTATAAACATAATATGCATATAATTAACATGTATTTTTGTTATCTTTTTTATTTCGCTATTTTTAATTTTCTCTCCACGCGGAAGCGAGGTCTTTTTAGATACAGCAGACACGATGCTGAGACGCGAAAGAATTCGCATAAATTTGTATGCAACGCGCCACCGCACCGTTGCGACTCGTAATTATACGGAGAAACGCGCACAATGTATTAATTAATAATAATTACTCTGTCCGTTCGTAATACACGCACTATCGACGATATTCTCTTTGGAAATGATACAAGCGGTTTGTAAATGACCATGGCATTAAATCGTGTCTCTGTACGCTGCGCCCGCCGTCTACATCCGAATCGTACCCCAGCGAGCGGTCGACATATTATCGATTTATTTTACGATTATAGCCAATTGTTTACCACGATTCGAGCACAATTATGATACATTAATCAGCGGTTTCGGGCCGACTGTCCATCGACGTGTTACCATATACATAAGATATCGAATCCCAACGGTTAGCCAATAACTGTTTTTAAATCTCGGCGGGCGAGAGAGAGAGATACGCGGCCCACTCCCGGTCTTTATCGACGCGATACATATATGCGAGCGGCTGGTGAAGTTCCTTTTTTTTTAGCTGGCAAATTTTTGGGGAAAGATCCTTATTCGTTTTTTTCATTCATTATTATTTCCACGGCGCGTCATTTGTTTGCCAACGATAGACGTCGAACCGTCACTTATGAATGTCGATACGAGTACACGTGGCTTATCTGACGGATGCAGCCGGCCGTTTGGCGAATACGAGCGTGATATTGCGCACTGGGAGAAGAATGCAACGAGCGGCGAAATAGAAAAAAATGGTCCACAGCAGCCACACGGTCGACTGAAAGCGGCGATGAAATTCGGAATGGATCGCCCGCGCGCACGCGATCATACTCGATGCGCGCGCGAAAAAAAGAAGAACAAAAGTACCGCGGCCCAGTTAAGAGTCTAAATAACGCCCACCCTCGCCCGTCTACACTTTTTAATGCCAGATGTACAATAACGATAGGCAGGGAGCACTGATAAATCGGTCACTTCGAGAATAATACGTCTCGCGTATTCGTTTGCATGAATTTGCAATGTATCTTTCATAAAATAAAAAGCGCTCAAGGCGCTTCGTGGATACGCTGCCTAAAGTACACCGCCGCGAGAAAACAATTTATCAGGAATTTTAATAAATTATATCAGATATACCGTTTTTATGTACATATTTAAAAAGTACCATTTAAAACGCCAAATTGTCTCATAACGGCAACATACCCGCTCCGACGCGCCGTCTCCCAGAAATGCGCATATTAGGCGCCGTCATGCACATGTGCACGCGCGTAAGCATCTTGGAAACTTTGTATGCGCGAATGTTATGCGAATTAATTAAATCACCGTGTCGTATTTCATAATTATGCATAGCCGCGCGTACCGCGTGCACGTATTGTAGATACAAATGTGTCATCGAGACACATACGCGCGCGCGGCTTTGAAACGCAATACTCTGTATATTATTTTCAAATGCAAGATTATTACAATGCGTACATGTGTAACGTCATAATATCAGTGCACTTAATATAATATCGTTATGACGGTTCGACGGGCTGACAAACAACTCGGTAAAATTTTGCGAAATGTCATCGACGTGTTATCGTGCGAATAAAATTACTTTACCTTATATCGCGTGAGAGTCAAAGGTGGCCGAACTCTTGATAGCGCCGATCTCTCTTTCGGAAGAAGATAACAAGCGGATCTCGAATCAACAACGTCGACCGCTTTTATACGCTCCCCGCAATTCTTTTCGGTATATAGCTAAGGAAAAAAAAGCGCGACCTGATCAAATATACATAAATATCTCCCCGTCGAATATTCGATCCGCGGAAGAAATGCCGCGGGTAGATCCTTAGAACGCGACGTCCTCGAGCAGAAGTCGAAAGAAATGTTGCAGAAATGTCATGTGGCTAAACAGGAAATTAAACACGTTTCTTACTATCGTAGGTCATATTTACGCGGTTATAGTTCCTTCCCCCCCCCCCCTTCCTCGCTGTTACGCCATGCAAAAAGATGCCGCTGAGCGACGCTGGTCGACAGGAAATTAAATACAATGCGGCGAAGAAGTAGTGCACTCGAAAGAGGAAGTCTTGGCGCGGCGGTTACGGCTAATTCAAGTAAACTCCCAACAAAGTTACAAAGTTCAAGCGGTCAACTCGATTTACTATACCTGTAACGAAAAAGAGAGGAGATCACCAGCACGGCTTAAGGTGATTCGGTCATCAGAGCATGTCAAAGAAAAAAATCTCAATTAAAAATATATGTTATAAAGAAAACCTAAATTGTGACCAACCTAAAACCTTGAATTTTTAATTTTGAGAAGATCCGGCGTCTAGTTTTTGAGATATTAAATCTCAAAGTCGGTATTTTAAACGCTGCGCAGACACTGTTTTTGGAGCACTCCGGACACTAGTGTTGTATATTAATCGAATAAATTTTTATTCGATTACAAATAACGAATAATTTTTTATTCGTTATTTTTTATTCGTTGATTGAATTATTATTATTAAAATTATTCACAATAAAGCATGTTTATTCGTAATTTTTTATTCGAAAATGAAATAAAATATATAAAAATTTTGTTAACAAATAATAATATTTCGTGAACATAAGGTTATAATTTATTAATTAGTATTTTTAATCTATATTTATATAACTATATAAAAACAAATGTCCTGACTGACCGACTGACTCATCAACGCCCAGCCCTAAACCTAAAAAACATGAAATTCGGTATTTTTTTCGCATTTCCGTGGGAATCATAAGTAAAAACTCGATTGTGCCTTAAAAGCTCTACGGTGTCCGCGCAGTGTCAACATAGGTTTTATTGTACCAAAAACGTATCATTTTTCGAGAATTTCACTTACTATCTGTAAAGAAACAAGTTAAAAAAACTGAAAATAATAGATATTATCTGATTCTTTTAGCATTTGTTAAGTATAAAACAAAACGACGTTGACGTGTATAATAAGTCCAAAAAATCAAAACTTGATTAATTGTCGCGTTTCTAGTCGGTCTTTCGATCAGCTGTATGCGACATGAACATGTGGCAACGCCGCGCCGCGCCGTGTAGCATAAGAGCTTCGACTGTGAAGTCAAATCTTGAACTGTTTACATTATCAATAAATTGATACAATAATCAAATAAAAAGTAACAATATAAAACCAGTATATTATACCAGTGTTTAGAACATGTGCATAAAAAAAGGTTTTTTTTTTTTTTAATGGATCTTATATCGACTCATACGGTACTAGCCGAACCACCTTAAGCGCGCTCGTAAATGCACGCCAGAAAAAAGAAAGAAAAGAAAGGAGAAGAAGACGCGACCACCGACTATACAGTCTATAATACTCGCTATCTAGCGATTATGCGGTTTTAATCTATCTTTAAACACGTTTCAAAGAAGAATAACGTATCGTTCGTGAATTCGTCCGTGTGAATTTATACAAGGGTTTTATGAGAGGGAAGAGATACATTGTCATGGAGGGCTTTGCATAGCGACCGGACTCTTATGTGTGTATCTCGAGACTAGCCGAGACCACGCGCGTCGAACATAAGATGCATGGCTACCAAATTCACCGTATAATTTTCCGATTTCTCGCGCTGGCAGACGAAAATCTTACCGGCAACGAGAGACTTCGCCGTATAAGGGATGTAAATATTTACGTAGGCGCGCCGCCCGCACACGTACGTAAGATACCGGAAGATCGACGCGGGAGGAGAGTTTCAACAAGATTTTGCGCGGCTCGCTGCCTCCGCTAATCGGATATCTCCCTCCGCTAGCGCGATACGCTTACAATAGTCGCGAGCTTTTGTACGTTATTCTGCTGCATCTTTCTAAAGTCCAGCGGGGGTGTTAAACGCGCGAATAAAAAACTTATATAATAGGACGTATCGGTGTGTCGTTATTAATGCGTTAAACGTAAAGTAAGGTATCGATTGCCATTTCAGGGCACCGACACTCATGCGTTATTCAACGACTCGAATCACCTTTCCATCCTATTCGATACCTAGTTACAATACTGTGAAATCCGTCGCGGGAATTCGTAAGCATTCTGCGAGGTTCCGCCAGTCCCGTCGCGCTAATCGGATATCTCGACGACTCGATGCATTAGAGACACACGTGGCACATGCGTTAAATGTATGTATAATGCACGTGAACGTAATTTGCAAGTGTCTGCAACCTGGCGTGATGTATCTGAGGCCATTTGCTAAAGACAAAATACTTTGAAAGCACTAAAAATTTAACGAAAACAGAAAAATAATAGACGTAGCAAAACCTCTTTTATATAATCTTTCTCTTTTAATCATAGAATGTATTACAATAACATTGGAGAATCATGTTATGTTCCTTCTTTTCACTTTATCTTCATATTGAAGAACTATAAAGACTATGTATTCTATATAATCACATAATATTACGCTACATAAAATATTGACGGTTGAATATCTTGTTAAGACATTGGGCGATATTAATCGCGTAAAAGCGTTTCTCGTAAATCGCTCGAGTTATCCGGTTGTCCAGTTATCCGATTGGATTTTGTGACGGGGTTTTCCGCGAAGCGGCTGGATTCAGTCGCTGAAGAAATGCGTGTGGCGTCTTCTTCGACAGCGGAGCTCACGGACGATCTACTATAAGGTACCGGAGAAACGATCGGTATAGCAAGGCGGTGTAGTAAGACCGGTTCTGAGAGGGTCCACAGGCTCTCGCCGGCGCGCGGCGAGTAGCGGGAGCGCCGTAACTTCGTACAGCTTTGCGGAGGCAGGCTGCTCTCTATCGTAAAGCGAGCTATAGACGGTCTAAGGGCTTTGCCTTACGAGGGATCCTGCGTTTGTGATAGACTTCGGATGCTTGCGTTTACAAGAGCTTATTCGTGCTCGAAGGAGAAACCGCGGCCGGCGCGGCGCGTCTGGAAAGTTACGTTCGCGTTCGCAAGGCCATCGGATATACACGAGAATCTCACGTAGATAGGAAATAACACGATTAATTTAAATAATTGATGCCCTCTCGAAAACAATGATATGTACATAGATCGCGTGGTGAATTATCACGTTATTCCCGATGTCCGTTTAAATTGATCCATTTTAAAATCACATTCCCGCAGCGATTTCAGCGATATTGTCACTGAAATGGCGTGCTTTCCGTGCACGAGGAGACGTTGAACGGATCATAGCTGTCGGATGGCCGATGGCTCTCCAGGGATACGCCACGTAGCCGTAGCCGTATTCAGGTACATAAGTGGCCACCTGCGTGCGCCTGTATGTGTGTGCGAGGACGCGGGATGCAGCGTTGCAGCGAATGGGTAGTATGGGTACGCGTGTTGGGCGTACTCGAGTGTTGGTGGACCAGGTACGGGCTGGCCGTGCTAAGTAAATATATTTAAGGCTGTAAGTGGGTGGCCGTAAGAGAACGCACGAACCAAGTTGAGTGCTTCTTGCGCGGCAAACGCAGAACCGAGCCGATGCACACGCATCAGTGAAACAAAACGGACGGTCCAGGGAGCGATAACCTCGCGCGATCTTTCAATTTCGATCGAATGCCAATGACTCTCGACACTCGACCTTTGTCTTTTACCGGCGCCGCGGCGGAAAGTTTTCCTTTGAGGAAAACGAGCGCGAATCTCCCGCACAGTCTTCGCGAAAATCGCTCGCTGAAATCGTCCGAGCGATCGATCGACAAATCGCGTGCGATTTGAGTTTCATTAAACGAAAATTAAACGAGAAGCAGAAAAAGATAAAATAAACAATCGTAAAAGATGGCCCTTCTGTCGCAGATACTAATGGACCTTTTTGCACCGCGCCCTTTCTGCGTAGCGGTGGAGTGCCGGTGAAAGGTGACACGCCTTTCGTTTCGTTTTCTTCTCACCCTCCTATACATGCTGTCTTTTAACGGCGATAGACGATGATCGATCTGTCGATAAAATTCTAAAGAAATCATCCGGGGGAAATCACTGGCTCCGGACCGATAATTACAATGTTTGTAAAATAAGTCGATAACGATAAGTCGAGAATGTACTCGCTCATCTTGGTATTGGTCTCGTATTTTAAATCACGTCACAGATAACAAAATCTGAATATATAAATATTCAGACGCTCCAAACGTTCACGGTTCTTTACGTCGCTATTAATAAACTTTCTCGGAAACGCGCACTTTGATCGTTACCAGGCTTTTCCCACTAAATTTAATCCGTTATCGCATTACGTAGATGCATTCCCGGGTAATCGTCGGGCCAAGAAGGTCCCCGAGCAAATGTGTTTATCGGTTTTAAAGAGCGGGACGGTAAAGAATGAGAGTTGACGTTTGCACGAGGGAGAGTAGGTAAACGAAAAAGGGGAAAGGTATAAAAGGAGGCTCCCGGGAGGTCGAGGAGTAAAGGTGGAGTAGATAGCAAGAAAATTAATCGCCCCTCTTACTCCTCGTCGCTCGTCGCCCGTCATAGTTGTCGTCGTCGTCATCCACCGTAGTTGCAGTGCTCTTCCTCAACGCGTCGCGATTCTCGCGCCGTTTATTCAATTTTGCCGAGCGTTTCCGCGAGATTTTAATTTTTATCCTCGTACCGGGAATAATTCTGGCGTCCGTCGTCGCAAACTCTCACGACGATTATTTTATGTACCTATATATACTTGAAACCGATACGACGTGCGAATTGAATTTTTCAGAGGGAGAAAAAAAAGTATCGTATACGAGTACGCCAATCGAGACGTTTTCGTATTAAATGCCTATGAATAGACGTAAAAATTTTCGCCACTCACTCGACTCGGGGATGTTCAAAAATCGATAATGCCTTTCGGATAATTCCACTCGCGGGAGAATTGTGCTTTTCAATTCGTTTTACGCGCGGGGAAAATCGCGGAATGCGAGAGAATTCGACTAGCCGGAATGCCACGAGAAAGCGTACGAATCTAAATGAAAAATGCATCTTATGCAGCCACAGCGCGTGGAAGCCACAGATGTGTACGAGGGCTTCGGATGCTAATGCAATCGATCTATCTCTTGCTCTCTTTTCACACTTTCCTAAAATAAATCTCATTTCATAAAGTAAATCGGAAAATGGTCTTGAACAAATTACTTCGGTGCTTTAAATTTTATATACATATATACACATACACGTATACGTATACACATATCTACTTAAAAGACATTTAATTTCCTAAAAGCATCTAGTATGTTTAAAACATTTCGTATCTGAGAGTGTATCGTATTATCCCGCGCAAATGACCACCTTAATTTAATTAGTAGGCGTTGTTAAACCCGCCACGTCGATATCAAATTATTGCCGAACGTAGTACAGATTCGCAAGTGTTTTCGTAAATAATTTGCCCGCCGGTTGTTATGATACGCATACACATATATATACGCCGCGAAATCGTTTATTGCTTCGCGTGTAGTGGATTATGTCGACTCGTAATATTAATTACCGCAAGATAAAATACAACTAGCAGCGAAACGTTATTGGTAATCAACTGCGGCGCATACGGGACACATTTACGAACGCATTAACGGTGCGCCCCCGGGGAATTAATATCCTCGCGTCGCGTCTCGGAAATATTTCCGTTTACAATAAATTCCAGGGGCAACGGCGGCGGAATTCCTGCCGAGTCCGGGACCCAGGCCGGAAGTCTAAATGAAAATCGCCCGGCTTGGTCTACGTCTACGGCTTGGTTGCCGGCGAGACTCTGCGAATAGCGGTCGCCAGTCACGCGCAATATGTTCCGACAAATAACTTGTAGGATCGTAGAATCGCCCGCGGCAAAATGAAGATTCGGCACGATACATGGCACGAATAAGCGGTATATATTCTCTGGATAATATCGACTAGACTATTCCAGATAACTCGTACGTCGCGCGTCGACTATTAATTGGCGGCTATCTCTAACGAAACACGTAATAAGGACATCTTCATACTCGATGCGGATTGAATTCACCTTATTAATCTTGAGAGAACGTAAATAGATGTTCGAAGGAAAAGAAATTGGGTCTTCCTTATATTTAACGGGCGGATTGCCCTTTATTAATTCATTGCCGTTCTAATATCGGAATACCTCGGGCCACATTGCGCCATCGAATGCAATCATGCGCATACGTGATGCCGAATGCCTTCTACCCCAGAATCGCAGATATCCCGTCGACGGGATACCGCAAAATGCGTGCTTTCGTGCGCTTGCGTATTGATTGCGCTAAAAAAGAGATGTACCGACAGCGATCAACACAGCTCCAAGACCCAGAGATCTAATTTTCCAGGAACCTAAAATGTTCTATACGTATCTAGAGATCTTAGAAATCATGTCCTACGTATGAAATGCGAGAATCTAAAAATCTGCATTTTTAATAGCGACCAGGTCGTCAACCGAGTTGCCCGGGCACTCACTATAGAAAAGCAAAAGTATATAAAAATGCGTCTTTTATGAAATACTCCGAGGCGTCTGTCTCTATAGAAATCTCTACGGAGAAATTGAAAATCCAATTTTAAATCTACAGAGAAAAAGAGGGACGACATTTCCGCAGACTTTCCAAAAGTAAATAAAGCGCGACTCGAACTGTGTAATATTCCAAACGAAGAAAACAAACAGGGATAGAAGCGTCGCCGTGCAAGTGGCACAGCCCTCCTAATTACGTCCAAGTTTAACATTTCGTCGTAATTAAATGAACCCCGCGATTAACGAACGAGCAAAACTGGTCTCAGCCGTGGGAAAGCCCGTTATAAATTGAAAGTAAAGCACTCTGATAACTTGACTATCGCGGTCCATAATACCAAGTACACACGGATAATTTAAAGATTTCCACGCCAACATCATAGTAATGCAATGTCGTCAATCTACAAAATTTAATAATAACGATTCAAGTATGTACGCAAGTTCCACGATACTTCGCGGAAGCGTAATCGACGTTATTCCATTCCAATAAATCGTTGCGGATCGTTTCGTAATTTGCCCGTAATCTGTTATCAAAAATAACTTAAGCGACGTCAAACGCAGGGCAAGTCGTATAAATCTCGCGAAATCGCTGGCGACACTTTCTGATTTCGCTAAAAACTTGGTGCGCCGAGATAAACTTTACGCCCTCCCATATATCCGTTTGTGCATGCGCACACACACACACACGCACACATGTACAAACACGTCTACGCGCGTTCGTGCATAAATAACGTCGACACAAATTGTATTATGAAATGCAAGCGAGGTCAATTAAAGATCGCCCGCAAAATGGGAAATTCTTGGAAACTCCGCAATGTACGAGCAATATAAATGCGCATTCGATTTGCCGCGTCTCCACGACGACCTCGCCCGACCCCGACGAAGAGATTCTTCGATATTGGCGTTTACTCCGATCGCTTGAATTAATATAGGTCGCACCGGCCGAAAGATAAAGGAATATTATCACTGCCAATCCGGTTTCATTCACGATTCCCCCATCATATTCTTCTCCCTCTTTTATATCTTTTTAACACTCGCGTATCTTACCATTACCAAACAACATTAAATTATCGACACTCGATTATCTCAGATGTGCAACGCTAAAGGCCGTGGCACATAGAAAAACTTAAGGCCATTGCACGTAACAAAGTTTTAGTTTTAATCGTAAGGCCGTAATAAAATAGACTACACACACTCGATTATACTTCAAGCGCGAGAAAAATAATCGACTGTGCGTGATCTATTTTCTTACGGCCTTACGATTACAACTAAAACATTGTTACGTGCAATAGCCTTTAAGTTTTACTGCTTAAGTTTTTCTATGTGCCACGGCCTTAAACCTCTAGTAAGAATGGTTGCAAGATTTGTTAAATGTTGAATTAAAGTGCGAGATAAGTGGAGATGCATCCACTATTCAACATCGCAGCGAGAATGACGCGCCGCTATTAAGCAAGAAAAATAGAGCGAGAAAGCTCGCCCGAAAGATCCTCTTACCTTCGAACTCTTCGAATGTCGAGAACGAAACGAAATCTCATCTTGAAGGACGCAAAAGAACGAATTCAATTCCGCGCGTTAGTCTCCGTCGGCGAAGCCCCTCGCAGCGCAACGCAAAGCGGAAATTTTCCTTTCTCGACGCTGCATATTCCGGTCGCGCTCGTTTTTTCCCTCGCGCTTATTTCGAATTTTCCTTCCTCTTGAGGGATCTTGGAGCGAAACGGAAGGACCCGACCCGACGGTTGACTGGTCTATTCGACCGAGAAAAACGATAATCGCGTGGACTCTCGCGGTAAAGTATCGAACGGAGAGGACGAGTACTTCCACTATGCATCCTCCCCCGTCGATGGAAAATTCTCGAGCCGAGGTAAGCAGTTACGATCGTTCGGTAAACTGCCGCGGACCACTTTGGCGGAACAATTTTACGACCGAAAGCGGACGAAAGGGAGAAATAAAGCGAGAGGGACCAGGAAGGCCGGATAAGGCGATTTCGTTACTCATGCCAACGAAATAATGTGCATTAAAAGCATCACAGACACGCGCAAAAGAATTCTCATATATATCCATCTGTACCTTAGAGATAAAGGATCGTATGTCCATTTTTGAACATTTCGAGAAAACAAGGTTTAAAGTTTTAAATAGAAAAATGAGTTTTTAATAAAGTAATTTAACTCTGACATATTTAATAGTACAACTGCCAACACGCTGTACCTGCTTTAAAAATTAGATATTAAAACTTTCAATATGACTTTTTCTAAACGTTATATCTTAGAAACTAGTAATAATAGTCATAAGACGCTTTACCATTATACAATTTAAGCTCCTGTTATATTGAAAAGTATATTTCGACAAAAACTGGAGATACGATCCTTTACCTCTAAGATACAGATATACATTTCCCGTTTCGTAGAGAAAGATGTAACAGATTAAACATAACTTAATTATAACGTTTTATAACTCCTGTTATACCCGCGCGATACATTTAGTCGCGCCCGTTTTCCTGTGCTTAAAAAAAAAAATGCGTCTATCGGTGCGGACGAATATCATTGTTACACCGATAGAATTACAGATCGATGGCATTTCGTAAAAAAATGGGCGATATATCGGTAGCATGGATCGCGGATGACGAAACGAATTATCTCCATGTTTTGTTTACAGCCAATGGCTACGACGCCGCCAGTTTTTCATCCGCGACCGGCGAATTTTCCCCGATCAACCGCCGTCGGCCGACGCGATGCATTTTCGGGGTGAATCGCAACGTTCTGTCGTTAAATTTTATCACCGGTTAGCAATTTTTATTCGTAAACAACGGTTTAAATTGCATGTAAAATACCGTTACGGCAGTGGCGTAGTGCAAACATGGCTCTTATTAACCCTCCGTCTGTATACGTGGGTCTATGGCGTCCGAGCCAAAATAATATCTACTCTCGTAACTGTAAAACTTACGAGCCTGCCAGAAAATATTAAATAAACGATGATTATCAAAATGACTATAAAATCGTCAACTACAATGTAGACAGACTTTGTGACGTTTTTCAGATTTTTTAAAATACTTTAAATTAGGGAAAACTATAAGCGTCAAACGTGACAGACCCACCTATACACTCCGAGGCGCGAGGGTGCAAAAAAACGTATACAGACGGAAGGTTAATGACCGCTACTCACGTTTTCTGCTCGGATATGCCATGAAGAAAATTTGATTTCCCTTCCACGTAAAATGTTGACTTACCTAAAACAGAAAAAGAGAAATCGATATGAAATATGGACGTAGATAAAAAGTTAAAAAAAGAGAGAGAGAGAGAGAGAGAGAGAGAGAGAGAGAACATACCTAAAGATCGCTTTAAAATCTTACAAGGTCGCGAAACCTTCTTACGGCGGCGCTGAAAAATGGCCTTCTAAAGTTTCGCCACATATATGGCGGACGCATTGCGCCTCTAACATTATTATAAAAATTGCACAAGTTTGGATAGGCCGATAGCACGGCAGCCGAGCCGACCTGGTCGCCGCGAGCGCGCTTGTACTTAATCGAAGAAGGACGAGCCGGCGGCGCGGCGTGGCGCGGCACGGCGCGGCGCAGCCATTTCCATAGCAATTTCTATTCTATTTCCGTTGACGTGGCAATGGCGTTCAATTATAGACTGCAATATTGAGAGGCACGTTTTCCCAATAACTGCACCGGCTCTATCAATATCTCTTCGGCAGCGGCGGTGGCGCCGGCGTACGCCCTTACCACGCATACGAATTCATTTTCAGCCCCCCCTTACCTTTCGACCTCCCTTCGACGCCGCGCATTCCCTCGTCCCTCTGATAATTATCGCACGGATCGGTGAAGCGGAAATCGGGTTGGGGAAAAAGAACGCGCGGCTCCCAAAGGAGTAAAGCGACCGGTCCCGTCCGCATCGCGAAAACGATTGTAACGTCATGCATTTTTCACGTAATCCTTTCCCGAAGTTCGCGAGAGCACCGGAACACGTTTTCACAAATCCGGCATTGCTCGTTCCATTTCCGATTTTTCGACTATTCCGACAATATTTGCCCGGCGATATTCCACCAAGTCCCGGAGTCCGTACCTAGTTTCCGCCTTGTTGTATCTTCGCAGTTACCTTCGCTGTGTCGCGCGTTCTTTGAAGTTAAAATATATGCGAAGCGATTTTGTCTTACCCTCGTCCTGCCCCCTCATTCGCCGTTTCCTCCTCGTCGTTTCGCCTAATTATCCTCTTCTGGCGAGAAACGAAGAAGCAAAGCGAGTGCAAAGTACGGATTCGTGCGCCAAAGTTTCCAAGTCGCTCGGAACCTTAGCGTTTTGTTTGTTACTTAACGGGAAACGTTGGACAAACTTCTCTCTCTCTCCCTTACTTTTCGAAAGCGACACACTCGTGAATTTCTCGAATTTGCCGACGAAGTCGCGAGATCGTTAGTGCGCGTACTGTACACTCAAATCGCTGTCTTCTTACAATTTCGACTATCGCGTCGTAAGTTAGGTGCCTTTACGTTCGATAAATTAATGGGCGACAGCCGGGCGCGATTCTTCTCGAATGCTCAATCACGTTCGACGATCTGATTTCCCGACAATCGCTGGATTCCATCCATTATCGATGGTACTTGACGTGGACCATTACATAATTGCGAGTTCTCCCGCGGGTGAACGAGAGGAGAGCGAAGCGCTTTTCCGCGCGATTGATCAATAAGATGTGTATTGGGTTATGCAAATATCGATATCAAAAAATTGAGTCCTCTCTCGCTCGTGGGATATACACGAAAAATACGTTCGATCCACACCCGATTCATTCCACTCGGATTATCCTATTTGCAAGAATATTTCATTCGTAGTATCCGGCACTCGACCGACATTATTTCGCGTTACGTTATTATCGCGGATTGGGAGACATAAATAATTTCTCACGCCGATAGAATACCAATGTTCTCTAAATAATGCGATTCTGCTAATGGGACTTTAAATGATCTTAAATTTATCAAAAAACGATTTTTAAGACGTCGGAAGAAGAAAAAACGCTTGTTATTCGCGTTGGAAATTATGTTCACGAGCCAGTCGAGCATTATCTTCTTCCACAAGTCATAAAATGCAAAATGCATCATTAATGCAGGACACGTTTCCGCGCAAGCTACCGCACAAGCTCGTTCTCTCTCTCAGAAAAAAAAAGGTATTAGTTTCTCAGCTAGCTTCGCGAAGGTCAACACTGCGTCTGAACGAGACCGTTGTGCCGGTCAGTTGGTGCATGCTGAATTAGTGGTCTGTTATACGACCGACTGTATTCAAATCATTAAATTCAGAGCGCTGGAAAAAAAATCAACTGAGACGGAACAGGAGAGACGGAGAAGGGTTTATCGGCTCTCTAAGGCGAATGGAACGACCGTTTAGAGTTTAGATCGCGAGAGTCTGGCGTGTACGAAGTACGAAGATCTCGCATTAAATATCCTCGCAGAGTTTGAACGAATTCGAGTAAGAGTAAGAACCTCGACACATATCCTCGCGTAAGCACGAGTTTTACATACGTAAGATCATGGTAAGATCCTTGCACAAATCAGGAGGCCGTGCATACGTCTAAAAGAACTGGGGTCTCGGTAGTTTGTGGAAAATTCATACGTACACGCTTCGTTTTAAATCCGCGACGCCGTCTGGAAAATTCGTCCCGCATAATAGCCTCGGGTAATAATAAAACATACATAGGGCCAAGTGGAGAAAGTGTGACGGAGGGTAAGGAGAGGGGGATCGTTCAAGTACCGGGAAAAGCACTCGTGCAGACTGACGGACCGTGGAATAAAATAAAGCGCGATATTACGAGAGACACCGGCAGATAACTATACGACATCGCATATAACGGCATAATTCATGAAGCCTGCCCATACCGCCGGCGCCGCCTCCGCGTCGTGTACTACCACGATCGCGTTAAGCGATTCCGTTCGCAAGTGTCTCAGACTATTTTGCGTTTACGCCTCGGGCCATTACCATTTTTTTTTTTTCCCGAGGGTTTGACAAAGCGTAGCGAAGCGAGGTGGGTGTCGGCTGCATTAAACGACGGAATCAGAAGAAACGCCCGCGACGCCGCGCCGTAAGTTCGCGTTGGCAAACGACATTACGACAGTTCTCGGCGACTTCATCGAGAGTTTGTCGCGCGTAGGGCGCCGGTAACTGCATAAACCTCGCGGAACTCGCGCAAGAGAGGACGCAAGAATTGCACGCCGGAAGGAGAGAGAGAGAAAGAGAGAAGAAGGAACGATTCAATAAAACGCAATTCCGCATGGTAAGCGGCGCGAGCGATAATCGGGTACGAGACTGTGACTGCGATATGGTCCTCTTGACTCGTACACTCATTTCGCCTTACGGTTCTAGAGTCCTTGATTCGAGGATCTTGTCAAAGGGCACAAAGGATGAAAGAGTCGAGGAACAATACGCATCCTAACTCACCCCCGCCCGTCCTGCCCGCGCTCCAGAGATACACTGAAATTAATTATATCCGTGGGTGTACGTGACAAAGGGGAAAGGTTGTAGAGGAACGGAAACTCCGGAATGGAATATGGAGGAGCGGGCAAAAGTTAAAGAGAGAAATGGGAGGAAAGGGAGCGCGACGACGGGATGACGAGAGAAATGGAGGAAGCCGGAGAGTATTCGTGTAACGAGCCTTCCCTATGTGCGGCAGGAATGTGCGGGAGACAGTCTCGTTAATCTCTCGTCAAAACATATTGCGCGCGCTTAAAATCGCGCCGAGGGTGCAGCCCCGGCATCCTCCGCGACGCGGACGCTACGCGCGCTTTCTTTTATTTAGAAACAAAATATTTTAGAGCGCCTGACTCTCGCCGCGGAAATAAGAACAGCAAAATTAAAATTTTAGCGCACAATACATCCGCGTAATAAAAAACGGCCTGTGTCTTCAATCATCTAAATGCATTTAATTTAATTAATGCGTGGAGCTCTTCTCTCTCGCGTGTCCAACTTATTGTTAGGCAAGGTGTGGCCGTTGAAGCGACAAGATTCACCCACGTATCGACCCACCGGATCTCTTCCGGTAGACTCGCATCGCGTTCGAAATATAACCCCGTCGCGTTTAAATATATATCGTAAAATACAAATAACGTCATTGTATACGAGTAGCAAATTTATAAACGCTCTTTACTCCGTAATGCGACAAAGGAATTCGTGAAATCACCGTGTGGAAACCACAAGATGGATGAGTGCATAGCTTGATGATGATCACAGTGATCACAGTTCACTTATTTGTTAGTCGTTAAGGCACAGTCATCCACAGTTAGTCATCGCATGCATTACATCAACTTTAATGAATTCGCGTCACAGCGAGGTCGCGCATAGATTATTATTAGCCGCATCGATTTACTTAACATGACTTATAGTTATAATGTCAAGTAAAAAAGGGCCGTAAAATAAAATGGAGAAAATGGAGCTTTCCTGCCGAACAAAATTTCACAGGAAAACGACGTTACTTTAATTTGCAATCGCGAGCATTCGCGCGTGTGCAACTCGTGCTCGTCGCATATGCCGTAACGTTAATTATTCGGGCGTCTGTAGCTTCCAAAGAGCCTGGAGTACGATACCGTTAGTAAGTGCGCGCTGGCTGTCTCGATTCCCTTTCCGAGGGTCACCAACATGCTCGCCCGTTGTACATGTGTGCGCGCGTTAAACGCACGTAACGCGTTTACGCAACACGACGCGACGACTTTCCACGTGTGGGCGCGAGTGGGTGCACCAGTGCTCGCAGGGAGGGATAGAGGTAGGTAGACTGGACCAAACATGGATGTTCAACTCTCGAGACGAGACTTATATCGGACGTTCCAAGCTGCGCGCTGCGGGATGGAGCGCGTCCAAGAGAAAGGCGATTAGCCTCGTTTTCTCGAAACCGTCAAACGTTCTTCTACAATAGTTCGTTGAATAGCTCGAGAGAAATGCATAGAGCCTTCAGCCTACATATGTATATATGTGGATTGTATATGCGATCGCGATGAAATAAGTCTATATAGAGAACGATTTTGTATGCGACCGACATAAAACCAATTAAGATCTGACTACTGCGCGTTTGCCGAGATCCAAAGTAATTTAAAACTATCTTATGGACGATCCGCTGGCTGGACAAAGGGGAGAGAGCATTCTCTGTTGAGGAAGAAAAGTTTACGGCGACAACGCGACTGCCTGTCCGGCAGCATTTCGCAATTACGTTACAATGGCGAAGTTGGCGAAAGAGCGCACTTCGGCAGTTCAGTTTTCAATTCTTATTTAAATTGTACGGAATAACAATGCGAACTCAACAACAAGTTTCGCCCGGTTGTCTAGTAAGCATATTTGCGCATCCCGGAACCGTCCTCTTAAAGCAAGGAGCATCCACTTTGAAGAAAAACCTGAGATCGTAACGTCGATTATTTCACCAAGTTTCAAAGGCGGCGCGAAGAAAAATTCCGTCCGTTTCGGCGTGCAAGATAAATATATTTATATGCATGCAAGAACGCGTAATATCTTATCCCCATAATGACAAACATGTAATCTAATCGGTTGTAAAACAAAACTTTAGTTACAAAGAACAAATAAGCTATCGTGTTCTCGGAACGAGAAAACTCGCCTGGCAACACAATTTTGCACGTATATATATACGAACGTGTATCTTGGTTCTTCGCCCACGGAACATTTAGCGAAATGAAATGATACCGAAACATACTTGTCTCGGCGTTACGCCAAGCGATCGAAAATCACTTCCTCCGTTTTTGTTCCGCTCGAGAAAATTCGAAGAATCTCGGTGCACCGAAGCGAGTTATCCTTATCTAGAAGTGGAAGGTCGTAGGCGGTTAGATTTCATAAGGAGAGATACGAGTAATTGTCGGTCGTGCCGCGCGACAGACTGTCGCGGTACGGGAAGGAAGAAACGAAAGTAGGAAAGTAGAGGAAGCAGATGAAAAAGAGAAAGAAAGAGAGACAGAGAGAAGCTAAACTGAATTGAAATTGAATGAGCGAGAGAAAAGCTCTCCGCGAATCGGAATTATTGCCGATATAATAATACCAGTACCGACAACGAGTCGCTGTATAACGAGGAATTCCCTCGGTGTATTAGAGCTATATAAACTCCAAGGTATATTCCTGAGTTGGCAACCGACAAGATACGTGCACGAAATAAGAGGAAAAAATGAGATGGGAAAAAAGGAAGAGCCTGGAATTCGCGATAGAAAATGCTTGAAACATTCTGTCGACTGCAATACGACGGTATCGATATATCCTCAAATTTTATCAGTCGGATTTAGAAATCGACGGAGAAGAGAAGCGTAACAAGGAAATCCGCTAATCTGCCGAAGGACTGTTGTGAGACATTTGAATGAGAATAAGTATATAACTGCAACAACTATTTAAAAGAAGCTCGATGCACGGAACAAGTATCGAGTGCATAAAGTTTTAAGATTTCCATGTACAAAGACGGATGTAGAGTAGTTGTATTAATATCTCGTATAATAATATTATTGTATAATAATAGTTGTATCAAAATGAGATTATGCGCCAGTTATTATCGATCCATTTTTCATTCTCTGACATGGAAAGAAGAGCAGCGTGAAGAAAATGAAAGATAGGCGCAGGGAAGGAAAGTCGAAC
The DNA here is from genome assembly GCF_030848805.1 of Temnothorax longispinosus. Lineage (NCBI taxonomy): Eukaryota > Metazoa > Arthropoda > Insecta > Hymenoptera > Formicidae > Temnothorax > Temnothorax longispinosus. The sequence goes on along the minus strand of NC_092362.1, from coordinate 1,012,330 downwards.
GGCGTTTTCTAATCCATCTTAACGTTGGCCGTTTCATTATTTCGCATCTTGACATCCCTCAAAGGACGCTTAAAGCCGCCCCTTGATGTACCAGACTCAATAAACGGATGAAGGAATGGAACAGGATGATGCCCGGCGATATGCAAAACGCAACGCCCGCCGGATCTGTCGCATAAATATGCATTAAACGCGTCTGGGCACACGTTGCATTAGTTTCCGGCAAATTATTTAAAATCAAAGCGGCGCGATTGTTTTATTCGCCATCGTGGTATCGCATTCGGAATTCTGCAAGCAAAATTGGGGCGAATTCTTTTGGGATGACCGATTTATCGAAATACGAGTCGTAGCCGAGCGTAAAACTCAAACGTAATCAGCGTAAAAATGATCCTGCGACTGAATCACAGATAGGTATTATTAAAAGCCTCTTTTCCGAGAGAGAGAGAGAGAGAGAGAGAGAGAGAGAGAGAGAGAGAGAGAGAATTTAGTATGGATGTACTTTGCTTAAGGTAAGATTCTTCATAATACGGGTCATAGACCCTCAAACGTCATCCCGTCGCCAAGAGGAATTGCAAGCTCGGAAGGTAAGGAATGCGCGCGCGTTGTGGAAAGCTCGAAAACTCGCAAAAGGAAGAGCTGAAAAAGCATACAGGAAGGAAGCTTGTCGCCCGTGCGACAGCGTGAGCAAGATGGATGAAAGTTTTTTTGGGGCCCTCGAGGAGCTCGGAAGCCTGCGAAAACTGAAGAGTAACGAGCCAATTTCCACGAGACGCTCGCGCGCGCCCCTGCCATCCTTTCCGAGATAGGGGGAGGGTGGATTGTAGAAGGGTTCCCCGGTACACTACCGGCGACTTTTAGACTGCGAATCCAAGCGACGTGGACTGTGGCAATCCTTATACCTGTGTGTGTGTAAGAAACGAGAGCGAGATCCACGAAAGTCCGACCTCAACCGAAAGCAGAAGGAGCTTTCAGAAACCGCAGATTAAAGTATGATGGCAAGAACGGAGTGAGGTTCACGAAGAAAATGACTCGTCCTCGGAGGAGGACAATGAACCTAAGGCCTTTTGTCGCGAAAGCTGTCTCTGAAGCTTTAAATGGCTTCTCAAATTATACGCTAGAAATACATTAAACCGCCAGTATACGTCTATTGAATACCGCATAAAAAATCCATAAATACCATCGACAAACTATAAACAGTATAAATATAGGTACATATATACACGTGTACAGAAATATATATAATATGAAACGCAGTCATCATCATTATTCAATAATTCGTTTTGCATAAAATAGGGAAAAAGGATGAGGCGGTTTTAATTAACTTCGTAATTGCTAATTATTATGTCATTAATTTATTATACGAAGTATAATTTAGCTTTTACATCTACGTACTCGTATAATGTAAATTTTCATCGTTGCACGTACATCGTTCGATCGCCGCACTCGTCACACGTATGCGTTGCGTACATAGCGCGGCGCGCACTTCGGTTACATTAATTCCTAAGTAAGTATCCGATAACGCCCTTTACCTAAACTGGCCTTTGATGTGGCTCGCCTTCATCGGTGGTTTCGACGCTCGGACGGGGCGTACCGTTTCCAAGGTGGAGAAACGCGCACGCAATATATAAAAATTATTTTTTACAATCGCGTGCGCGCGCGAGAAACACGGTATCGTTATACGAGTTTGTCCTCAAAGGAAGTCGACGAGACGCGGAGACCCGAAGTGAGGCGAAGCGTGATGGGATGCACTGTAACGAGGATGTAGAAAGGATCCCGAAGGTTTATCCTCCCTCTCCACGTTATCGTACGGACTCTCTCGTTCGATGTCCCGTTATTGAGAAGCTGCTTTACCGTCTATTTACTTTTTATTATCTTCGTTTATTCATGTGTACGTGCTCGCGCATGCTGATATAATATTATATAATACATATATGAATTGTGATGCTATCCACACGAGCCGGAATATAATGGAAATATTGAACAAGACCGACCGACCGTCCGACCGATAGTTAAATTCAAGGTACACATCGCGTTCAAGAAAATCCATAAAGAGAAACTATTATGCGAATGCTTATTAGAATGCATATTCACGGGGAACTTGTATGAAATATAGACCGATGCCGCGATGGGGAGAAAAACGTAGATTTCTCGAGAGCTTTGCTCGGGGGCGTTTTAATGGGTGGCGCTCGTAAAATACTTAAATCTCATACGAAAATTACCGCCTGACCCCGATATTTCCTCCTCCTCCTCGTCCTTCCTCCCGATGCTTCTCTTTTCCCCGTTAGTCGCGTGCCGCCGCGAGCCCCGCGATTATTTGAGATATAAAGCCCGACCCACTTGCCCGATCCTTTTTCCAACCAACGTATCGTTAAGCGCAGCAAAAATCATTTAATAACTACCTTGTCGTACGGAACCTCAAAGATCGCGCGATAAATATTATAAAGGAAAACGGTTATCTTCCTCGGTTTTGATAAAACACACAATTCAATCGTTTCTAAAAGCTTGCGAGATGTAATTATAGACACCAGTATGCTTTCCATTAATAGGTACGTGCGTTCCAATTTCCTCCTTCCTTTTAAAACGCTATTTTGCAATACATTAACCCCTTGGCTGTTTGGCGAAAAAAATGCTTGTGGGCCAAAAATCTTATTGACAAAAGAATTAGTAAAATTAGTAAAATTATAAATAGGTGCTTTCTAAGGGTTTTTTGAGTCGCTGAATCTAAATCTTATGTCAAAATTGCAAATTTTTAAACGGTAAAAATATTTATAAAAATTCTTGTAAATTAATTTTTATGTAAACCAAGCAATATTGTAAATTTTTTGCCGACATATTAAATCCGTCATTTGAAATTAATTTTCAATTTTAAAAACGGAATCAGCAGCTTTAAAATCCCTTTAAAACTTTTTATGCAATTAAATCATATTTTGAACTTTTTGCTCATTATATTGAATTTGCAATTTTAATTTCTTCAATTTTTATTTTAAATTTGAAATCAGCGATTTCAAAAACTTTTGAATATAAATTTTTATGCAAATCAAATAATTTTTTGCATTTTTGGTCCGCCATGTTGAATCCAGCAAAATTTAAAAATTCGCAGTTTTGATTTCAAAGAATTTAGCAATCCCAAAAACATAAAGATATAGGGCCTGTTCTAATTGCTCCGTTAAAGATATTATCTTTTCTTGAATGCTTTGGATGTGCGGATTTTCCGTTATGAACAGTACTGGCTATTTTTTTGCGGATATTTCCGTTGTCAACAGTCAAAGAGTTAAAAAACACACGTGTATATCCACGAATAACTCAACTTTATGCATTGTTGGGCAAGGCAATCGAATCTTCTACGCGAAATTCAGGATTCGTCGTCGAGAAGTTGCACGAATTAAGACTCCTCCTCACGTACTCGAACGGACCAAATAAGGCGACACTCTCCTCCAACGATGACTTGTCTCACAAACTACGCGGATACCCGGAGGAAGGAAGGGAGAGAGATACACGTAGAAGACATAACGTTCAAATATTAATTAAACCACTCTGGAAACTTGACGAAATGGCGCTACGCGATACTGGCGAAGGTAAAAAAAAGTTTCCCCAACGATATTTGAGAAAGCGAGCAAATTGCGAGCAAAATTTCAACGTAAACGTTTTAATATAATTATATACATATTAGTTGAGAAACAAATATGTGTTCATTTCTCTCGTCGCGTAGCGTATCGGGCAACGGTGTTGTCTCTCGAAGCGCATTAACGTAATTACGTAAAATTTATACCGTAACCGAAGGCGGGAACAATGCGGCTCGCCAAGGTAAATAGAATCCGTCTCGATTTACCCGCATCGGCAAACGGAGCAAGTTTGGACCGTGGAGCGTCGTTTGGAGTTGCCCTGGAGCGAAATGAATAGGCATCTAGCTAAGTTCTACATTAATCGCCCGGTATTCTACGATACCAGCGGGATGAATAATTAACGAGACGCCCACGCGACCGTGCCACGTGTCATCGATACCGCGAAAATCCACTTGACGCTCACGTGCCCGCAATTTTCCCCGACAAAACTGTCCCGATATCGCGTTGCGACATTAATCAAACTTAATTTCTTCCTCTCTCACAGAGAGAGAGAGAGTGGAGAGCGAAGTCGATGATGACGACGACGCGACACCGTTGTCCCTGCTGTCTATCAATTATCGACTCGTATACACGGCGGAGGAAAGGCGTGATGGAGCGAACACCGCGCCAACACTTACACCGGGCGTGTGTACGCCGGTTGACACCGTCGTATCGAAAGACATATGCCCTCGTTCTCCTCATACCCACACATATCCACTGGCGGCGCACGTAACTACGTGACTCGGACGAGTACACGTATATAGTAGCCGCGAGACACGATCTAACGACGGACGGGTCAGGCGTCGCCGTAAAAGGCCATTAATGTCCGTCGTTCTCGTGGAACGTCGTCGTGCCGTATCGGCGCTCCTTCCGGCGAGAAAAGCGAGATCCTCAAGATGGTTTTTCAAGCTCGTTTAAAGTCGACGTACGCGCGCGCGCGCGCGCAGCTTCCAACTTTTCCCGGAATAATACGCGCGAAATTAAATCTACCGTCAGCTGACTGCCGAGACTCGTCGCGTTGTTTTAAAACCGCGCCGGAGTCTCATCTTCGAGCGAAGGTCTTTATTTACCGTACGACGTCTGCTATTCGTATATCCATTCTCCGATAACAAGAAACGGAGATTCGCGGAACGAACCCAGTCACCTATTGACATTTCTTTGTTTGGAAGTCCGGGAAGCAATTTAACGCGCGCGCGCGCGCACACACACACACACGGCGATTTATTCGCGAGCCGACAATTCACGGAAGACAAATACAGAGAACTTCGCGGAGACATTGTAGCATTCGATATTGGAAGTGTATAAATGCGCCGAATTATCTTAAAATAATTACACGGGGAAGGGGAGTACAACGGAGTTTCAATTTTCGGGCAACTCGATGAAGCACTCGTCGAAAGAGAATCGGTAACGAGCCTCGCGCTATTAAGAAACGATTCTTTCTCGCCTAAAGACCCGTGGCGAAGACGGCACGGGCGGCGGCGGCGGCGGCGACGGCGATACGAAAGAATATTTATAAGCTCCTCTCACGGCTAAGCGGCGCGCGGCACCGAGGTATGCATTTTCCGCGCGAAGACAGCGAGATTATTACCGGCGATATTTCATCGGCCGCTAAAACCAGCCGGCCTTTCGGGACGCCCGGCCCGGCCCGTCTCTCTCGCCCCTCCTCTCCTCTCCTCTCCGCCGCTTGCATTAAAGGTCCTCGCGGCAATTGTAAAATGTAACTACGCTACGTGTAAGCGCGGTGCACGGGATTTATGCTCGGCACGGCCCGAGAGAGAGATAAAGCGTAAGAGAAGAAAAACCCGCCTCTCCTCCGGAATATATTCGCGCCGAATTCTGCGCGTTTCTCGCGCGAGACAATATTTTTTTGTCGGCGAAGAGAGGACCGAAGCGATCGGGAGGAAGAGGCGAACCCTTCTCGCCGCGAGAAATCTCGTATCTCAGGTTACTTACGAAATACGAGAATTTTTCGAGCGGCTCTAAATATTCTCGAGCATCATGAACGAGTCGGCGAATATCGTTACGCGAACGCGAGATTCGGCGGAAATTTAGCGCGTTACGCCTCTCGACCTTTCCGCGATCAGCCCAAAGCTGTTCTTTTCGATCACGATCTCTTTCTCCCTCGTCACTCGGCGAACGATAAAATCTAAAACGCGGTGCTCCGCTTTTATTTTCGACGAACATTTTCGCGCGCGCGCGAGCGTCGCGTCGCGTCGTAACGTATCGCGACAATAAAACTGGTTGAATATCTTGTTCAATCGATACCACGGACCGCCTTTATAAATTGTTATCCTGGCCATTAGTCAACGCATGTCACAAAAAAACTCCCCGGCGGCGCGGAACGTTACAAATATTTTGCTGGCGTATTTTGCCGGCGACGAATTACACTACCGCGACCATCATTAGAATGGCCATTATTTCGCAAAAAGCGCTCGCGCGGGGGTGAGTTTTCCGCGATATAGAATTCCCGCTTACTAATTAACGTACAGGCCGCGGATGTTTTGGCGATAAAAACATAAACGCGGGACACGCGATACCGACGATAATTGGCGTCTGTCGCGGCCCGTTCATTCGGAGATCGCGCGCTAAACGTTGAATTTCCAAAATCCCGTTCATCCTCATTAGCGAATCGCCCAAGATTGCGCGCGCGTCCAACTTGTTTCCGATTCTTTCCCCAAGTTTCTATTAACAAAGCCAACAACGCGGAAGCCCTCATTACGACGTTATCGAAGGGGGATAAACTCGATCTTTAGCGCAACTCCGCCGGCGCGAACGTTTACTTATTACCGGAACAAAAGTTCGCGGAGAGAAAGAGAGAGAGAGAGAAGGAGAGAGAGAAAGAAAGAGAAAGAGCGCGCGTCACTTTCCAACCCGGTGCGCTCATTTGACAAACGTCGCTCCGAAACACCGTTTGTTTGTTTTCGAATCGTAAACGGGCGCGGGTCCTTTTAAAGAAGCGAGAACGTCGCTTTGTATCGCTTTGAACGATTCCGGAGCAAAGGCGGGTCGTATTGGCAATTTTTGAAAAAGGTCTCTCGCTCGTTCGCGTTTCGGCGTTTCTTTCAAAATTAAACCGCGGACAGGAATGAGAGAGAGAGAGAGAGAGCGCACGCGCGCACGGGAGAGAGAGAGAAAGACAGAAAACGGCGAGCCGACCCTACTATAAACGCGAAAGCGGCGCACTTCAGGGGGCCTCGATTTGAACACCACTGGCTCCGACGAGACGCCAAGAATGCGAGAATGCCTCGATAGCGGCGTAACACTTAACCGCTCCGGAGGGAAAGGCAGAGGCGCGCTTTTGCCTCCTCGCGCGACGTCGCGTGAAAAGAAAAAGAAATCAACGGAAAAACGGAGCGGAGAGCGTCGCGCTACGCCGCGATAGAGAGATTCCGTCTCGCGGCAGTCGCGGCTCTCGCGAGACGCCCCCTCCCTCCCTCTCACCGCCCCTCGTGCCGCAACGCGGCCGCGTGTCGAGGACCGTCGTCGGGATTGTCGAGGCGGATAGTATAAATGGATGCGAAACGGTGTGAAACTTACCTCGGTAGCGGCATCGCATCCCGCGAGGATCACGGCCGTGCTGATCAGAAGTATCCAGCGTATCCTTAGCCGCATCTTTCTGTCCCGTGTTCCCGATGGGCCCCGCTCGCCCCGGCGCCCGTCCCGTATGCACGCGCACGAATTCACGGGGGAAAGGGGGAACGTGGAACTCGCGGTAAGGCGACAAGAGCGCGAGGCGACGTTCCGCGTGGGACGACGGCGCGTAGGGCAGAGGATGTACCCGTGATAAACGTCGGTCGTCGTCGGGTCTCGGGACCGACCGCTCCGCTCCGAGGGAGAGAGGGGAAGGAAAAAAAAGATCTCTCCCGGAACAACAACGCGCGGACACACACCACACTGATCGATGAACCGCGAGACACTGGGCGGCGCGACGATCGCCCGCTACCGTCGACCAGACCGACCCGACTGGCCGCCATGCTGCCTCGCCGCGCCGCGCCCGCGCGCGGCGTCATCTGTCGGCGCCCGTAGCGCGTGGCGCCAACTCGGTCCTTGGCGGCAATTACGAACGCGCCGACACTCCGGAATAGAGTCTGAATCGATAAATCTAAATAAATCCGAGAGTAATTGAGTAAATGTTCTAACGATGCAACCTAATACCTTTGATGGAAAAATGTCTCAACATTTCTATAAAAATTTTCAGATTAACGGAGGAAGCATAGCTTAATTTATTAAATAAAGATTATTGCGTACGCTGTTATTGCATACGATGTATAACCTACATATCTATGAAATATCTGGATATTAATAGATCGCATTAAATACTGTATTAAACCCATTTGAAATGATCTGTGATTCGCGATAGAATTCAAGATGGAATTCTATTTATGATTTCATGTATGTACCATATGATACGAAAGATATTTGCAGAGTAAGAAATAAGAAATACATATGTACAATAAGATCCAAAGGTTTCCAGCCGTCTTTAAATAATAAATGACGCTAATCGTTTCGTCATCGACTGATATATATTTCATTTTTCCAAGTTTAAATAAAAATTTTACTATATTCCATTTTCTTATGTGTATATTGTACTCTTACTAGCGCGATATTGCACGGATAAAATGAAATGGATATCAAAATTAATGCGAACGTTAAGTGATCGATAAAATTACGTAAGAAATTGTTACGCTTACCCTGGTGAAAAAATGTCTCAAGAATTTTTGTAAAAATTTTCAGATTTTTTTATACGAATTCGAACGTTTTTCAGAAAAACTCAGACAAAATAATAATAAAATACCTACTTCAGACTTTTAGGGCCAGTCTTTGTAAAAATCTAAATAAATATGCATAAAATCTGTGCAGTTTATAAAAAAATGTCGTACCTACATACAGATACTGAAATCCGAAAATCCTCATACAATTCTTACAAAATTTCTGAGAAAATATTAGAAATTTTTTCACCAGGGTAGAGGCCGCTTAAATGTATAAAGAAATCGTGTGATTGATGCAATCAGCTAAATTTCACCAAACTGACGAAAGAGATGTGAATCGTTTATTCCAAATCGGTCTCACAAGATTGCGATTCTTAAAAACGAGAACGTGATTGCCTAGGTCTTCTTGTCGCCGGCGGACAAATCTCTCTCCAGGCCCCTCAGAAATCTCAGATTCTCACTAATCCCGCGATTATATTCCTCGATCTTGTTCCGCATGATCTGCACTTCTTTCTGCATGTGTTTTACCTCGTCTTGCGTTTTCTCCTTGACAACTTGCAGCAATTTCCTATCCTGATTGTCCGTAATGCCTTACGTCGTGGCTACCGTTTGACTCTAAAACTTATTGCGAAAATGTTTGTATCACCTGCTTGTAATAATATTCCGTTTCACACGCAACATCGCCAAGCAACGCCTGATCCGTCTTCGAATCGTGCTTCTTCCTTCCGTTAAAATGTCTAAAGCTGAAAGAAGAGTCTCTTTTTACATCGGTTTAAAAAAATAATGTAAGCCCCAAAGCATGGAAATCGCGGTGGAAATATTGTCAGCGAATTAAATGTATTTCTAATTAAATACCTAGGCGTATATTTACGCGTTTCCTCGAGAACACGTCGCAGCATTGCGGTCGCGAAATAAAAACAAATTTAACGCAAAATGGATATCTTGTATACGCAATTTTGACTGTCTGTTAAACGGAAAATATTTTTGCCGAGGTTACACGAGACGGACGAAACAAACTCGCATCTGCAAAATTAACGCGTCTCGAAATGACTCAACGTCTTAAAACAGTCTAAACCAAGGTTAAGCAACAATGAAAAACACGTTTTATTTCCAAGTGTGAGTGTCTTCCAAACGTTTTAAGTACAAAGATATCGTCTCGCCAAAATAAACGATCCATATGATATTCAAGGAAATACCATTCAATGCTTAAGTAACATATATGTGTATATATTAAGAGCATTGTATTTAATATCTATGTAACAGTTTTTTATACATAAGAAGACTGGTGATACTCTATTCTACTATTTTCGATCTATTTTCTTTGCATCAAAATCAATAGTATAGCCGCGGAAATCGAGAGTATCACGGTAATATAATTTTTTCCATTCATTCTTTCTCTTCCATATCTGAAATCCGTTTTTTGTGGCGATTTATAGCCTCCTGATGACGCTTAATCTGTTCCTCGTGGAATGAGATCTCGTCATGCAGGCTCTCTCGCATCTTTTGTATCTGTTGCTTTTGCTGAAATCACATTTCAGATTCGTATAACGAACAAACAGAATGGTTAACGTGAAATGTGATTAACGGGAAATATATGTACCGACCAGGTTGTAGAAGTATTGGTCTTCGTGGGCAGCTTCCATTTTTCCAAAAGAACCACCAGCGTCACGAATAGCACCACCGCTACCTCCTCCCTTGCCAGCACCCGAACCGCGTTCTCCAGCCATCCTCACATGACTGTAACAAAGTACGTTTCAAATATAATAAGTACTTGTAGCCGCAGGAAGCTCTGCTTAGAAATAAAAAAAATATTATTCAAAGGTTATGTCTGCTCTCAGCCCAACCATTACATAATTTTGATACGGCATCTACTCGGGGTGATGTCAGAAATCTGTAACGGCACTGCGAAGATATGACTCTATTTATAATAGCGAGAAGATAAGATATACTCTTAAGTACGAAAAGCAGAAGACATCGGTATATTACTGCGAAGAAAAACGATATATCGGGATCTATGTTTGCAGTGGGAAAATGCCGGGTAGGTAGGAAGCATGAATCGAGGACAGGCACGATCGAAAAATCGCTCGACATTGAAGCTGCGGAGCTTTTCTGATACCTTAATGCAGAAACGTTCCGCGAAAACGTCGTAATTGCTCGTTGCATTTTTCCAATCACGAAATACTCGGTATCAGAAGGCCAGCAAGGACTTGGCGAGCCGACAGGGATGAGCTGCCAAGCGATATCCGAGTCATGAACGAAACACTATTCTTAGAACGCAAAACTCAGTGGCGATCAGCGGCATCGTGGCGCGTGGCGCTCGTATCGTGAGCCTCCATAAATTTGAACGTGGTTTCGCGGTTACCTTCTCAGAGCGACTTCGACCAAATTCTAATTAACTTAATCAAGCGAGCCCAGCACATTCCCAGCTACCAGAAGCTTTTAAAAGATTCAAGTCCAAAAATTATGTAATCTTTTTAAACGTTTTTGTGATGTCTTTAAAATGTTTTTTAGAACTTTCTGCTAGCTGGGATATCCGCACTATCATGTTAATATAAAAAATCCGATGTCTAGTTATGAGCAATTCTGCAGTTCGGTTGATTTAATTAATGTAATTGGTTAATCAAATCCGTTCGGTACTCGACCTGTAGTACTCGTCGACTTGATCCTGCATCAGCTGCTTCTTGAGCTCGGATGTCTTCAGCTCGTTGACGGCGGTCTGCTTCTGCAGCTCCGCGCGCTCCAGCTCGATGTGCAGCATCCGCAGCTTGATCTCGTGCTCGCGCTGGGTAGACTTGAAGATCCACGTCGCCCTCTGCACCGATTTGTCCTTGTCGCAGGTCGCCAGGCCGCCGTTCCAGTCGGCGGACGACTCGTTCCTCGCGTCGCCGTGCTCCACCGCTTGAAAACAAAACAATACCGCTAACAAAGATCCTATCACGCGCGCGCGCAAGCGAAGAAACGGAATATTTGGAGTACCAAAATCGACACGGGATGTCGACACGCTGTCGGGGCAAGTGTTTTTTTGCTCGACGAGATCTACGGGCTCATCCCCGGCCGTCATCCTGGGACGCTTCCGGTGCGAGAGATCGTCCTCCGACGCTTTCCGCGACACCTCGCCGTGACTGTTCTCGTCCTCGGTGTCGCTGTTCACCTCGATCTTAATCTCCTGCCCCGGCCCTAAATAATCATTTCTATATATAATTTCGCGCGATTTTTCCAAGTCGGCGAAATCAGGGAAATCGAGGGAGGAAAAAAAAGAAAGAAGAAAAAAAAAAGAAACCGCGACGGTCAATCAGTATATCCCAACCTGACGTTTCTGTGGGTAACGTGAGTTTATCCAAGATCGCGTGTATCGACATCCGACTCGTCGAATTCTCGTTGTCCTGACTACTGTCGTCCGAACGATCGACGATCTCGCAATCGTTCTTGCGCACGTTCTCCATCAGTCGCCACACCTCGATCGACAGATTCGACGGACGGGACTTGGCGGCCACTTCCGGTCCCAGGGTTCGCACCTGTGCACGAACGGCGGCGGGGGAAGAAATGAGAAGAAGGAGAAGAGAATTTAGAGGAGAGGAAGCTTCTACTCTCTCGGCGAAACATATCAAACATTTTACAGGGTTGAGAAGTAACGCGTTACAAGTTACTTTTTTCCAGTAACGACTTGGTTATTTTTTTTCAATAGTAACTGTAATGGTAACGAATCGAATAGTTACTTTAATCGTTAACAAAGCCCCCCCCCCCCCTCAAGCGATAACGATGATTTTTTGCTTTTCATCGCGAAACAGGCGTTTCAATTCAAAATGGAGGAATTGCAATAATTTTCAACATCTGAATTTTGAAATAATCGAAATGTTGAGCGACTATCCAAATATTAAAAAAAACCCTTATTAAATACAAAATACACTACTTCTAAATAGTGCTTCGGTAGAGCGCTTATTCAGCATTGGAAGTTCCGTATTAACACAACAAAGAGAATGTCTTCACGACACGACGATACGACGGAGCATATCAGCTCCTATTAAAAGTTAATAAAGAATTTTGATGAAATTCAACGAGTTTGTTTATTTAAAACAAGAAACCATAAAAATCGTAACTTTTTATCTTCAACTTATCTTCAACAAATAAACGTACGGTTGGATTTGTTAAATTTAATTTTTCATTTAAATTAAAAAAAGTAATTTAAATTAAATAAAGTAACGAAAATAGTAACGATAACGGGAACGAGTTTTTTTTTTTTTATCGGTAATGAGTAACAGTAGCTATTATTATAGTTATTTAAAAAAAAAAAACTTTTCCAATCCCGGGTTTTACGCGATTGCAACGCTTACCTTTTCGGCGTACGTGTACATCTCCATCCTCGCCTGCGCCTTCATCCGCCGCCACTGCTCCCGGATCCTGGTGATGTCCCGATCGGCGGAGAATCGGCCGCGGAACGCGCAGTAGATCTGCTGCCAGGCGATGGACTTCATCGCGGACGCGCCCGCGTCGATCTTCTTGTTCTCGATCGCGCTCACGTGGTGCTTGATCAGGGCGAACAGGGCGCTCTTCTCCTCGGGGATCCAGTTCTGCGTCCGCTCTCGCTTCTTCAGTAGCACCGTGGTCGCCTCGGACATTATTCTCACTCGCCGATCTCGCGATCTCCGCGCGCGCGTGCTCCGTTTCACACTCTCTCAACTTCGCTTCGCGGGCAGAGCGAGCGCGCCCGGCGCCGACTTTTGTCTCTCTAATCCGCCCGCGAGTTAATCCCACGGAGCACGGAGCCTAGTTCGAGCCGCATGCATGTACAAAAACGTCTCTCCTCGCACCGTCGCGCATTGATCCGCCGCTGTTTTCGCGAGCCCCCCTCGGTTTGCTTGTTTAAGCGCGGTTTTAGAACAGTCAGCTGTTTAGTTGCTACCGGCGCGTCGCCGACGCATCTACCGAGTGCCCCGAAAGTCACCGCGCGATTACGTTTCCTCGAATGACTCGGGTCTACTCGGAGTTCGGAGTTACTCGCGGTATTTGTTTGTAACTGTCCCTTCGCTCGAGTTCACCGGGGATGACCTTCGTCGTTTTGGTTCCTCGCGCGAAGAAACACGAGTCGAGCGTCTTTTGTATACGCTGGTCGTCTCGGCGATTATAACGTTTTACTCGTTTTAATCACATGGAATTTATGAAATGCTTTATATGCGATATTTCGGTACCAGATTAGGCTCGTGGGACGAGACGCGTGTGTAACACACGAGTGCGTGAAGCGACGCGACGCGAGTTACGTCGGAATAACGGTACGAGAACGGTCGAGAGAGAGAAGCTGAACGCAGGCCGACTTAAACCCGAACTAAGGGACGACTAAACGTCGGCCATTTTGGCACGGTACTAGCTAGAACGCGCTCGATATTAACAAATCCTCGGTTCGCGGCGCCGCGCCGCTGGGACGCGAGAGGGGAAGCCCTCTGGCTGAACGAGATGAGGACGAGGAGAAGAGAAAGAGAGAAGGAAAGAGAGAGGGATAGCCGCGACGCGACGTTCCGCGCAACGCAAACATTGTCTCGTTACGTTTCGCGACCTGTCGCGGAGTCATATTGCGCCGATTCCAATATTTCCATCTCGTTTTGCCGCGAACACGCTGCTTCCCCAGTTCCCCACCCTTTGTCACCGCGCCTACCCTCTTACCCCTCCGATTCTCGGCCCGATGTGCCGGAAATCGGCAGGGTTGGAAAAGTATATATAGTTACTTTTTTAAAGTATATATAGTTACCGTTACTCGTTACCGATTCAAAAAACTAACTCGTTCCCGTTTTATCGTTATTAATTTTAAAAATTAACTCGCGTTTTTTAAATTGCCGTTACTATTTTCGTTACTTTATTTAATTTAAACGAAAACTAAATTTTAACAAATCCAACCATACGTTTATTTGTTAAAGATAAGTTGAAGATAAAGGATTTTTATGGTTTCTTGTTAAATAAACAAACTTGTTGAGTTTTGTTCTCAAAACCAAACAACCAAAATTATTTATTAACTTTTAATAGGAGCTCATGCTTCATCGTCGTGAAGATATTCTCTTTGATGTTGTGTAAATATACGGAATTTCCAACGCTGAATAAGCGCTCTATCGAGCACTGGAAGTATATAGTGTGTAATTGTATTTAATAAAGAGTTTTTTAATATTTGGATAGTCGTTCAACATTTCGACATTACAAAGTTCAGATTTTAAAAGTTGTTGCAATTTCGCCATTTCTACCGGAAATTGACAGGATTAAGAAATTTACTTTTTTGAAGTAACTATTATACATAGTTGCCGTTACTCGTTACCATTATCGTTACTAATTTTGAAAAATAAAGGATTGAAATTTGACTGTTTCTTGGTGAAAGGCAAAAAAGTCCTCGTTATCATCAGGTACTTTATCGCTCATTGGGGAACTTTCTTTCGACCTGATATTTGATAGATCTTGTAGACCCGGCCTAAAACAACGATTAAAGTAACTGTTCGATTCGTTATCATTACCCACCCAAAAATGTATCTGCGTTATCTTTACAGCTACCAAAAAAAATAACGCCGTTATCAAATCGTTACTGGAAAAAAGTAACTTGTAACACATTGCTTCCCAACCCTGGAAATCGGTCATCAGAGGGAGAGATTCGCTCGACTCTCTAGTCGAGAGTTTGTAAACCGAGTTCAACGAGATGGTTGTCGACGAGAAACTACTACAAATATATAAAAGTTAAATAAATAAAATCAAGTATTATATAAATAAAAATGAAAATAAATACAGAGAAATAAATATTAAACGAAATTAAAATAAATAAGATTTTCCCATGATCGAACTCGCGCATATCTCTCATTTCTCCCTCGCTCCTCTCCTTTTGTTATCAAGGACGGAATTTGTCTCCTCACGTTTTAGTTCGTTTTTCGCTCGTAGTTTCTGCAGCATTCTCATAAATCTATCAAGAAAACTAACAGAGAACCGCGCGACCGTAATCGCTATTTACAATCGCTCTATTTACAATCTTCTTTATTCTTATTCTTTATACTTCAGTGCTACGACGTCGGTTTGCGTAATGCACGATTAAATTAGTCTCGCGCGTGGAGATCAACTTGACTTAACGTTTACGCGAGAAGGGAAGTTTTAGCTTCTCGAAAAAGACGAGAAATAACGGCGTGAATTTACGGTGGGGTATACTTGTATTTACGTTTATTCTAACAATTTTTTAACCTTTTTATTTATGTATTCGAAAGAGTTGGGGTAATTGAGTTTCTTATTAACTGTGTGATACACTTACACACACAGTTTGAATCTAATACCTAATAATTACCATCGTTGTAGTCTCGTCTTGTCAGTGCAATAAGATAATAAGATTCTATCCTTTTGCTCCAAAATTTACGTCGTATATTTATAATTTCTGCAATAATGAAAAATAGATCACAGTAATTGAATTTTTACGTTATCAAACCATGTAATCTGAAGAAATCAATGAGCTTTTACATAATTAATAACATTAGGAAAATGCATCGTGATTGCGTCTCGTCGACTAATAAGCGATTGGCCTTGACGCTCTTCTTCTTCTCGTGCCGAGATACGCGGTGATGTTCATCAGAATTGTTAGAAGCAGCAGTCCGATCATGTCCCACCAGAAGTTATTTTCGTTATATCCGTACTCTGATAAAACCTCTGTTCCGTTCGATAGACAAGGCAGGCCGCGACTGGCTGGACAATCTGAGGAAAGAAAAATTAAAATGTTAATAAAGCTCAGCCCCAAAAGATTTAACCATCTCTTACCAATGTTCTCTATCTCCGACCAGTGTACTATCGATATAGCTTCGGTGGCGTAGTAAAACATGGAGGAATATTTGAAATACGCCAGGTAGCTCGGCAAGGTCCTACGGGAATCAACTTTTAACGTGCGCGATGGAATTCTGTTCGTCCCAGTGTACCATGTCCAAAATCGGGACATAACATGTCTTGAAGATATCTTAAAATGTTTTTAAGGGAGGAAACCACTGTGACGGTCGGAAAAAATGCTATTTTCATACATTTTTTTTTGTGAGAAATAATAAATTTAATGAAATTGATTTGTTATTTCTTTAAAACATATATTGAATATATTGTTTAAAAAATCGTTAAAAAATATTAATATTTGCGTGGTGCCGTGTACCTCCGCAAAAAAATTCGATTTTTTAAAACCGTCACAGTGGTTTCCTCCCTTAAGACGTCTTATGTCCCGATTTTGGACGTGCTGTCTGGGGTCGTGATATTGACAGCGGACAGCGGACAGCGCACTTACCGCAGATTGTAAAACGTCCCCGCCATCAATAGGAACAACATGTCGAGCGGTATCATTATCGTAATCACGATATCGATGTCGGCGATCCAGCTGGAGATCGTCATGCCGTACGCGATACCGCAAATCGCCGCCGCCGTCGTGCAGAGGCAATAGGAGCAGAAGCTGAGCAACGAGAATTCGGAATGCAGCGCCAGGTATAGCGCGATCGTGAACAAGAGCGCCTTGAATGTCGCCTTGGGTATCTGAGGAATTTCCGTCGAGAAATCGTGATAATGTCGCGAGATCTATGTCGCTTCTATAACGTATACGCCAACGAGTAATTACCAGGGCGAGAACGGTGGCGAGGTAATAAGGCCCGGGCGTGTACACGGTATTTTCGCGCACGTAGAGAACCAGCTCGCCGGGCAGCTCGTAAACGACGGAGTAGGCGATCGTAAAAATTACCTCGGAGATCGTCAGGTACAACACCCCCCGAGCGTTCTGTATGCCTTCCTGCGTCGACGAGTTGGTGCCAGCGTAAAAAATATTTACGAAGACGATGGACAGCTACAAAATCACAGATCTTTTTTCATTGCAATTTTTGCCTCTTTTCTTGTTTCTAAGACTCCGATTAATCGGCGATTAACTTGTTAAGTAATACCTGTATTTTATATCGTTAACATGGTTTAATCTTTTATTATTTAACATATCTGCACCTTAGAGGTAAAGAATCGTATCTCCATTATTATTCAGAGAAAACAAAAGGTACGTTTAAAGGGTTAAATAAGGAAATGATATATTTTTATTAAATAAAAGTATAAGCGCCTTGGGTTTATCAAATTTTTAATAAAGTAATTAAACTGACATGTTTAATAGTACAACTGCCAACACGCTGTACCTGCTTTAAAAATTAAGCACTATAAAAATTTTTAATCCGACTTTTTCTAAACATTGTATCCTAGAAACTAGTAATAATAGACATAATAAAACGCTCTTTACCATTATTATACAATTTAAACTCCTGTTACATTGAAAAATGTATCAACTTCATTTTGACAAAAACTGGAGATACAATGCTTTACCTCTAAAGTACAGATATGGAAAAAAGACTAGATTGGGAACAACGAATAATATAGTTAGATGTTAGAAAATTTGCCGCAAGTAATTCTGTCGGTTGAGTCAATCGCCGATTAAATTAATCGGATTTTGATCGGAATTACTCTAAAATTCTGTTTCTATCTTATTACCGCGCAAGAGAACCACATGACCCAATTGTCGAAGGCCGTTCTCTTATCCCGCAGGAATGTTCTCCAGAGCAACCAGTAAAACTGCACGAACCATCCTGACATTCTACGACAAAAATTATTACGCTCCATGAACGTTATCCGGGAAAATCTATTCGAGAAATTTTGCTGCCGTTTTATTTCAATACTTTCGAGGGCTGGCGTGGAAAACCGGGATATTTTCAACCACGGGGATCGTTGATAGCGGCGATCGTGAGAACGCACGGCACAGCTCGATATTGCGATCCGCTCGATTCCAGCGTGACAGAATGTTTACGTAATATTCGGACTCGTCGTAGTTTACGGGACAGTGATGATTCTGGCTGTGTGCGTAAAATATATCGATGTTGTTCTATCATTTCACGATAAACTAATTGCGAGCGTCGAAATATTGGAATTTTACCTGTCAAAAAAATTCGTGGCGTTTCTCAGCGTTCCAAAATATACCGATCTACCATCGGCCATCAGTATCACGTGGCTGAATATGTTGTATATCATCATACCTGGTTGATGAATTGTGCAGAAGACTATGGTGCCTCTCGAGGCGATTAATTTCAACGATTGCACGACGTGCATTGCGGCGAAAGTGTCCAGACCTGCACTCGAATATTCATTTATATCTTTTTGTAAAATTCCTTGATAAAATGCTTATTAGCATCAGTAATATTAAATTGATTTTCAATATATATATTAATTATCAAGCTTTGGTATAAGTTTGCGTTTCAAGACTGAAGAATAATCGGTGCAAGACTCAAAAGCAATTAAAGATGGAATGTATAAAATTCATAAAAATTATTACTATAGATAGATCTATGTTTAATATTCGACGATTAACGATCGACATGCGACAATCAAGATCTACTTTCACGTAAATCTAAATTCTTACCCGTGGTAGGCTCGTCTAAAAAAAAAATCTTTGGCCTCGTAACTAATTCCACGGCTAGCGACAAGCGCTTCCTTTCGCCGCCGGATAGCTTGGATATAGCGACGTCGATGCACTTGTATAATCCAAGATCCCGCAAAAATTCTTCCCCTAAGGATTTTCTTTGTAGCACGCTGTAACTACTTCCTATTTTCAAAGCGCACTAAAAAAGAACAGCTTGAAACATGAAAAACAATCGATCGCGTGCAAAAATTATAAGTCAATAATTTTATCCTGTTTTACTATTTCATAAGTTCTTATATATATTTTTTCGATACCATGAACGACATGTGTTCCCTGGGAGTGAGCGTGGAAGGTAGAACATCAAATTGCGATATGTAGCTCGATATTGCTGTCATCGTTTCTCGAGAAACGTCGTGCCCGTCGATCTTTACTGCGCCCGAAGTTAATTCGAGTCTTCTCGCCAAAGTGGCAAGAAACGTGGTTTTGCCGGCACCACTGGAGAAACAAATTTGTACATCCATGACCCGTGAATTTAGCATGGAATAATCACGAAGATATATACTTTGTATTGTATTCTGCATACCTCGGTCCCAATATAGCGAACATGTTACCAGTCTCTGCATACCCGGATACTTTATAACAAGAGAAGCACTGTTACTAATAAATAGAAATGCTAAGGTAAATGTACCAATGCCGGGATGCTTAAGACCTACGTCTGGACACCTTTATTATTTTAGTTTTTAAATAAGTATAACGCGAATTAAAATCAAAGATAAAAATATAATACAAGAAAAATGTTTTTAATCTTTGATTTTAATTCGCGTCATGAAACTTATTTAAAGACTAAAATGATAAAAGTGTCCAGACATAGGTACGTGTCCAGGCATTGGGTACATTTACCTTACTTATCGTGATAGATTAATAAATCACAGATCATTGAATGATCAACAATCTGACTAAATCCAGGTACAAATTTTTCATTGCGCTTCAATATTGACAAAGAGAATTACCCTCTTTCAGTATGTTCAACGTTTTCACAGGTTTTTTGCGCAAAAACTTGCACCATCGTTCTCTCGAACAATCGTCATCTTCGGCAGGCACAGTAACGGACAAGTTTTTCCAAAAGAGCTGAGAAAATTGGGAAGTCATCTCAATCGAATCTGTTACCTTCGCACTATCATAACTATCCATCTCACACTTTAGAAGCTCGTTAATGTCGCAGGAATCTCTTGAATCCCAAACAAATGTCGCTATCTCCGTTCTCTATTCCTTAATATTTCTTATCGCCGTTATCTAAAGTCGCATAGATGTTTACGAAGTAGGTTAGTAATTAGGATCTGCTAAGCTCGAATCTCAGCGTTCCCATCATTGTGTGTGAGCGGGTTCAGCAAAACAAACCGCTCAGTAGCAATCGAACGTGATTGGCTCTTACTTTTAGATCCAACAAATCAACATAGCGTGTTGATAAGACGACACACTCATCAACAGTCGTTTCTGCCGAACGCGGCTATTGCGATTCCAGATGAATATTGTTCAAAGAGAAGAATATGTTGAAAATGGAATGACGATATGTATATAAGGACAAAAAGGAGACCCAACAATATACTTTGATATTAACAAATTTAATACAGTTAAACATTGTTTTGTAATTATGTCTTGTATTTATACAAAAAGACTAAAAATAGGCAGGTATGTTGCTATTGTTACTGTTAGATAGTACAATAGCGTATCAGATATATTATGCCTCGGAAATAACATATATAAAATATTATATGTATGTATATATATCTACAATTTTCTCTGCAATAACGAGATATATGCGCCGCGTTATTAAATCATATTATATAAAAGTGCAAACATGCGAACATCGCTCGAAAGGTGAAGATCATTAATGTAAAATCTGAATTATTTACAATGCACGATGTATACATATACGTATATATGCAGCTCTCGATATATACCTTACTTACTATAACACACGTATGCTTCTGTACGTAGATCTATATCAAGAACATTATATATCTCTACACTTTTTCCCTCGACACGAGAAGCGATACATTAAACATTCTTATTTTTCATCTTTCACCCTGAATTTCAGTCCAAATATTGCAATGCTATCAGCAAATTTGCCTAAACGCGTATTACATAAAATCGATCGTTTGACGTTCTAATTACAATCAGCTGTCTTGTGTAAATAACTGCGATTGTGCGAAAGGAGGCACAATGTTGTCGACAACTGAATTTAATCAGTAAAATACTGAATTCAATCAGTATAATTAACAGCGAAATGGAAGTATAGATAGGAAGCGTACTGTAAATCGAACGAGAAAACAATTAAAAGTATATTTTGTTTTTATCGAATTCATAGTATGTGTATATATGTGTGGGATCAATTTAATTAACCAAATAATAATAAATAGTATTACGCTCTTTACCACACATATACGCACAAGATTCTCAATTCTTGCTATTAATGACGCTAGAAGCATTTGTATGAATAGCAGTTATTCACACAATTTTGAGCAGACACAGAAAGCAGCGTTATATACAAATCTACTCGAATTAAATTAATATTTAAATGCACGTGTCAATTATTAAGAAAGAATGTACATCGGTAATCTTATCATTATACCGTTATAAAAGCACTGTTTAGAGGAATATTAAAAAATTTATTTAACTATTACCCTTAAATTATGGCTTTCTTACGCTGTATATATCTGAAAATGATTTAGATTGACAGACCCAAATAACTTTCACACATTATAAAAGATTCTCGTTGGAGAATAAGCAGATGCTTCCTACTACGAAGAATGGCAAAGTGTAGAAAATTATGATTCTCATGGCATCTACGAAGATACATTGAGGTTGATAAATGGAAAATCGTGACCGAGAATTCGAACTTGAATTCGACAATTTGCCTATTCGTCAGCAGCTGCAGGATTTTTTGGAGCTCGTCGGAGATTGATTCAACGCGAATCTCTCGCCGTCCGTCTGGTCTTGGACACCGTTGTCTTTTATAACCTGATCGTTTTGAAGTATCTGAAACAAACATTTTACATATATTTAATATTAATAGCCACAACCAAATTAATATATGCGCTGAAATAGTGGGTGAAGCAATAATAGCAATCGTCCGATCGCAAGTTTGACACGCAGATGCCAGAGATGCTGATTGGTTTCACGTTGATTAATTAATTATGCATCATAAGTCGATCACTTCTAGGGCGAAAGACGTCAATGATTAATCCGTCGTACGTCACGCATAAGCAACAGGCATAGTAAACTTAAGCTTGATTATATGACACAAAGTCTCCACCGAATATTAATATATCCGTCTTATTTTTAAGTCAAAATTGTTCACGATCCTAGATTTCATTTTTAAGAGATCTGCTTCTCTACATTTATGATTTAACATGAAGGAAAAGTAACGTGAAATATCTCTTACTTTATTGACGAGAAATTTGGCTGCTTCCTCGATGTTAATATTCTCTTTCGCCGAGGTTTCAAACCAGCCGGAGAAGTTCTTCTCTTTACAGTATTCGTCCATCTTGGTGGGCGAGTTAACCAGACCTTCCTTCTGCTGATCGCACTTATTCGCCAGTAAAACGCACGGTATCGCTGATCCATCAGGAAGCTGCACTTTTGAATCCAGGTCCTGTTTCCATTTCACCACAGCGTCCAGCGTCGCGCTCCTCGTCACGTCGAATACTATGAAAGCACCTACGGCTTCCTTGTAGTAAACTCTGGTCATGTTCCCGAACCTTTCTTGACCTAGACAGATCATTAAATATGAAGATTAGGTAAGTTTATTAAACTTAACTAATTCTAATATTAAATAAAATATTAAATATTGAATAAACACATTTAAATAAAATTATATTATTCGCGTATAATAACTCGGCTATGGTTTAAACTATTAATTAGACAATTTTAGAAGCGTTTGAGATATCTAAGATGTTTGTCAGTAAATAGAAAATAAGAACCATGCATGTGTATGTTAATCTATCTGTCCCGAGTATTATGTTCCATTATTAGCTCCAAAAATGAAAGGAGGTTGTGAGTTACTATTGACCTGCGATATCCCATAACTGCAGTCTGATGATGGTATGCGGATCCCAGTTCAGGACTTTGAGCGCGAAGTCGACGCCAATCGTCGCGCGATAATGTTGGGAGAAGAATTGATGCACGTATCGTTTGATGATAGACGTTTTCCCCGCCCCGAGCTCGCCGATTACTAATATTTTGTACAAGTGCTCCCGTTTCTCGCTTACTCCGAGGTTGGGTGCATTATTCGACGACGACTGAAACAACAAAAGGAAATACAATAAACATTTGAACGCAAAACACTTTTTTTTTCTTGAAGAAACAATATTTTTTTCAAGATATCATGCACTCGGGATGACGCTGCTTTTCTCCCCATTTTCATAGGCAGCGCATTAACTTGATAGATAACAACCAACGACGCCGAATACGTTTTATTAATCGTAAAGAGGAAGAAAATACACATATGATTTATCACAAATAATTGGATAATTATTAAGTATCGCTTATATAGATACGGAAAATATAAATAAAATAATTTTTTTTTAGAAACGCAAATATTTTTAACGAACCCCGAGCCATTTCCATTCTTTCGGTTGCACCTTCCACTTGCCGAAATCGAACGTTTCTAAATTTCGCCAAATTTTTAATTCGACGTCCATGTTTACGCGCGACTTTCTAGGTGCCTGTACGCTTGTTAGAGACTGGAAATAATTACGTTCCTCGCGAATGATCTCGCTGCTGCAACTCGCGTGAACGAAATAAACTGAGAGACTTGCATGATGGGAGAATGATCCCCGAGTACGGTCGTGGGGGGACTGCACAAGAACTATAAATACAACAATAAGCCTCTCGCGTCTTAATGAATGTATTATCAGCAATCTGAATAATCGCCATCGAATTCGAAGAGACATCAATAGTGTGACGGACCATCTTTTGACATGATGGACTTTCTATTTCGATGATGAATTTTCGAAGCGAACGGATTATCTTCTATTTGATTCTCCTGATTTCGAGCAACTTCGGTTATCTATATAATCGCGCATTTTTTTCCTCTGAAACGTAGACGATAGATAGAACGCGCGAAATAACCACGTAATTCGAAACTCCGTAACCAGACGAGGTAACGCGCAAGATCCAAAGGGGCAGAAATATAAGCGGATCGGTATCAGAAAGGTACCGCAAACGCGTACCGCAGCGTTTGACTGGATTAGCAGGAGAGTCTCTAGAGCTACATACACTTAGCGAACAAACAGCGAACGTAAACGTTTGTTGTCATTGTTCAACAGATATAATCAAAAATTTCAAATTGCTACATGCAGCAAACACCGAATCTGGTCGAATTCTAGTATTTGATGCAATCGAAAGAAAGAACAAACAACCTAAGAGCAAAAACGCGAATATCCGAACGTTCGCATTCGCTGTTGGTTCGCTAAGTGTATATCCTCTCGTGTCTAATATTGGAGTATAAATCGATCCACGTCAAGAACTTTTCTACGAATGAATATATGTCTGTATCTTAGAGGTAAAGAATCGCGTATCTCCAGTTTTTGTCAAAATGGAGTTAATACATTTTTCAATATAACAGGACAGCTTAAGTTGTATAGTGGTAAAGCGTCTTAATTATGTCTATTATTACTAGTTCCTAGATATAAGGTTTAGAAAAAGTTGTATTGAAAATTTTTATAGTGCCTAATTTTTAAAGCAGGTACAGCGTGTTATTGGCAATTGTACTAAATTGTATTATACACATGCCACAGTTAAATTACTTAATTAAAAACTTAATAAATCAAGTTACTACTTTTATTTTATATCTAAAAAAATATACATTATTTCCCTATTTAAAATTTTAAACCTAATTTCTCCGAATGTACAAAAATGGACATATACGATTTTACCTTTACCTCTAAGGTACAGATATAGATATAAAAAATTCGGTATTTTCTTCAAGTTTCTCAAGAAAAAAACTTAAAAGTAATTTTAAGTACTTATTTCTTCTTCCTATCAATTCTAGTTACGCAGAGCTTTGTTGATTGTGGCTGCAAATGCGTCAACGTGGAATGATCCAGGCTATCGTATTTCCAACACGACGAAGCCGATCATACATTATACGCGTAACATATATATTTCATCGTGTTTCGCAATTCAATATCGCCATTCAATGCCGCAAAACATCAGACGTTCGTAACGTTAACGGAGACAACCCTATACCGCACCTACCGCGATGCATCTCACCTCAAGGTGGTCCACGGCTGTCACGGGTGCCATGACGTTGTAAAGTCTGCGATAATTGCTGCCTGTATTGTCGTAATCCTCCGAGAGATCCTCCTCGTCGAGGGTATTGTCGAAAGTGGAGAACGTGTCGAAGGTCCTCACGCTAATGTGCCGCACTTTATTCTTCCTTTCCTCTTCCAGCTGTTGAAGGAACTCGTTGCTGTCGGTACTTGATAATTTGCCGCGGGTGTTAACGTTGATCACCGTCTCGTCCGAGCGCGTCGCGTCCTTGGATTCCGAATCGAAGAAGCGTCGCTGAAATATCGCTCGCTTCTCCTCGAGCAACGACAGCTTACGGCGAATCTCGACGGGCGACGATGTCGACGGCACACATTCAGAGAATTCCGAATCGTATTTCGTCTTTACCTTGCCTCTCCTGGCCGCTGGATCCTCCGCGGGCTTCGTCTCGCTAGGCTCCGGCCATCTCGACAACGCGTATGGGAGTGTCGAGCTGCATCGTTTATCGAAAGGTGAGGCGTTATCTTGATTCTCCTGTTGCGACTGTCGTTCAGTGTCCGGAGAAATTTGATGATGCGCGGCTGTATGGAGAAACGTTTTTACGGTCGGTTTTTCGTATATGATCTCAAGTAGCTTTCAGCGGTTACAACGTTGCTACGGTGCTTTGCTATATATGCGGTTGCCAATAATCGTGCAGTTCTACGTGCGTTTGTTACGAGAAGGTTGAAAATAAAATGAGACAAGCATCGACATAAAGGAAAGGAATAAAATTTGAAGAGATGTGCGCACCTGCGTTTCTCAGAAATAAAATCCAGACATATTTTTTTTCAATGCATACGTATCTCTAGATTTTATCTTTCAAGAAACTGCAGACGCATATCTCCCAGAATTTATTTCATAAAAATACGTCAAAGACTGAATGAAATCGTCGTTAAAAAGCGAATATCGCGGAATCTTCCGCCCTTTCAAGTTTCGTGCAGGTTTTGCAACCGCGACCCATAGCATCCATACAAGGCTCACCCTGCTGAACGGTTCCCGCAAAGCTCTTGATGGTCAGCGACGGCGATATGCGTTGCACTACGCTGACGGTCTTCGTCGATTTCTCGAGCTTTTCTGGTTTCTTAATCTCCTCTTTTACCCCCTTTTCCCTCTCCAGGGCGTCGTCGTTCCCTCTTTTCGCGGCACGAGCGTATGTGTGAACGGGCGACTCTTGCGAGGACTGGCTTTGCGATCGGCTACTATTACCTCCCTCCGGAGTGTGTCGCGGCTCTTGCTGTTCCGAGGACATGCGAAATTTATTTAGGCTCAGCTTGCGCACCAGCGAATGCGACTTCTTTTTCTTCTTCTTCAGAGCCGCGCTGGAAAGCGCGTCGGTCGTCAATTTCGGCTCTTTCTCGTCCTCGAGCCGTTGCGATTGCTGCTGCTGAGATATCTCTGAAGCGGAAGGGAATCGCGAGTCAGGGAAAAGCCGTTTAAGAACTTCGCTCTCGGATAAGAACGAAATAATACGTGTCCCATTCCAATTTTATAATTAATAATACTGAAGAAAAATGAAGAAACTAAAAGACTCGAAAAGTAAATCTTAAAAAGATATGATTCATAAATAGCTCATGCATTCTTCGTCATTCGTTGTCTATCTCGTAAATAAGAAGCGGAAAGTTCATCGAACACGTCGAGATTAACCTTTATCACGCTGCTCTGCCTCGAAGGAGGACGATACGTCGGTTTCACGCGTCTTCTTCTTGATTTTAAATAAGTTACCCTCGCGAAGGCTGCTCTTGAACGCGCCAAATTTACCCTTCTTTCGGTCATCCGCGTTGGCGCTGGAAGAGAGGGTCGCGACGCTGCCGCCGGTCAGGGTGTCGAGACTGGAACTGCTGTCGCCCACGGTGATGTATTCGCCAGAGGTGCTGGCCACGACCGACTTCCGCTTCTCTTCCTCCGACGAGGAGCGCGCGATCACCGTGTCGGGTGAACTGCCACCCTCGTTCGTGTTTTCGTTGCGATCCATGATTTTCGCGAAAAATCGCGTCACGATTTAAGACGCGATAAATGGATGAATAGAGAAAAAGAGATGATGTCGTAGGGCTGATTTTTTTTTAATACTTTGCCGTACGAGCGCTTTCCGTCTCACTTTGCTCGCAGAACACTGTTTTGGCTTCCCAGTCGTGCGCTGAGAAACCTTAAAATTCCACCGATGTTCGATCAGCCTCGAACGGATAATTCACTTATCCCTCTTCTCGCCCTTCTTAGACGCGCACGAGTTTTCTCTGCGCGAATACTGGAACGACTGAGAAGAAACCGAGGACCGAAAAATAACTGCGGTCAACGACGATCGGATTTTTTACTTGATAATTGTTAACCAATGAAAGATGCAGTAGCTGCCATCTAAGCCTGGATGGAATTTAAAGGATGGAGCGAGCTCACGAGCTAGTTTATTTTTCTTGCTTTTGTAAAATACACATACATTTTTATGGACTGGTAAATAACGGTGTAAGGAAAAATTTAAGGATTTCGAACAATTTCAGGAATTCGGGATTATAATATCATTACACGATTATTTCACACTGTACGAGCACTATTTCTCTAAAAATGTTCACAATACACTATAGGCAGTACCTTAACATGTACAACAGGAACCACCTTGTGGAGCACTAATTAAAATATTAGATTTCAAAAAGCACAAATTCACAGTCAGCATAACAAATAAAGAAATGTTAATAATATTAAATTAAAAAAAAATGAGAAAATTTTATACAAGACGACTGAAGAAACTGCAGGCTCAACGGCGTCCTGAGCCGCACTAGATGTTGATATAAAAATATGAGGGGCTAATGGGGGTGGGGCATGCAAGTATCTCCCACCACGTTACTCGCTACGTACCGGTCTCATATTCTTTGTATGAAGAATCCGTATGTACGCGTGTATGTAAACCGTGTGTCCACCTTTGCAGTTGTCTTGTCAGTTTTTCTTTGAATGTATCTACATATCTGTATCTTTGCAACAATTAATGTATATATATATATCGTTGCCCTCGGATTCATTCCTGTCTACGTATTTTGAGCGTGTGGCTTTGCCATAAACTTCCCTTTAGGGGAGTTAAACTATGTCGCGCGCAATAGACGCATTATATAAAATCCACTGTAGTTTGATAAGCGCAAATAATGCAAATGCGAGCAAATTATTTATAATATTTATAAGTATGCGTTAACATTACGTCGCGTAACGAAATAGTGCACGCGACTTTCATCATCTTCTGCAAATAACGGTTACGCGTTCGTCAAAAATATGGAAATTTTCACTCGGTCGAGATCGTTTAAATGTCTTTTGATCGTACACACCATCGGTATATTGAATAAAATCAAGCAAATTGCCGTACTTCGGCAAAGTCGGAGATTGTCTCTGTCCGATTTCAACTTCCGATTTTATAATGCGACGTGACGATGCATTGCAACGATTTATAAACCGTTCTATGGAATTCACGCGTGCCTCACAGGCGCGTTTGATTCTCTAATTAAACCGGGTCTTTATTCTAACAATTAATTAGCTGTGACGGATCAGCCGCCGATAAAGAAATAATGCGATAATATAGCACTAATGCGAAGATTAGAGCGAATCTTTTCAGCTCGTAATCTTAATTGGCCATGCGCGATTACGCGTGCGTTGTCGATTCATTTCGTTTGTTCTCCTTTTACGCCGTACGCGATGCATCTCGATAAGCATATTTCTCAATCGCTACACGTTAATCTTTAGATATAAAAGATTTTAATTGAAATAGTAGAAGCACTATACGGATTTGTTTTTTATTTTAATAGATATCACAGTATACGCAAGATGTAAATTCTGTATCCAGAATTTATGAATTAATTACTAGCCATATAACAATATTAATATTAATTATCTACATTTCAGATAAGTCATAATTTTCCACTATCGGATTTGCTGCAATAACGTCTTAACTCACATCTCCTTGTATGTCATTAATTAAATATTAATTAAGGAAAATTGGCAGAGTTAATGTGTATGAAACGAGTGTGTGCATTCACAATATAAGATTTCCGAATAATTCCGAAAATACGATGAAGATCGTCAAGCGCGATTCCTAGATCGATGATCATTATCGAGCACAGTTCCTACCGAATCATTACGTTATTACATTGTGCACACATACCTACGCGCGACGAACGCGGATCAGTTTCCCCTCTATAGAAAGTGCGTATAAAGAAATACGTGTGGCAAGACTCACAAACCGCCGGTATAGAATGACACGCAGGGGAGAGAAGTTGCAGGACACGTTGGTCAACAACCTCAGATATTCATAACGTCCTTACACTTGCGACAGACTTGTAGCGTGCACGGTTACAAAGACACGCAGGA
Source organism: Temnothorax longispinosus (assembly GCF_030848805.1). NCBI lineage: Eukaryota > Metazoa > Arthropoda > Insecta > Hymenoptera > Formicidae > Temnothorax > Temnothorax longispinosus. The sequence continues at coordinate 982,958 of NC_092362.1, read as the reverse complement.
GCCTCTCGTTTGCGTAATTATCAGGAAAAGCCGGGAAGTGAAGGGATATATGTGGAAAATGAACATCTTTGCCTATTCTTTTCTAAGAGGTTTTGTTGAAGGCATTTTTCTGAATGACAGTCTTATCAATATCTATACGCTTAACAATAAGCTTTCGAGTTCAATGCCCAACCTCACGTGGCTAACAAAATAAAGTAGTATAATCAAAATTTGAGTTTTGAAATTTTAGAGCACCTGTCGTACAGTTTTGACTTGTCAGCAATTAAATAATTTTTATCTTAAAAATGACAGCGAGTTCTCACCAAAATTAGCAAAGTTTTTTCCTTTTTCCTAACGTTCCTTTATTTTTAGACTTTTTCTCCGTATGTATGAGTATCGAATCGAAAGATGGAACATAAGTAAAACCTGAAGAATATTATAAATCAGTGGTATTGTTCGTAAGAAATAAAATTCCTTCTGTAGTACGCGCACGATTCGAAGAATGCCAACAGGAAGGAGCCTTCTCCACTTCCCATCGACGTAACGTATTACGTCACGAGTAAAATCGACGTTCCGGTAGTTAGTGTCGAATTATACATCTAATCTAATTGTAACGTCCCACACACCGCCAAAGACAGATCTCATTGCGATAATAGTGTTCCAGCCAAGTAAGTCGGAGAAAGTATCTCTCGATAATTATACCAACTATACAACTTGCGGTAGAAAACAGATGTATCCCTGAGAGGACCCGGGGCAACGTTTTCGTGAGAAATCGCGTTACGATGCGCGCTCGTCGAGGCGCCCACGGGTCGCGTAATCGACGGTGAAAGGTGTTCTTAATAAACGCGATTTAATAGCTAGTTCACGCGGGTGTCGAGCTAAAAGCGCGAGCTGAAATCTGTAACGCGATTCGCGCGTGGCACGAGAGAGAGAAAGAGAGAGAGAGAAATCGGACCCACCTTTCTTCTAGCGTCTCTAGCTGCCTCCTGCTTGCAATTCTCGCTGAAATTCATGTTGAGATCGAGGTACAGGTGATTATTGTTCAACAGAAGCGCGGGCGGCTCCATCGGCGGCGGATTCGCTTCCTTCTTGTGCCTCAAACGCCTCTCGGTTCTCTCCTGCCTCGTGCGCAGCACGAGCACCACATTTCGGTCCAGCATGTCGAATTCGAATCTCGACCGGAGAGAATCGGACAGACTTATATTTACCCTTTCGTAACACGCGTGCGACGTCCGATCGAGTTTTTCGTAATACACTGCACCACGGATCTAGCCACTGCGCAGCCAACTCTATCCCCGACGCACATTAATATTTATCAGGAGACCATATCGAGATCTCGCGTGGCGGCAAAAGAGAAGTGTACTATAGGCACGAGGAGAACGTCTTTCTGTTTCTTCTACTATTTTACGCTATCGTGGCGACATATTTATACGTTGTCTTATTATATGTGCTCCAGTTCGTAATCGCGAGCCGCTCGACGATGACTCGACGATATTATACGATCTCTAATTCTCGCTTTTCCGCTGCTTTTTTTCGCCGGTTCAACGGTAACAGCCGGGAACTTGTGCGTGATTTCGCGATGATGCAACGATCGAGGAGAAATTCGTAAATCGTGGCCGTAAGGGAACGATAGTAACGGACAGTGTGCGTCGGATAAGTGCAAAGTCCCAGCATTTATTGGTTCGGATTAGCCCGGACGTTATCGTCTGCCATGTTATCGGAGCGAGCGAGGCGCCTACAAAAAATGCTAGGCGCCTTGCGAGCGTGATCGTTTTTTGTGATGTGCGTATACAGAGAGAAATACGGGAAGGAGGAGGAGGAGGAGGAGGAGGAAGGCGCCGTCACGAAGACGACGACGACGAAGAGAGGACTGCGACACGCGGCTGGACCATAGTTCACCGAGTTCACCAACCTCCAAAAACCCTACGCGGTTATGAATATCGTCCCAGACAGCACGCATGTCCAAAACCAAGACATAACACGTTTTACGAAATGATGGCTAAAAGACGTCTTAACGACGTCTTTAAGACGTTTCATGTCTCGATTTTGGACATGGTGCTGTTTGGGGTGGATCCGTGTAGAAACTCTGCTACTTTATCTCTGCCTACATTAGAATCCGAGATTCAAATGCTGAAACAATCCTGAAATTATCGTTCCGTCACTCCAGTTATCAATATCGAAGGGCTCGCGCCGTTTCTCGGTTTGTTTGTTTTCGTTTAGCAAAGAATTTATGATCCACCATTACCGCAGAGGAGAGAAACACCGCGCTGTTTACGCGTTATCGATCGCCCTGGTCGCTGCATCGCTTTAGGTGGACCACGTACCAACCGCCTCGTTCCTGATTCCATAACTCTCAACGACAGGGTCGTTAACGTTATTACATTGTCGTCGCACAGGTATAATATATGACAAAAGCTGCGCGACTACAATATAACGATAACGACAGATATCTGTCGTTAAGAACTGAATGGGCAGAACGGGGGCACTGGACCAATAAGAAAATCCGTCAATGAATGGGAGAATAAAAAATAAAAGTGAAAAATCACGGTCGCGTTATCCGGTTGTCGCCGGTTAGTTTATCGAAGATTACACCAGTTTCGCCATCCTATCGAGAAATTACGTCGAAATTACGTCAGTGGGATTATTTTCGTGTCTTGTTCCAAGTTCCAAGAGCAGAAGAGACGATCACGAGAGGCGATCATGTAACGGGAATAACAACGCAAATCCTCGTAGTTGTTACACCCCGCGGTTACGATCGACGCGAAACGAACCTGGGATACGCCCGTGTGTTCCGCGGTTTCATCGCCGCGGTATTCTTTCCCGCCGCGAAGCCGCATAATCGAGTTACACCGATCCCCCGTGACACGATTACGCGTTCGCCCCGATCCCCGATCGGTTCGGTACACGTCCTTCGGCAGCCTTTCCCGATACTCCGTATCGAAGGGAGAAATATAATATATATCGGTGACACAAGTGATACATTGCGAATGGTGTTGCAGTTCGCCATACCGCGTATCGCGACAACCTGATTAAATATACATACTTACGTTACATTGCGACAAAACGGTCGGATTAACTTGCAATTTACATTGCACTTCGACGATTACTGTTAATTACGCGCCACGCGGAGATGAACCAATTCGATATATCAATCGCTATAAATAAGCGTGGAAACGTTGCGAAAACGCGGAGGAAAAGAACGAAACGATGTCAAGCGATATCTATTCCGGAATAGATGGGAAATAGTACGCGTCACGTCAGCCGGAATTAGAAACACAACAATCCCCGTTCATTTAGACAAGCGCAAATGAACGTAACGTGATAACTAATTATAAGAATGAGATAAACATTATACAATGCTACGCGCGCTAGTCCCTGACTGGCGCTTAAGAGACCGACGACGCAATTGTTTTGAATGAGCGAGCCACACTTACGTAGTTTTGACGACACGATTCCAGGGAATATCTGTTACATGACGAATGTTGATTAAGAAACAAACAATCTGATTTATGTCCATTAATTATGTTCATTAATTTGGTTCGAAATAGGCAAAAAGTTAAAAGTTAAGATAATTTGTTCGAGGATCGATCAATGTTTATACTCGACAAGAATTCGCATTATACATGAGCTTAAAGAAAGCTAGAATGTTCTAATCTAATATGATTAAATTGTTGACTTGCTGACCAACGTGACATTTTTAATCTTTATTACCGGTCGGCGGATATAGACGTGCTAATAATAGCTGTCGAAAAGACAAAGTATACGTGATGCAATCGTATAATTTGATGTGTTACAATATTCTACGTGACAATAACTGATGCAATCGTAATTTGGGGTGTTACAATATCCCACGTGACGATAAAATGATTTACGTCTATTACGCAGTAAATTTTGCAATTTTCGTTCCCATACCGTAAAATCCATAAACGACCGTATAAAACCATATTATTTGAAATATAAAAGAAAATATAAAAATAAATTATATGATTATAATAGAAATTACAATTTCACATTGATCAATAATCTATTTTTTTTCGACGAAATTATAGAAGATTACGACGCCAGGTCAATAAATAAATAATGTCTATATAATATTGGTATCCGAGCCCTAGAGATTTAACTTAGTTCCAACACGAAAGAATCTGTTTTTATCTCGATATATGTTAATTTCGGGAATCGGCGTGACCTTTCACCGCCGTTTAACGCGTGTGTCGTCTCGTACGTAATGTAGATAAGAATCGTCGCCGCGTATTTTGCTCAACTACTTAATTATTCGATAAATATTCGTTTTTTAAGGAAAAAGTCGATATTACTCGGTAAAAATGTATAATCTGAAAAGTGAAAGGTTAATAAACTACAAGAGGGTGCAAAAGAAAAGAAACAGCGTTCTCCTAAAGAACGTAACTAAAAAGCCATTAATTCCTATCGGATGTAATAGTGATCAGTTGTTTTATAAACAGATATCGAGAGGAAGTAAATCCTCCTTTTTTAAACTTATGATGACGAAGTAGTTTGATTAAATGTTACATTACTTACGCAGTTGCGGAAAGAGAGAGAGAGAGAGTTGCGTGAATCGCCAAATGCGCTTATCCGCTAGATTATCAGTGAATTACAATAAGCGTTTTATTCAAACGGCACATTTGCCACCGTGATGCAGCGATGCACGGTAATCCAAGCCTACAGGAGAGCGGATGGGACAAGATAATTGCTAATTAAGATTAACACAGATATCCCTGAAGTGACAACGAATGACGTTTCAATAAGATGCAGTTTGCTTGAAAGTTAAGCTGCATTAATTTAAGTAGCGCGTTTAGCAAATGCAGAAAAGAAACATGTAAATGTCAGATATGTTATTGGATATAATTGTTCTGAAAATAAAATTTCTTATTTCTTATTTTTTGAAAATAAAATTTTTTATTTTCAGAAAATAAAAACAATCTGACAAGTTATTCGAACGCTGAAAAATATTGACGTGTCCGATCCAAACAGTTGCGTATATAATATTAAAATTATTAAAAGTTAATGGATATGAGGGATTTATCTAGCGATTATATTGAGATCGCGATCTTATTGTAATGGGAAAACGATCTTAATTACGATACCAAGATTAGGTGTGAATCACGAGTTCGTGAGACAACGATACGCAACGAGAACACAGTAGCGGAGTTCGAGTTTGATAGAGAGACAATAATGATAAGCGACAATGCATTGACGAAATGTTTGTTAAGCTTGTTTTCTCGATAGGTATCTTAATGATTCATTCGAAAGTCGTTTCGCGCAATTTACGCGAAGGTGAAGCGCGGCGCGAGAAATGCAATTTTTACATAAACTCGACTACATTTGAATTTAAATATATCGGCACGCAACATTACCGCGTTCTATCTACTGCGTGGACAGTAGCCTGATCGACGTTATTTTTATTATCTAAAAATCGAAAAAGTGCAGATCAATGCTGCAGACGTTCGCCAAAGACGTCGGTTGCACGTAGCGTGTTTCGCTACTGAAAGTATCTTAAATTTTACATACGTAGTTTTACGACCAACCCCTGCATGCATTTCGCGGACCTTGCGGTCACCTTTGTCGATACGTGAAATGGCTTCTTCCCGACTACATCGTGACAAAATAGCCACGACAAAATGTTGAAAACTTCTCAAGAATAAATAGTAAATATATAAATTAAGTGTAAATAATAACAGTCAAACTTGCGTGCTCGCACGCGCGTGTCATCTATATTGAATTGAACAAAACTATCTTAATGCGTGTTTGGTAAAAAATTGATATTCCTGAATCCTGATAATTATTATATAGGAATAACTTCCGTGTCAAGTCTGAGAAATGATATATTAGTTGCTTTCCATTTACACTCAAGTGATCTGAGTCACTCAGTTATGTGAGTATTTTATACTCGGGCAAGATATGTTATTTTGTATTTACCTGCTTATTTCAGTGACAAAGCTATCGCATAATAATCCATAGCCTCACTTTTAATGTTCGAGTCTATTATAGATTCATTAAAGCACATGGCTCGATTGTGCTTGATTGTGGATAAAAACTCAGTTAAATCTCACTTGCCAGCATGCAAAAAGAATGCATTTAACTGAGTTATGACGTCACAAGTGAGAATTATCTGAGTTTTGATGCAAATGGAAAGCAACTATTAATAAAATGGGAAGATACTTTAATATTTTACGGTGATATCGATGGGCTCCGCCCCTCCGAAGGGCTGCATGACGCAGTCACGTAATGTATTTTTATATTTTTAGAAATAATTCAATCGGACACCTCTTCTCAGCATCCATAAAATAACCACAAATCCGATCCGACATAGATCGTATTCGTAGTATATATGAAACTCGATCATTCACAATAGTGACGCCTTAATTCAAGGAAAAATGCGCGCGAGAGGACGGAAAGAGACACCGATCTCTTGTGGTTATTTACTAGACACTAGACTGCGGGATGTAAAAAGTTTGGTTGAAAAAAAAAGACTTATTCAATATGTTGATATTCGTGAAAAAATTAAATTAGATTAAGACTAAATTCATAGTCTCTCTCGTTTCTATATATATTATTAAGTAGTGTACATACATATACTTATGTATAGTTTATTTAACACATGTATACCTTAGAGGTGAAGAATCGTATCTCCGCATTTATTATATGAATTCAGAGAAAACAGGTTTAAAGTTTTAAGTAGGAAAACGATATATTTCTTTTAAATATAAAATAAAAGTAGTAACTTGATTTATTAAGTTTTCAATAAAGTAATTTAACTCTGACATGTTTAGTGCAACTGCCAATAACACTCTGCAGGGGAGACCGGACACAAGACTCGTTGGCACAAAAGGCAAGTTGGCATTGCGTTCCGTTTATACTTTATGTATTTGGCGAAAGAAACGATGGAAAAGTTATCACAAAACATCTCTTTTATGACATATAAGTACTTTGTCCAAAGTTTTATTTAAATCAAACAAGTATTACAATAAAAAAAAGAGAAAACTCTGATTCAAGAGGTGGCAAGTAAATTTTCGAGCGTTTCAAAATATCGTATTAATAATGTTCTTCAGCTTGAGAAGTAAATCAAAATGACGTATTATATTAGTTAAAAGAAAAGTTTCCGTTACTATACGACATGTTATTTTGAGGAATAACACTAATTTATTATTAAAAAATGACTGAAATCAACGTATGTAGAAGAAGCTATAATACAGTATACAGGATCGTTCCTAGCATGAAAATGTAGAGAAAGGTTCTCTCTATCACATTAGTACTGTTTAATCATGATAATTAGTTGTTTAAAAAATTAAATGCCGAAATTGTGAAAACTGAGCCAACGAGCCTCAATCTCCCCTACCTTTTAAAATTAGGTTTAAAAATTAGGCACTATAAAAATCTTCAATCCGACTTTCACAAAACGTTGTATCTTAGGAACTAGTAATAATAGACACAAGACGCTTTACCATTAAACAATTTAAGCTCCTGTTATAGTGAAAAATGTGTTTACTCCATTTTGACAAAAGCTGGAGATACGATTCTTTATCTTTAAGGAGCACAGATACATAATTTAATATATATAAATCGTAATATATATATATATATATATATATATATAAATAATCTTCGCGCGAAAACAAAGCTGTGAACGGCGAGCGCAATTAACGCTCGAGATTCAACGGATCCCGCACCGATTCACGTTTTATTATTCGCATGCAAAGAGAGATTACTACCGAATCCTCGATATCGGCAACCTCGACAGTTTGGTAGTCAATCGACGACAGATTAGATAAATCGAAGTCTTACGAAGATTATCGGCGTGACGTGTGTATTGCCACGATAAATTTTTCTGTGATAATCACGGGAGGATTTCCACCGTGCTTTTCCCGGGAACATTTCAGGACGAGATAATTGAAGCACGTGTTGCATCGTAGCCGGGTGATCCAACGGAATTTTTTACTTTTATCGCCGAAAGGGAAAGCGGGTGACCGCGAATATTCGTACCGACTAATCGAGTGGAAGCGAAGATCATCCGGGGCGACCGGACAAAGAATACATAACTTAATCGTCGGCGCGACGTATCTATGCGCATCTATCGAAGACTCTATTGACGCATCGTGGTTAATCGTCAAGATAACACGATTTTTATCGCTTAATCCATACAAATCGAAGAATACACTGAACTTAACAAAAATATACTTGCTACACCGATGGGAATGCTATCGTCTCTTTCTACGATACGTAGAAGATAAAAACGAGCTCAAGGCGGACTTTTCACACCCTGACCGCGTCTCGTCTTCATCCCGCCGAACACGTTTGTTTTCGACTCGATAATAATTTTACTGTGAAACATAAAATTATTATCGGTTATAAAATTTCGGCATAAAATTTCCACCCGTCTCGCACTCGTCTCGATCTCTCCGTATCGTCGTTATTGACACGCGCCGTTCTATCTAATCGAACGAAAAGACGAAAAGGAAAAATAAAAAAAAAAGTAAAGATATACGTTTGTGAGTAATCGTCCGGAGTAACGATTCGGATTATTTAAAGCGCGTAGCCCCGCGAGGATTCGCGCAGACACTCGCACGTGTACCGAGCCGATCGCTCGGAATCGGCGCCTCTCTTCCCTCTCGCCGCGTTTTCGACGAATATTTATGACGACATTAATATGTCAGACCGTCGAGGGAGTGTTTCCAAACGGTGAAACTCCGTTTCGGGGGGACATGAGAGGATCCTCCGCGACCCGCCGGACGTGCGAGCCGATCGTTCAAAATCGGCGCGCCTAGCAGACGCGAGGTCGGCGCCGGTACGCGCGTAAAAATCGAGGGGTGGAAAACGGTCGAGTCGACGTCGACACTCACCATTTGAGGGGCGGGACGATTCTGCTTGGATCCCCGGTACTCCTGCAGCGGAACGGACTCGTATCGCAGCTTCTTCTTCAAATGCGAGCGGGAACGTCTCACGACCGATATCACCACAGCTGGGCCCATCCGGCCATCTTGCCATATATCAAAACGTGTACTACGTCGCGCTGGCGTGTTTCGCCGTCGAGGCTCTCCCCCTCCTCGATCACCCCCTTTTTTCATCGCGCCGCGACGACGACGGTTGCGTAACCCCCTCATTCCCTCCTCGTCGCTTTCGCGGACGTCTCAATCTCTCCCTTTCTCTTTCCCCGACGCTCTTATCCGACGAGTCGCTTTGTTTATAGAATTTAAAGTTCCCGTCGTGATCGCGGACGACGCCACTGCACGGCAGGCTGAAAACTTGGTCTCGGAGGAATAATGAATTCCGAGAGACTCATCCACTTTGCAGAATTTGTAATATATACTTGGATGATTTAAATTGTAATAAGCTAGCGATCCAAGGATTCGATTCTCAATCCAGTTACCTTGTAGAAACATATAATTAATGACACAGACTTGTAAGAAAGATTAAACTGTGAGAAAAAGAAACGTTGCCACCTTTTGATTTATAAATCAATCGTATTTCGTTTGAAAAATCAAGTATTCTATTAAACTTTATAATACATATGTATAGATTAATTTTCATTGGTATAAAACAGATAATAGAAGCATGGTAGAAAGACATACTTATGCCTTCTAAAGGACTATAACGTATTATTTACAATGTATCATATATGACAATATTTACAATCTTCCTAAAACAAAAACGGTTAATTGCTGCTGCCGAACCAATCTGATCCCATCGCACCGAAAAACGCAGCCGCCCCGGATTTTATTGCACTGGTCGAGTCATTTTTCGCCTGCTCCTTCGTTATTTTCTTACGCTGCAAATAAATGCATATTTTAATATAAAAGATAATCATTTACATACATATTTGCAAAACTGTTAGTACCATTCGTGATCTCGTAAAAATAGACACATTTATAGAAACATTTATTAAATCACGTTGAGATTCTATATAGCTGTATAGTAGCTGTTATTTAAATTGCATTTAATTACAATACTATTATATTTTTTCCTAGCAAATCAATGTAACACAATTTCTATGTTACTTTTTCATCCTTTGAAATAAAAATAATGGGTAACATAAAAGGATAAATACAATTATATAATTGCATTAATTCAAAATTGATTAGTTGCAAAATCACGCCATGCAAATCACTTTACGGGCTTACCAAATCTATACATTCGTGATATTTTTATCTCAATCAAAGAGCAAAATCTAGGAATAGGTATATGTTTATTCAGACAATAATAAATGTATTTTAATTTGACAATTTTGCTATTAATTATATAACCGAAATATAAGAGTATTCGATACGTACCTGCGTTTTATCAGGTATTGGCACCGACAAAATTGGCAAATTCCTCGTTGGAGCGGTTATAGTTAATGGCGGGAACCATGGTGCTCCTGTACAAACTGCGAGTACCGCAGGCGGTTCGATTTTTCCATTGTCATTGCTGGTATGTTCATTGCGTGCACCCAACGTCGAATGCAATTGTTCTAAATGACTGACCAAGTTTCCAAATATCAACTAAAAAAAATTAGATATTTTAAATCTCTCATTGTTATCACATAAAAAATCTCTAGCTTTATTAATAATATACTAACCAAAGATCTTTGAACGGATTTTTTAACGTTGGTGTGGATAAACGGATTGAAGACATCGTAGTCGAATGGATCTATTTTCGCAAGCACCGCATCGGACGTTTTGATTGATAATTCATTAAGAATTTTGTTTTCATGGGGCACCATGAGCAACGTACAATATCTTATATCGTATAGTACTTGAAACGCTTGCTTTTGTCTGAGGTCCATGTTTTTAGACGCATTAAGATAATAATTAAATAATTCCGTAATGATGCTTTCGATAATTTGCTGCAGTACCCTCCTAAAATTTGAGAAACGGAATATATCATGAAAAATAAAGTGTCTCAATCTGTGTTGGACGGTGTTGCATCATTTACTTACTTTGGAAGCGTATGAGGTATAATCTTATTTAAATCTTTGCAGATGGCAGTCAAGAATTTTTGCAAGGGTATCGATGGCTGATACGGTATTAAAATTTCAGATTTTATTCGCTTTCCTTCTCCGGATTCTTCCTCGATGGTAACTTTCTCCCATTCCGATACGATCCAATGGACGCGCAATCCATCGATTGGCTCTCTCAATATATATTTCTTCATATGCTCAGATATTTTAACTTTATATATATTAGCCCAAATGGACCACATGCAAGTACTTTCTTCCTTTAGATTGTCGCAAACAGCTTGCCACTTGACATTCGTGATGGCGAGTCCAGATATTTTCGACGATGTAAAACACTTGTTTAAATTCGGACACAAAGTAGTTAATGCAAAGAGAAATCTTGCTAAAACTATAGCGTTTATATCACTTTGACCGTGTTTGGGTTTGTCATTGACGCATGTGTTCCTCATAAATTGTACAAGGTCTTCGATCTTTCCGATGCTGATTACTTGCAAATGTTCTTGGACTTCATTACGATCGGAGAATGAACTTGCAATTAAAGATATGTTCGCCGAAAGTAAATTATCTTTTATCGTTATCACTCGTTCGGTCTCGTATAAATAGTGCTCGAGATCGGACAATAGCGCATATAGACTTTCGTCGAATTTTTCGCACAATTTCATCACGTTTGGGGAAAATCCTTTAGCTTTCATTAGCAAGGACCTCTTGTTGTCCAATCCACCGTTCTTTGTAAGTTTCTGCGGAATGTCAGTAGGGGAATCTTTCCACACAAACCATCGTAAATCGTGTTCCGGAAATTCAAATTTATCATGCGCTACTTTATCGAGCAATTCTGCTATATCGGATTTTAAATCGGCCAGCGTATCAGTCCATTTATTCGTTATAATACCTATTAACAAATCATCGTTAATTATTAAAATAAATAGTGTATCTTTACCTTTTTATATAGATATAATTACATTTTGCTCGTTTAGTTATAATAGGCTGGAAGAATTCCATCCAGAAACTTATTCTCGGTAATGAAAGCTCTTCCCATATGGAATTCCAATTTTCAGGCAGGTTTACGCTGATAGCTTCTTCCCGAACATTGTACAGGCCTTTAATAGATACTATTAAATCTAATAATTTGGTGACCTCGTGATTAGAAAAATCGTTCACCCAATCCAACCAAGATTTAACGCTATCTTGAAGAGCCGATAAAGAAAAGTTTTTCGGTACATCCTGAACGAATGGTTTATGATGTTTGGTAACGGATGGCAGGAACTTTTCGAGTAAATCTTGATCTAAATCCAACTGCGATAGCAAAAAATACGCTTCTTGATCTTTTATGTCTGTTATAAACTGCAGGACTAAACCTCCAGGCGCATTATCCGCATCTGTAATCATGTAAAATAGTTGACAACGAAATTTTCTGTTTGCTGCATTAAGATCGTAAAACAAATAAGTTACTTACTTATAAAGCATGAATATATTAAGTGCACAGTTTGTATAAGTATTTTCATACACAACTTCAGCTTATTTTTGACACTGTCGTGACTTTCTCCTTTAACGACAGATTCGATGGCATGACTTCTCGAGGATATTAATCTTTCTAAAAGATTTGCAAACGACGATTCATTCAGAAACACGAGAGATGCCAAGCAGTTTGCGGCATTCTACAAGGTAAATATATCATTAGTACCTAACAATTAAATATCATGAAATAAGCAACAATTTGTATACCAACTGTGGTCGAAACGTCCAACGACTGCAATATTTTGTTGCATTCGTTGGATATGATGCTCCTAAACTGCATAATAACATCCCACTGCTTCAAAACAATTGGATATCTGTGCAACAGCTCGGTGCTGCCGACTTCGAACATTAGACTGTAATTTACATGTTGCGCTATTATGTATAACTGCGTGGCAAATAATAAATTCTGATTCTCAATGCTCGTCCAAATGTATTGCGGAATGTCCATTAGGATTTTGATTTGGATGATAACAGAGTGAAAAATGTGTCCCCTTCTACAAAAAATTACAGTTTGAATTCCATTGCTAACATAAATTTTTCATTTCGTATGCATTCAGATAACATATGCGAGTGATATTTAAAGAAGAATACTTGTCTAGCTTATCTTCGATCGGCTCGGTTTTAAAACCAATAAGATACTTCTTTTGCAATTCCCTAAATTGCTCCTCTATATTAGCGATTCTTGCGGTGACTTTCTCAGACGTGATCTTCATCTTCCCAATTGTGTCAGCAGCCAATATCAAGTCTCGATATCTTTCCCTGAAAATCATTAATATGAAAACTGACAGATTTGATGTAACTCTATGCACCTTTTTGTAAATTTCAAAGTGACAAGACAAACTTCGATAAACTTGTATAAAAAAATGTGCGTTTTACTAGTTAAAAAAGATTAATGGTAAGCTAAATTGAGCTAGGTGAGGAAGCCTTACCCAACCAACGTTCGCAATTCTATTTTCTTCCTGTCGCTTTCCAGTTGAATCTTTTTCTGAATCTCCTCGATCTCTTTAACGGTGTGCTGCTCGAACAACTTGTTTATGTCCAAGTCGAGGTAATTCGTCGTCGTCGTCATATTTCTAACGTTTCGTGCACTCTCTCTATCTCGATGATTAACAAGAAATCCCACGTCTGCCCACAGTGCCCACGTCCGCCCACGTCTCCCACGTAGCCCACAGGTTAGATCGCAGGTTAGACCGCCATCGGCTGTTTTATCGTGTATCGATAAACGCCTCGTGGAGCTGTGGAAACGTCATCCGGCGGACGTCCGTTAGTCGGCGCCGCACCTGTACTCGCCCTGCACCTGCGGCTCTCCCTCTGGGAGTTACGTGCTCCGAAAATGCTTATCAGGGGGAAGGCTCGTCCCTGACGTCGAGTACAGCCAAGTACAGCTAACCAAGTCGACGAGGCAGGCAGGCGCCCCGTCGAGGACGGTGCAAATTCCGAGTTCTCGCGCGTACGGCGGGCGGTGCGGCCCGGCGACGAGGATCACCCACCCCCGAGGTGCGCCGACATAATCGTCCCCGAAACGTCGGAATCGCCGCCGTGGACGAGGAGGAACGCTGCGATCCTGCGACCCGAGCGACGGGGGGGTGCGCTATTTGGTATGCGGCGGCTCTTTGTCACCGTGGGAAACTCCGGCGGATTCGTCTCGCGTGACTCGCGTCGCGTCGCGTGTCGCAGATAGTCCGGAGTCCGGACGTCCCGAGGAAGGTTATGTCGTCGGCGTAGCGCCGTCGCGCGGACGATCCACGATCGCCGTCACCCGGCTGCCGCTACCCGCCTTCCTTCCGGTCTCGGGGATCCGCTCCGCGAGCGAGCGATGAGATTTTTCGTCGCCCGGTGACATTCCCCACCCGCGTGGCGTGGCGACAGCAGGTGTGTCCCCTCGGGTCTACGGATGTGTGCGCGGGCACCCCACCACCGAGCCCGAGCCACCGACGACGTCGAGAGCAGCTCTCCGGTCTCCCCATCATCTCGGCATCGCGGTTTCGTCGTCGGCGAGACGGTAGCGGTGATGCGCGCTATCGGGCCGAAAACAACCTAATTGGGGGCCCCGATGACTGTCGACCACACGGGTGAGCATGCCTTCCTTGATTCTCGATTCTGCGTCGCGCCTTGGCGCGCGGGCCTTATCTCGCGACTCCGACGACGGACAAATGGCAAAGTTGAGCCGCTCCGCGACTTTCTTCTCGCCCCCTTTTTTTCTTTTTCCGGAATTAGCGCGTTCGCTGCAAGGACTCGCGCCCCGCGTTGCTATTTTCGCGCTCGGCGCGAAGAATCGGCGTTGGACGAGAACGAAAGTTTCGAGGTAGGGTAGGGGTTATATTTGCCAAACGAATTTGCCTCGGGGTCTAATATGCGAAATCTCTCCTTCCTCCTTGAGTGATGCGTACGTACACGTACCTTAAAAGGAATTGCGACGGTGTTTCGAAATAAATTATTTCGGAGTACAAAACGTGCCTATATATGCGCGACTCCTGGGTGTGATGTCCCAATGTGGTAAACCGGCCTGTCGGATATATTTCAATTTTTTTATATAATTTTGTTCCGAGTAGGAAAATGACAATCTTGTTACGTTCGGTATATTTTGAATGCAGATTACCACAAGAGAAAAAGGATGAGTGCCTCACTACCGTCACTTCAGCCAAATAGTCAAAGCTTGGAAAGGCAGAGACATGTCAGGACAACGACGGAAAGACTGTACAACAGTCTTACCAAGAAAAGGTTTGATTCTATTAATATTAGTCACTGGGATTAGTCATGCTAGATCTCTTATTTAGCCGTGTGTGCGCGCGCGTGGATGCTGCTGATGATTAAATGTGCGTTTCGTATGTGTGTTTCTAGGAAAGATCCGAAGCAAACAAACGTGGAAAGAATGTGGATAAACTACGAAGACTGCAAAGATGACTTTTGGGCGGCTATAAGACCTAATTATGATTATATTATGGATACTAATTTAATCGAAACTTGCAAGGTAAGTTTTTGAGATTTAGCTTACAAGTTTGTCAAACTTATGCATAGAGATTTAGCGTGAAAAGATAAACGTTGAATTATTTTCAATATTTTCAGGAAGCGAATGGTGAACTGACCAGTGAACTAACATGGGACGAAACGGACGTGTCGACGCAATCGTGGAATTTAAAGGAAGTCAGCAATCAATTTTCAGAGCTTTACTCGTGGTTAAGATTTCTTCAAGAAGTGGTCTATTCTAAGGAAGAAAATCTTCTAGACAAAAGCCTGCGTGCAGTATGTATCAGTGAATCTGACATATACTACGTTTACGCGAGCGTTACTTCTGTAGTAACTTACAACAATTCCCTTGTTTACGCGGAGTTAATCGTCATAAGTTACTACAGAACCCCTTTTACATGGAGGAATTATCGTAAGTTACTGCAGAAGTAACGCTCGCGTAAACATATAGATATTCAAAATATAAGATCAAATAAATCTCGCGTTAAAATTATTTAAAAAATTTGAATAAATCGTTAGACTCACATGGAGGAGCTGCGACGCAAGGCTTACAGACGCAAATTGTTCAATGAGCAAGCGGAAAAATTAATTTCTCGCGCCCCTGCTTTGAAAGACGAAGTGGCGTGGCGTGTAGATCACTTGAACGCAAAATGGGAACTAGTTGAGCAAATTATGGCGCCCATAGACCGACCAGTATCTAGTCAACAAGATATATCAGCGGGTAATTGTTGCCCCCTTAAAAAATTACATGTCTCTCGCATGTTTGCCAATGTACGCGTGATCGATTTGTTCCAGACTTTGAACGTGAAGTGAAATGTCTGAGAAAATGGTTACGAGAAATGGAGTCGCGTCTTCCACTTTTGAAACCTTCGAATTTCTGCGTCAACTGGACTCTGCCGGAACTGGAGGAAAAAGCGCTGGAGCTCATGGTAAGTACCGCTTTCTATTATTATTGTATTCAGGTAGTAACGTAATTATTAGTGTTTCATTCTGTCTTTCTTATTCGTCGTCAAATTTCACCATGTGGTTCACATTTTACGGACAGATGTCCCTTTGGGTCTCCCTTTTATTTTTCTTTGTTTCATTTTACTATAGGAAAGGTCAGTCCGCTTGTAGAAAAGAATGCTTTTGTATAGAAATATAGCATATGTTTCAACATGATCGTTTTTCTATATATTAGAATTAAATAATTAACAAATAAATGTTTAAAAATTTTATTGTTAGTCACTATAAAGACAGGTGAACGTCTTTAAAGTTCCCCTCGGGTAACTTTTGTGCATGCGCTTGTTCTTGCCTTCCTGTTTTTCTTTCCCTAAGTAAATTGGATAGCGTAAAATGCGCACGAAGCGGAACGGAGCATATAAATATGCTGATGATTTAGCTTTACTAGCTGAGGCAACCCGTTTATTAACCGATTTAATTGTTAACGGCGAAGCGGCGAATGCTAGGAAGCGGCACGATTCGGCGGAATACGTGCTAAGAATAATGCCGCGTTGGTTGGAGCACGTGCGTGGCGCACCGGGCTGAATTTTCGCTGGCTTAAGAGACCGGCCAACGCAACAGGCCAACAGCTAAGCTAAGGCTAACAAGAGGAACGGATGTGATGGCGTACTCAGCTAACTCAGCTGGGAGTGGGGAGCGAACACTCGGCGGCGCGTACCCGCGTACCCCACAGTCCCCCACGTTTGTTGTTTTGTTCCGGGCTCCGATCTTTGCCGAAGGCTCGCGTTCGGACGCAAACGATGCGCTTCGTTGCGCGCTGGAGAGACCGAGGAGGCTAAGCAGCTGCCTGCCGGCTGCACGAGCCGACAGAGTTCGCCGTTCCACGGTCGCCGCCGGTGGACGGGCACGTTACAACGAGCACGTTGATCCAAGGTTCCCTTCCTCCTCGTCCTCTCTTCTTTCTTTCTTCCTTCCCCTCCATCCACGATCATCTCTTCCCCGGTTCTTTTCGCGTCTCTTTCCGTTTCTTCGCTTCTTCGTCTTCCCTTTCCGTTTCCGTCTAGTTCTCATCCCCCTTTTTTCTAGAGCGTCCGCTATATTTAAACGCAAATGGTGCGCGTCTTTTGTGTTTCGACCTGTGTGATCGCGGTATCCCTCACGTAGGGTCTCTCTGTGTGCAACGCGTGGCTCGGCTGGCTTTCCGGCTCACGACCTCACGTATCACCGGCATCTTATACCGCCAGAGCAACCCCCTCCGTTTACCCTTCTCGAAAAGCAGCGGGAGTTCATCTCGGGAGGAATCCACGGTCATAATCGCCGTGGGTATCCGTGGGTCAGCCAGACCGGAGTCTCTTCTTCCTACGGGTGTCGGGTCTAACCGGCCACCGCCGCTCGGGCTCTCTCTCTCTCTCTCTCTCTCTCTCTCTCCCCTTCTTCCTTCGCCTCCTACTCGTTTTTCCATCCGTCCGTCCGTCCGTCCGTCCGTCCCGTCTAACCGAGACATACCACGGCAACGACTCGGAGCTCGAACTTCTTCGCGCGGTCCATTCGACGTGGTTTCTCCGCCGCCGTCGCCGCCGATTACCGCGAACGAACCTTGGCGTGACCCCGCGCGGCGCGGCGTGGCGAAGGAGTCATTCATGCGTCGTGACGAGCACGAGTGCGACGAAATCGCCGCGAGAAAGCGGGGAACTGGGGGTCCGAGGCGTTTGAGAGAAACGACGCCTCTCGACCCGTCTCGTCGTCCCGTCCTCGGTCTGTGCCGGCTGTGAAGAAAAAGAAAGAAAGAAAGAAAGAAAGATGCGCTTCGTTCGCGAGTGCTCGTAGTGCTACAGCGTGCGGGGATGCTCCACTGTCGCTTCTCGTTTCTTCTCTCGTGTGGTTCCTCCTTCTTGTGGATACGCGTGCTGTCTCGACACGTCGTCTCGCTTTCGCGCTGACCGTACAACGGCGCGCCGGTGCGCTCTTCCTCCTCGGCATAGTGGATATGCATTTTGGTAAGCTCAACCGAATGGAAAAACTTATCGTTTTCTCTTATCTAACGAGGAAGCTTCGACGGAGCTCGTATTCGAAGTATCGATCGAACGACGTGCCTCGCCGCCCCGTTGATCTAGCCGCTGATTAAAGCAGCATTGTTTCGAGGCACGTGAACGTAAAAAGTGCGCGGCAAAGATAATGGAATTTAGAACGTGAAAGTCGGTGCTCCGAGTGGAGTGCTCCGATCCAGAGAGGGAGATACGCGCTTGTATTTTCCTGTCTGGCGAACTCGTTGCATCCATCTCAATATATTTTACGCGCGTTGTTGCTAACCGAAGCCCAATTTCCTCCGTCGATCCGCGCTTCTATTCAGAGTTTTTCATTCGAGATAACACCTTGAGCCAGTTCCGAGCATCCGCGCTTCTAATTCCCCGGCGCGGCGCGGCATGACTGAGATTCATCGTGATATTTGTCCCGTTATTGTTACACCGACAAAAAAAAACCACAATGAAACAATGAAGCAATTACAAACGCTATTGGCCCAATCTGAGCAATGCATCTATGATCGTGCCGCTTGGCTCTCGAACGAGAAACCGTTCGTATATTAACTATTAACTTATCGGATTTTCCTTTCATGGGTGTAAAAAACGAAAGGAAAATTGTTGTACAAAAAGTTACGTTATACTCGCGTTTTACTCGGTGTTTTATTTTCGATATTATGTCAATAGTATTCGATAAAGCGTAGCACATAAAATAATAATAACAGTTGTTATCGTCAAGATTAAGATCATGGAAACCGGAAAGTCCGTGCGCGTTCCGATCGGGCGGTATACTTATCATATACTTTAATTGCATACCTCGAGCACACATCGATCCTCTCGTTCGTGCTCCGCGATCTTATTACGCTCGAGCTCCGGTCCACATATTATTTTCCCGCCGCGTTTGGTCATCGACACTCCATACCCAGTACCCACGCGGTGCGTGGATGCTCCGTTGAACGACATTCGTGGACGTTGAAGTCGGTCGTTCGAGGTCAAGCGAGTTCAACGCGGAATTGTCCGTATAAAGAGAAAGTAGATCTTTTGTGGAATTTTATGAGAGCCGGTCGCGCGGAGTATCCGGTAATCGCGCGGATTCCCTGATATCGCCTCTAATCGTTTTGCATTAAATTTAAATTTAATTATCTGTCACGGAGGAAAGGGAAGGTATAATTGTGCCCTCCCGTCCTTTCGACTTTCTATCCGTGTGCCCACGATACCCTTACGTCACAATATCGTCAAGTAACTCGTTTGCCAGTTATTTGCCAGTTGCATATCGCTTAAAAGAGAAAGTCGGGGGGCAGAGAGGAACATCAGTCGGCTTGACGTTAACGTCCATCCGGCTGTAATGGCTAATTAATATCTGGGACGATTCGCCGACGCAACCCATTCAGACGGATGCCCGAACTCGGGAGAAAATGAAGCCGCGATGCTGGACAGTAGCCGTTTGGCTTTTGAACCAGTTGAGAGTATTTTTGGAAGCGCGCACACGGCCTTTCGTCACATCACACGCAACTCCATACTCGCGCGACATTAGAACGATTGCCCTCGTTTCGAGAGAGAGAAAAACTATCTCTCGCGTTAGAAACGTAAGACGGATTTTTCGCGAGCGGCGCTGTAACAGATTTTAAATAGATCGAGTTGGTGGCGAGGCAAGTTCAAGCCACGCGGTGGAAATTATTCTCGTTTTCTATCCCCGCGTATCGTGCGTAACGTTAAGTGTGCAGATTAGATTCGCGATTGATACGACATCCGTGTGATTATGCAAAACGCAGTGTGCACAAGTGAAACTGCAATATACCTTTTGCTGCCCGATGTTTACGTTTAATTCGATTCTACAAATCGACCTTCCGCGCCATCAGGCATTGCGGTGATGAAATATTATCGCGGGTTAAATTTATCGGAATTGATCTTAAATTTATCGATGGAGTAATCAATATAGTATTTATACGTCACATGATTATGTTCGATGATACTTTTAACGATGTTTCGTATTGTTCGTTTTATGCGAATTTTGTAAACTCTATGCCTGTTGTCTTCGTATAACCGCGCGTGATAAAAATCGTTAACATTCACGATAAGATTGCAACAGATTCGTAGATAGAAACAATACCAACTTGATTTCAAAGTTCAAACGGCTACGTGTTCGATAACGATATAACGCTTTACGAGCTTTATCAGCGATACATAATTTGGTCACCTCGTAGGCGGGTATAATTCTTTCGCGGTACGCCGCCGTTAGAACTCCGTTCTCGAAAATTTACGAGATGCTCGCGAAACCGCAAATCCGACCATTGACAAAACCGAAGCTGCTCTACCGTGGAATACAGCGGGACGCCCAATAAGAACGCGACGAGAAATGAGGTGAGGACGGCCTGGATAACTCGGTTAGCAGCTGCGCGAGTGGAAGGTCCCGGACGTGATCTTATTCGCGTTTACACCAATACACCTGCAATTTGAATATATTGCGTTAAAAAGGCTCGGTCTCTCTCTCTCTCTCTCTTCAAATTACGTTTGAATTTAAAACGAGACTAAATTACTAAGTATCGCCCAAAGATGAAACGTTCGGATGATTTCTGGTACGCGGCTGCATCTTCTTTTATATACGAAGACTATAATCACTCGTCAAGTATGCATCGCGCGCACGCGATGCATGATCGCGAGGATACTCCGCGATGGAAACTCGCGGTGCTGTCGTGCTTGCGTCACCAACGCGCGCGGTGTATACTGTAAGTGAAAGGGAATAGAAAATTTTTACCCCGGCTAAAGTATTTTTGTTTTACGGCGCTCCGCGAATGCGAGATTTACGATTACGCGCGGTGCATAACGCGTTGCGACGCGAAATCGCATACGTGCGTATATATGCACCAATCTGTTTGATTGTCGCTCCGAACGAGATTGCTTTATCGCGGCACTGCCTATACGGGTGTAAATTATTGGCAGTGGTACTCTTTTCCCTCCCGCGTAATTTGCATTCCGTTCCACATATACGAATCGAAGTGTTTCGAGATTTAAATCAAGCTGTTTAACGTTAACAACTTGGAGGAAATTGAGAAGGAATTTTAAATGGAAATTTTACTCCAAGGATCGCGATTATGAATAATATCAAGTCTCCGATATTCGAAAGTCACGGGAAGCCTCGCAGCGCATTTGACATATTATAGCTCGATGGCCGCATAAAAAAAGGAAGCCTTAGAGCGATGATTGTTCTTATGCTGCTGAAGAGAATTGCAAATGACGTATTACAGGATGTTTTATAAAGTATTGAAAAGAATATCACGAATCACGATGAATAGAAGCCGCGACTGTGCGAATTTTGTGCGCCGCACGAACAGCTCGGCTTGAATTGGATCAGTTAAATAGAAGCCCCGCCGGACGAATCATCTTTTGAATGCGCACCATCGTAGCGGCTATAATCGAAAGGTTAATATTACCACGTTGCCGGAAAGTTGATGCGTCTTTTTTTTCATTGTACTCGTCATATTATAGAGTCATTTGCCTTTGCGTGTATGGGTGCGCTGACTCACTCGCCTGGCGTCACCCGTTAACTAGGAACACTGATGTGACCACCATTTCCGAGTTGGATAGAACTTGTAGCGTATCCTTCAAGCTACAGAGGCTCCCAGACTTGCAAGAAATACGCGTTAGTTTCAAAAACACGTTTAGATTATGCGTTATTTTTATATCATTAAAATTAAATTTACGATATCGTAATATTCGTAATAAATTGATTCGTTTCAGGTTTCAGGTATATCGGAGTAGTGTGGTAAGAGTTGTAGTTTATTACATTCTGGGAGCAGTTTTCTAAGAACGAAAGAGTAATAGAACGCGCGTAAAGGAAAATGTATAGTGAAATAAAAATATACAAAATGCAGGAAGAACGTGTAGAAATAAAACTAAAAGAGAGAAAAGTATAGCTATATAAGAAGCGTTAAGAAGAAGCGTCGAGGATAGAAGAAAGAAGGAAGAAAGAAGAAGTGGAGTAGTTACAATTTCTAGATATAGTAAAAAAATATGTAATAGAAGGAAATTACGTAAAAGGGAACGAGAAACCGTAAGATTTTGCCGAGATAAAATAATATACCAAATGCGCGAATGATACGAATGTGAATTCACCGTATATTTTTCTACGTGCCTGTTGCAAAATATACCGTGTGGGAGGCTTACCGCTAGACTCGCGAAACTATTACCGTGTACCGCGCCGCAGCGGCTGTACACAGTTACCTTGGGTATATCTTGAATTCTTAGATAGCGTCGGCACGTCCCGCTGGTTACGGAAGTAAAAATCGCTTAGTGAACGCACAAAGTGCCGGTGGTCTGAGCCTCAGACCAGACGATTACCACGTTTTGCCTGCGATTTAACCTTCCACGTTTACCAGTGCGACCTCAAATAACAGACCGCGACGTACCGTGACATCGTTTTTCAGGAATAAACGCAAGACTACACGGAGGTGAAGAAATTAGTACCGGAGTGTACACTTTCTCTTTCCCACACAAAGTAGAAACTTGATCCTGCCTCGTGAATCGATGAAGATTGGAGGAGTCCTTCTCTTAACAGGACATTAACTGCTTTAATGAATATTGGCGCGCTCGCACCGTTCGTCGATGGAGATGCACCGTATAAGGCAACGTTTGAAAAATAATCGTTTCCTGGTGCAGCGCGAGAATTTATCTGGGGGGACGTTAACAAAAAAGAAAATTGCATAAAAATGGTGAAGAAAAAATTTTACATGGCAAAACATAATGACAGTAATGACAAATTAACTTTCTCCAAGCGGTGGCAGTAGACAGTCTTACTCATCGTACAGAGCGTGTCGATAAATCATGATTAGATTGTATGCCGAAAGAGATTTCTCGATAGAGCCTTTCAACCTGGATTGAAAGAAGCGGCACGGTAATAACAGCGCTCTTCTGCGACTTGGTCGGAAATATATGGGGCGTTCTCGACGAAAGACTCTTTACCTTCCGTATATATAACTAATATAGAAATTCTGAAATAATAAATGGGAATTAGAATATACATTTTTTTTTAAGATGGAAAGTTTCTTGGCTACATATAATTGCGCAGATTATCTTGCTTCTAAAGAGAACTTGGAAGAACTGTTCCCGGAACAAAATAAAATATCATTGTTTTCGCTACCACGGAATATACCAAAGTACGAAATTTTCTTTAAAACAATTTTACTATTTCAAACTTTTATGAAAACTGCACGTTTTTATAAAAGTTAAAAGTGTAATTTTCACGATTTAACGTGATCGAATAACGCGAGTATTCAAATGTCCCCATTTTTAGCCGGAACACCCAGTAGAGAACCTATGTAGAGAACCTATCATGGGCTGATCTATTCTTCGAAACAATTTGAGCGATCCAGCAGCCAGCGTCGGTCTTCGAATCGCTCGAAGGTACAGCCGCGCCCAGAGAGTTATCGGCGCTCGTTCGTCTCAGATTAATCTCCATTCTGGTGGTGATATCGTCCCGATTTTTCGCTAGTCACGATACCGCGTGATCTCCACGGTATGTTTTCCATCGATCGAAACCGATACGCTCGGAACGCGAACGGTGTACGGACAAGTCATGCTCTGAAAACCGAGACGTTGTACTTGTGCAACGTAAAAGTTCTAACGTTATAAGCCGACAATATTTTGACAAGCGCGCCGCCACGATATATCGCGTTATATCGCGTGTATTAGATAATAGAACATATCCGCGCCACGCCACTATCAATTTAATTCATCCAAGACTCGTATATACTCCGGGTATTCAAGACCCTGGCGCTTTCGATTAAAACGTAAAGCGTAACACTACATTATGACTTGTCTGATCGCCGCGCGCGCCGTCGAGATTTTATTCTCCGTTTTATCACGTAGAAATCTAATTTGTCAGGCCTCCGCCTCGGCGGAATCTCACAGATTTTCCATTTCGTCACGTAGAAATTTCAATTATGTCTCTCGCAATAATGATTGTTAATTTCGTAACGTGTGATAATATCAGGTTCGTTGAATTATTCAATGCATAGAATCGCTCTTATCTACTTTTACTATCGCCGCGGGTTCTCGCGTGATTCGACACGCCGCGGCCGGCTGGTCGTTTCACTCGTCATCGTCGACCGACATAAGGACACATTATCACTGGCCGCGCGACAGGATTACGGACTGTCTGGGAGACAGGCACATCGCGTGTCTTTGAGAGCCCGCATCTTGCATGACATTATATCGTCGTCATGCGTTACGTTCGCCCGCACAACCTGCTTCCTGTTACGCGTCGCGTAATGCTTTCCACGATGTCATTGTCACGAAGATATAGATGCCGTAAAAATAGCGACGACGTTTCGTCGTGAGCGAAGCTGTTATTGGCGAAAGGAAAAGTGATCAGGTTGACCTTCACATTGATTTTTTCCAACGCGATGGATTTTCTAAGCCGCAACGTACCAAGGTTGTTGCCCCAACGTCAACGTCGGGACCTTCAACTTGAGATGAGCCGACGACAAGTATAGGATAGAAACCAGTCGAGGAGCTGGAAAGACCAGCCGCTTTTAATTTCCATCTCGGGAAAAGAATATTCTCTTCACGCATATTTCATTCATAAATAATCGTGCGGGAAATAATTTTCTCGTTACACAATTTTGTTTATTATAACTTTCCAATTTTTTACACATTCTCCATTTCTCATTCTATAAATTTTATTCCCGATTTATTTCCGCAATTTTCTCGATCTCGATCGCAACGCGCGAGATCCTTTCCGTCTTTCTTGAGATGCTTGAGAGCTTTTCTTTTCCCCGGATGGTATAAACCTTTGCTATAAAAAAGAAAAAATGAATATAGCGTAGATCTGCGAATATATCTGTCCGTTATATATGCAAATATTGCAAATATAATAGATAAGCGGAATAATCTGTGACTGGTAGCACACGTCACATATTTCATTCCGTGGCGTGAAACTACCGCGGTATCGCTGAATGTCAATAACAACCGGCAATCGGCATTCGTGGACCGCCACCGATGCAGCGTCTCCCCGTCTCGCGTTCCACGCGGCAGCTTGACATCATGCAGCTGCGTCTCGCTATGGATTCAACTATAAATTACACCCTACCTTGGATAAGGCTGGTCGTGTTTCTCTTTTCAGCATACGTATACACATATACATACACACACGCTCGCACGTATGCATGGCGCAACTCGCTCTTTACGATTCTTTAATATCTGTCGCTAAACTTTCCCATGAAAGCTAAAGCGCGCCCGCTGCTAAGATCGCGGCGTAACGCATGTGCGATAGATTTCATTCCTTTACGGCCTCCTTAGCACACATTTTGTCACGAGCCACCCCACTTGTTCCTTATCACATTCCACGCATGCGGTCATATATACATTCCGCGCGCTCGAGGCGGAATGTCGACGGAAAGTTGTGCCGATCTCCGTCAAGATATTTCTTGCATTTTCATATAATATGAGACGAAACGTTCGGTATCAACAAGATATGCCGATATCCCCCTTCTTACGATATATACTAACTCTTTCTATTGATAAGTTTGATAAGTTTTGTCATACTCGTGCGTGTCGTATCTAAATTCAAAACTGACGGTGCAGCACCTGTAACTGGCACGAATTGCACATTAAATGTTTTATAATAATGATGACACTAAAATCAGAAATATTATAATATTATATAAAATAAAATGCCCAAGATCGAAAATAACATCAATTTATATTGAATTAATTATTTGACATAAAAATATATAGCGAATTCGGTCGCTTACGCTAATGCGCTCATGCAAAAACTACTGTAAAGTTGTCTAATGATAAAAACATAATAAACATTCAATGTTTCATATGAACAATTAAAAGCGTAAGATTTATCATGATTGTCGGTGCGCATTTACACTGATTCTGCGCACCTTCGTGTCGTAGGGCGCATTCGCGGTATTATGAGAGAGAGTAAATATGTATATAAACAAAAATTCCCGTAATCCGTGATTCTATTCCCACGGGGACTGATTCTAATAGCAAAATAGCCAAGGTTCCGCGAATAGAGTCGTCCAAGCTGAGCAGCTTGATTTATGCGTGCACGCACTTCGCATCCTGTCGGGGAGATATTCCGCGCTTTCATATAACGAGACCTGGTTCCTCGCCGTCGCCGTTGTGCCGTTTCTTTTGTTCGAATGAGAAATTGACAACGAGATGAGGCGATGTAAAAGGAAGGAAGAGAAAAAGGAAAGATAAAAAAGAAGCGGCGTCGGTCGTACGAGAAGTGCGCGCCGCGTGAAAGCAAACTGCGATACAGACTTGCTCGCGGAACGACGGCCGCGGCGCGGCGTCGTACCGCGAGATAAGTAGAACAATCACACATAATCATATGCAATCTATCAGAGAAAGTGGGCTAATACGGGCCACGGTGGACGGAGGTGATATTCCAACACCTTTGTCTCCCGAGGAGATTTCGAAGCGCTGGGCGATCTGGAGCTAGGATACCGCGCGCGCGTTAACTTGAAGTATAGATAGATATAGATAGAAGAGAGAGAGAGAAAATGAGCCTGGACTTATCGACCAACGACTCGGCGGCTTGACTCACTTCGCGGAAGTAATAAAGAATTTTAAGCGTTTCTTTTATGTGTACGCGCGCATTTAACCTTTACGTCCTGGTTGGCGTGCGCGCGGTGTCGGTTCATGTTTTTGCACGGTACACGCTTCCTAAAGCCGCGCGCTTACTTTCCTCGCCGGACACCGATCGGCGTATCTATCCGCCTGGTCCTCGCTTCGCATTATTAATCATCATCGGTGTCGTTGATCGTAACTACTTGTTAGACGCTTCGCGTTTTCTAATAGCTACCTGCGGATGTAGGATCTGGACGTGAGATCTAGACGTTGTGATCTATGGAGATCAATTAAAATCTGCAAATATCTCGATTTTCCTGTTGATTTTTCTCTCTTAGTCGAAAGGTAATTTCTGTTTACGCAGGTACTCCAACGAGATATAGAGGCGCACAGGCGTATCGTCAGATCGGTTGCCAAATTGGGAGACAAAGTTTTCGCGCATCAGCAGCAACAGCAGCAGCAACAGGAGCAGGAACAGCAGCGAAAGAAGAAACAGCAATCCTCGCCTTTGGGAATAGTAACGTCATTGGAGCTACATTGGCAGCTTCTGTGTCTACGCGTCCTGGAGTGGCAGTGTCACATTGAAAACCGCGTATCTCATATAAGAAATAAGGTAACGGTTCTATTATTCGTCTCTTACCTTTCATGAAAGAGTACCTCTATATCTTACTTGAGATGTAATGTAAAGAGTCGACGCGATTAAACGGCATACTTACGAACGGAGGCATTAAATTTTCTCAGAGATAATTATGAGACTTTTTTCTCTCACTCCGTGATTTGTTTTTTTTTTTTAAGTCAGAGTTGCAGAGTGTAATCGCCCAAAGCGAGAAAAACGTGTAAAGGTGATTGAAATACAAATAGCGTATAGATAAATTATAATTAAAATATGGAACGCCGTGCTCATTCCACCGCTTCGTATTAAACTTCATCGGTATCTCGCGCCCCCCACTACACCGCTGATCGTAGTAATTAAACTGAAACTTGTGGGAAAACGCGTCCGACAATATCGATCGACGAGGATGAGCGAATGGGCGATGTCAGGAAATAAAGGGTGGAGCCGAGCAATAATCTGCTAGTGCGCGCAATTGACGGAGATGTTTCACAATTGACGGCCATTAAGAATAGTATATTGAGTAGTCACGGCCATTATTTTGTTGCTCGTCGCAGAAAGAAAACTCTAAGCCAGTCTAGGCAAAGCGATATTTCAAATCTCACCGCGGACACTCCTCTTTAATGAAATAACTTTCCTTCCATTAAACTTAATGACTTACGCATCAACAAATAGAGTAGAAAGACCATTGATAAGATGAAAATTCAATTTGAGATTGAATTAGTTTGATAAACGAATTTGTGAGAGTTTATGAGATAGACGCGAGATAAATTGACCTAGAAAATTTATTCAATGTAAAAAAGCAATATTTGTATATTGTTAATCCTCAATTAGCACACATGTGCTAATTCGCACCACTTTTTTTTCGTTCACCAGCAGTGTGGCATTTGAGGTGGTCCAATCGAGGTGTGCTAATTGAGGGTTAAATAACTCTTATAACGTATATAATATCGATCGAGTAACATAATTGATTGTGTATTAATTCTAATATTCTTGTGTATTAATTCTAATATTAGAATATTAATTTTGATATTCTACACAGGCGGCAAACGCGCATACGATTTCTTATATCCGACACGCTTACCTGCCGTTCCAATCGCTATCCCTACCTTGCCCTTTACCTGTTTAAACTTGTTAAAATCCTGTCGAGAGATTTTCTTTTATGGGACCTGCCTCAGGTATCCCGTCGAAGGTACAAGATCCGGTCTTTGGACAGAGTAACTCAGTAATGCGTCAAGCGTTCGGCCAACCATATCTCTTTCTCTGTGTCTCTCTCTCTCTCTTTCTCATTAATTCCAACCGCGTCGTATGACACAGTCGTGCTGATAGTAAGCGATAAAACTTTATTAAAACAAGATAAGTCTCCGTACGCAGAAGCGTTCAACATTTCGGAACACGACAACGAGAGGTGCAGAGATATCGCGAACAATCCGACAAATTTGTTCCGATCGGTGAAACGTTGGCGATTATCGAGTAAAAGGGATATTGATTTCATGTTTCAGAACGCCGTGTCTAACGGCTGCAGTAACGACAGCGACGAGGAACCAGTCACGAAACAGCCTCGTCTCAGCCGCGGACGATCGCGCGGCTCCGGAGCGGAATCGCCGGGACAGTCCGCTCGCTCGGCGCGCACCGAACGCGCGAAGCGCGTTGCCGGACGCCCGAGATCCGAGCACCGCGATCATCCAGTCTCCAATGAGAGGACCGAGCAGTCAGACAGCGACGCCTTTTCCGAGAATCAATCCGTCGGCGAAGGATCGTATTTCGAGGTACGCTTGAATTCATCGAGCACCCGTATAGGGACGAGCCCGTGAGGCTCGATTACGCGATTTCGATTGAGATCCAATTATTCACGAATTGAAACGTTACCCGTCCCCGTAACTCTGTGTCGTGACCGCATAGCGAGCAGCGAAGAGCCGTGTCGTTATGGAAATATTATAGGAATCGTGCCGGGAATGAATCACGCGACTGACAGAAGTTATATTTGTCTTCCAGCGGGATGTAGAATAATCTGAGGAAGATAAGAGTGACTCCGTCACGCAACGATATCGGTACTAAAAAAAAAAGTTCAGATATAAATTTAGATCAAATGGATAAGTCTCTTTTGCGATGCTCCTTATAAAATGGTGCGCATAAAATCTATATCGATCTTCCGTTTTTATCTCGCGTTCTTCTATCTTCAGCAATTTTCGCAAAATAATTGCAAAAGACGGGAAGTGTTCTAACGTAGTTGTTCCACGAATTGACAGCCGCTATTGTTCTCCATTCTGCTGTCGCGAAACACGACTATTACAAGTCATTGACCCGGTTTTCGAGCGCTGCGCGATTCATGCATAGAAATTATTAGCTCTACTCTCTGAGATCGTAGTACCGTAGGCATTTTTTCGATGCGAACGATAATGGGCGGATCTCGCTGTAATTAATTTATTGTCGTTGTACATTACTACGATAGACGGGAATTTTCATTAACGCTTAATAGACCTCGATGAGCGCGTCGCGAGCAAAGTACGTCTGCGCGAATTGTGCTTCCTCTTTGGAATCTCGCGCAACTGCGGGAGTTAAACTAAAATCATCTTTTAGCCTTAACGAAAGATAAGAGGAGCGTTGTTACCACCACTTTACGTCGCGTAGGCTAAGAGAAGAGCCGCGTATCCGAATGTGTTAAGTGGACTAAGTCTCGAAGGCTGCGAAGAAGAACGGCTTCTGTAAAACGAATCGGGCACGCATGTACAGTGAGAAGTCTGTACGCCACGTGATGATCTTGACAAAAAGTAGCGGTCGAATTTGTAGCAAAAACCGTGACATCCGTGTCGGACGGAATGGTCTTGCGAGAGGCCAATAAAGTAGCGTCTAGTGAAATCATAGATATCCCATAGGCTCAAGTTATTCTTTCACTTTAATACACCGATATATCATTTAGCGTTAAAAAACTTGTATTTGATCAATACAGTGATGCACTCCTTTTCATCAGCGAATCATTTCACTATTCATTTCGCTTCTGAATAAAACGATATAGAAATTTGAAAATAGAAATGAAATTAATCTTCTAGAAATCTTGTCCGATAATTGATCGTCTTTTCAAGCAAGAATTTACTGATAATGCACGCGCAAATAATGTTCGCTATCAATATCAATATAATTGATACACACGCTTTCTACGGTATGTAGGATGAATTGTGTCAGCTGGGTGTGATGGACGCAAGGTCCGACGAACCGGCAAAACGAGAGGCCACCAGTTCCATTACGTGTATCGCGCGGGACCGCGGGGAAGAGGGTGACGTCGAGGAAAGCGGAGCGAGCGACAGCGAGCAACACGACATGCCGCCCACACCGGACACCGTGCCGATAACGACGTCGACGGCGGCGATGCAGGGGACGTGCGACGAAATCGACGCGGCAAGCACCGTGCAAATCGAAAGTACAGAAAAATCGAATAACGGTCTGCGGACGAGCGAACTTGTGAAACGCGGGGCAACGGATGAGGCTGCTTCGTTCAACATGTGAGTTGCACATGTTCTTCTTTTTTTTTCCCTACCTCGCTATCTCGTAACGGTAAAATGGTGATTGCTCGGGAACTGATTATTCCTTATCCCTTCACTTTCCGGTTACCCTTGGCTTCCGCCGAAGTAACAACCGACACGAGACATTGTTTCCTGATGTTTAGGTCCGACAGAAAATCGAAGAACTGCGCTACCTTCTACTTTAAGCATCTGGACACCGACTCCGAGGCAGATTGTAGTCAACTAGTCCAGGAATCGTCCAACACAGTGGAGGATTCCTCCGAGGAGGAGTGGACTTACACTCCTGCTCATCGAAACAGCTCGTTTGTCGTTTCGGAGCAGCGAAGAACGAACGTTGTGGTTCGTCTGGATTTTGACGAGCGTCCGCGGGTCGATATCTCAGAAAAAATGCATTTTGCGCAAAAAAAGAGTCTAGGTAACGAAAAAGAAACGGAACGTGACGACCGGGAAGCTCAGCAAAAAGATAGCGACGATGAAAAGAAGAATGATAAATCAAGTATCGAAAGGTTGATCAAAGAAGTTGAAAACTTGATCGGCGAAGAAAGACATAAGGCCTCGCGCACTTTTCCGCAGTTAGAATTCGAGGAGAAAAACATAACGAACAATCATCGAGCTAAGTATGCGCGCGTGAGAGAATGGTTGAAGTTGAACGCGTCGAGAAGTTACGAGGGCAGATCGCAGGTAAATTAGATCAATAGATTTCTAGAAAAATAGGAAACGACCTAAGTTAAATTGAATCTTTTTTTCTTGGATTGAATCAAATATTACTATCATAGTTGACATAAAAGTTTTACGTATCTAAAATTATATACTATTTGTGGTGTAAAGATTATTACGGATTTTGCAAGAAGACATAACACGTGACACAATTACGTATAACGGCGCGTATATTACAGCCATTAGATAGCTGTGACGCCAGCGGTGAATACACGACGGAGGAGTCCGATGGAGAAAGACAATCGATATCGTCAGATGATTTGCAGAGTAGCGTCGCGACCTACCGCCGATTCGAAGGTGCTCTCGCGTGTATATCGCAATCCCCTTCACAAGAGATACTCGATTGCGTCCAGAAAACGCCCGTCAACGAGCTAACTCCTGACGAGAGTACGCCGAAGGTCGTAATGCGATCGAGACAAAAAGCGAAAGGATCTAGGCCGTGGAGCGTTTCTTGTATCTCGCAAATCGGAGATAATCCTACCTTAACTCAGATAAACAATCCCATTTTACCATTCTCCATATCCGAGACTGCGCTTCATCAGTTGGTCGCGACCCCACCTACAAAATCCGTATCTTTCGATGCTGCGTAAGTACATTGGTTTTTAATCATTTTTACCTGTGTTTTTTTTTAATCCATTGTTACTTTTCCGTGTTAAATAAAAGTTTGTTATCGAATATCGTTATATTGCAGAGGATCACGGAAGTCGTTTAATAATTCCGCATCTACTTTATTAGAAGAGACTCTTATATGTTCTGACGATCGCGTAGCTAGAAATATATCATTCCGCAGAAAGAAAAATAGATTGCGTAAGAAGACTTTGGTAAGGAAGATTTTGATTATAAAAAATGTTAATATATTTGCCGAATTAGTTTTTTTTGTTTAGTTTTCGTTAAATGTATTTCTTACTTCGTATCTCGAGTTGTTTTGTAGATCAAACTTAAGTCGAGGATGATAAAAATTATTGATTTGCATTTATTTAGGGCCGTAAGAGTGAATCTAGTTCGGAAAGTGCGCACGCCAATCATCATTCAGCGGGAAGCGATGGCAGCTCGAATCAGCAACGCTCGTCTCGCAAAATGAACTTAAATCGCACAACGCATATAGTTTCGAAAGAAAACTGCCATAGTCGTTCCACGACTCTCGTTAAATCTGGGTCTTTCTCAGGCTGTACCGTCCATCAACAATTACACGTAGAAAAGACGCTTGTCAATAATTCTACACCCCTCAGGTTACTTTGCTGCAAGTCAATTGCTTCCACGTTGGAGACGGAAGGCGAGGATCGTGATTGTGCTCAAGGACACTTCGCTTACAATAATGATATATTGAACACCACGCTGAATAGCAAAGAGCTAGGCAATCAGCAGTTGAATATAGACAGTGACGTAGAAATGAACAGTCTCGGTAACAATTCATTATCCGAACAGGCCTGGGATAATTATGTGGTAATATAAAATTGCATAGCATTAAAAATAACAACTTATAAAAGTATTGTCTCTTTATCTACATTGATCAATCTTCGTTGATTCGCAGGAGAAATATATGAGCGAACCTTACAGCGAGCCATTAGATGTAGAAACGGCTCGACGATTGTTGGATTTTGGAGATGACTATCGAAACTTTCTTGATAGCCAGTCGGAATGCGCATCTAGTATAAGCGCAATTCCTGCTTGTTCGCCATTGCCTAAGACTCGCACGTACCATGTAGGTCCCTTGTTATTATACTGTCTCGATCAAGTATCTATATTTTTTCTATAAAAAAAACCTTTATGCAAAGGGAAAAGAGAGTACAGATTTAATATGTGTAATTGTGAATTAACCATATTAATAATGTTTATGTATTTATATTGAATATTGTGCCATTTTAACATTGATCAATACATGTCCAATCGTTACATCATTGCATTAAAAAAAAACCTTTATGGGAAAGGGAAAAGAGAGTACAGATTTAATATGTGTAATTGTGAATTAACCATATTAATAATGTTTATGTATTTATATTGAATATTGTGCCATTTTAACATTGATCAATACATGTCCAATCATTACATCGATACAGATACACTCAAATAAAGCATTATCATCTTAAATTATAGTTACAACAAATAAACTTTTCAAGCAATTATATAAGTGTTTTATTTTTCGTAATATGGTTATGCAATATTATATACTAATTGCATGTAGATTTTGTGGTAATGTTTTATTAATATAAGTTATAATAATTAAAATGTTAATTGCCCTTACTATAAAATAAGTATGGTGAATAATTGAACTATAGTCTTTCTCTGTTAAAGTCTATTGACGATTGCAATATTATATTGATAAATCAAATCTTGAGACAACAATACAATGGCAATAATAAAACCGTATTATCTGTAAATAATCAAGAATTTATCTTTGATAATACTATAGAAAAAAAGAAAGAGAAATAAAAAATGTCTAACATAAATGATCTAATGCTTTGTATGACTCTAATGCGTTCATGGACGGTGCATCTGTATGTGTATTGTATCTATGTAACGTTCTGCATGAATTCCAAGGAGGCGTCGTGCATTATATAATCAAACGTTCATGCATTGTGATTATATTCTAGGAAATCGATTACAGTACGGAAGATAGCGATAATGACGAGGAAGATTTACGGAAAATTGCGGAAAATTCACAAGCGCAGCTTATACTTGCTGAAAATACTTTCGTAAGATCCACTGGCGCAGTTCCTACAGAACTTGTACGTATTTTCTTACTAATCCTTGCAATACAGTGCCCTGTTTCCGTAACATTTTGTAGACGCTTCTGGAGTACGGTTTTTACTTCATCCCTTATACGCTTTATCCGTTATTTCGCTTTATCTCGTAAGTGATTTTATTAAGTTTGCACGTCGTATGCATATATACTGTATAAACGCATGAAATATAAGTTGTTTAATTTTATTTAAGTTTGCATTGATTATAATATTGTCTCCTCTCCTATAGCAATAACACATAAAACATAACTGTTTTAATAAGTGATTACAAATTATATTATATTTACATTTTAATATATAATTTCAATTATTCTTAAGGACATAAAAAAATCTTGTGTTCGTGTAACATAAATAAGATTTATGTGTACCATTTGATTAATTTATATATTAAGGTTTGCACCGTTGTGTGTTACTCTTTCCTCTTAAAAAAAATTCTTCTGGATTGTGATGACTACATTCTTAAAAACTTCAAAACTATTCTTTAATTATGTGCATGATTCTTTATTTCTGAAAGTTTTGCATAGCAAATTTTATAATCGCGATATTGTGGGAAGATTGTTTAATCATAGGAGATATTCGTTTACTTTTTATTAACTAAGATAATAAAATAGTGTAATAAAATGATTAATTAGATGCACTGTTTTATATTTGATCTGTGTCATGACAGAACAGACACGTTAGTTAATGGAATTTATCCTTTTTATCCCTAATAGGCCGAAGTGGAATCTGCATGTAAAGAAAACTTAGGATGTTTGCAGACCGTGCTGGAATCGCAAAACGGATACTTGCGAAATGAAAAATATTTGAAACAAATTCGCGGTGAGTACAAGCAGTTAATCAATTTCATGTCATTCTTCTTTATAACTACTACTTTGTGTCTGATCGGGTTTGTCCTGCTTATTTCTTGACGGTGCGCGGTGAGAACGATATCTTCCAGCAACACTATTTTCATATTATTGCATGTTAATACATAGTGTTAGTAATGCATGTTAATACATATATAATGAAAAATTTTTGTATATCTAAAGAAAATGTGCTCATATTATTTAATCGTATCTGCCGTTATCTTATATCATCAATACAATCGCATTTATTTTGTTGAACGGGTAAATAGATAACAAAGATGTGAATATCCGTTTCTATCGCACAAAAATTTGATCGCATACAAGTCTTTTTCTACCGTCAGTAAGCGCGCTAATGAAAGTTTCAATTCGTCTGTGTCAAAATTAGATGTAATCTACTTTGTCATTGCGAAACCACTGTCCTAGTTCGACCGGTTTAACATTTATACTGATGACTCATCAGTATAAATGTTATATGTATAGCAAGAATAGCAAGAACTTAGGAAAGTTTAAATCCAATTTTAATCCAACTAATATTATTTATCTATTTTGTATATATGTATTTTATTATTTATGTTAAATAAAAATCTTTATGTTACTCCGCTTATTAACATGTTTATTACAGTGCATCTAATACTTTCTCTTTATTTTAACCTTTTGCCTGCACAGTTTTTTGTGTTACCGTTATTCGATAAATGCTCTTTACAAATCTTTGTACTTGATTTAGTAGGGTAAAGCTAGAAACAGAGAAAGTAGTGTCAAAAGTAAGATAGAAAGCGAAGAATTATGCGCGAAAGAATATTATATGTGGCGATCAGATACATATAATAAAAACTATGTATACTAATATTCATTTCTCTTTGTACACGCGTGCTTGCAACATTATTCGTGAAACTAAGAGATGCAAAATGTACATTGTAATTAGAATAATGAATGTGAAGCAATCGTGCGCCGCTTTCGTAGCATCTAAATCGACGTTATACACGACACAATTTGCTTTCCAGCCACTAAAGTTTGAACAGGCGCACCCGAGCATAGGAGAAAGCAGAAAATGAAAACGTCTATACTCCTAACGACCACACGATGCGATTATAAATCGTTCCGCAGTATTGTTTATCCAAGGCATCGGTGTCAAGAGTAACTGAAAGCCGATGAAAGCTTCCAACTGTTTTACGACCCGCTTTAGCGTATTAAGCGTACCGTATAAGCGTCAGATCGGATTAACAAGTTTACTCCGATCATAAATCTAACGAGATCGTTAGGTCGCCGATCGCGCGTACACATGGGTGCCGTGGTGGACGCGTAGGTGGATACGCATGCTGCGTTTGTAACGCGAACGTATCTCGGAGTCCGAGACCCGTCTCGCGCCTTATATGAAACTTAACGACGCTCCGGTTGCTTCCCAGGGCCACAGGAACTGGTGGTAGTGGCGATGCTGCGCTATCCGCGTGCGCGAATCGCGACTCGCACGTTCGCTCGTGCAATCGTATCGCCGCTACGTCGAGGCGTATCACGTGGGCACGGTGCTCCCGCCCGCGGACAAGCGCCGTGCCGTGCCTCGCAGTGTTTCGATGCGTCCGAACATTACCGGACGTTCGTCCATCGCATCCGCGTCGCGTTTCGGCTGTCCGTCAATTGCGATTTGTCGGAAGGGACACCCGCCTCCCGGACGGCCCACGTGCCCATCTGTCGTTTCGAATCTGTCAGCCCGATGCTCGCACAAAGGGAAAAGATCGCCCCGAACAGTTCGCGTACGTATTGTTACCTTTGTCGTCATCGTTTCGCTATTGCTGTCGTTGCGCAGTTAGTGCAATTAGCTCTATATCGTATCGGTCTCGAGAAACGTCAAACAATTGTCATACTCAAAGTTCTTTTTTATTCTTTTTCGAACACGGTCGTTAAGCCTGTATCAGACTACGGCGTGGGATTGAGATTGGATTGAAATTTTACCAATCAGAGCAAAGTTTACTAAACCTGATTGATTAAATTTCAATCCAATCTCAATCCCAATCCATAGTCTGATACGGGCTTTACACTGTTGAATGTTAAAGAATGCAATTTTAAACTAGTACTTTGAGCTAAATAACACTTTGTTATTTTTAGCTATCATGTGTATCGAAATTTATTATTTTAACACAAAACAGTATTATTTTAACTCCAGTTAAATTAACGACATATTAAGCAGGAATAGTCGACCTACAGAAATAATTTGACACTACAAATTTAACAGTGTATGCTTGCGCGAAAGAAAATAACTTAATTGCCTTGGATGGGTTTCGTACGAAAATTCACAAGATTACATAGCTGTATACTGCCGAAATTACATATGGACTAGACACGACTGTAATAGACACGATTGCTTATTCAAAAGTGACGTAAACGGAAAAGCCGCCGACGCGAGTATACGATGAGAGCATCGATGAAAGGAGACCAAGTAAATGCTTGTACAAACAGATGTTCGGATAGACTGCCCACAAGAAATTTGGATGATATAAGAACGTCATCTCAAAATATTATTTTTCAATATCATCTCAGAAAATTAAAAAAGGCGCCGCTATGCCGAATGTCAATTCTCGATCTTTTATTACGAATTTAAAAACGTCGTATTGTAGTGTCCTTCTTTTCGAATCTTCGTATTGTTGCGTGCGGTAATAATATACAATGACCATACAGTAATGCCGTTCCGTTACCCGCCGAATCCATCGATCATTCTCGCGATATCTGCACCGTTCGAAACGACGCGACGCGACTGCGCCGCGCATGACGCGACGCTTGTGCTCGTGATCGTCGTTCCACTTTTTCGAGACAGAATAAAAAAATCGCGATCAGTTTCGTGAAAGTAAATGACGCTAAAACCTTCCTGAAAAATATCGGACGCAAAACTTCACGATTAAAAATATGTATTCTAATGTGTTGAGAGACCGACCCGCGTGAAACTGGCCAACAGAAACTGACCACGCGCTCGACCCGGTGCGAACCGTTTATGCATCTTCCCCTTTGTGTTTCCCATCTAATTTGCGAGCATGTATGCGTGTTTCCGCGAAAAATGCACCGTGCGTTACGTCGTTCGGAAACATCGTCGGACCAGCTGCGTTCAATGGCGATTTACGCTCTGGCGATCGTACGCGGCGAAGCGAGGAGAGTACGATCGCACGAAGCGTGCGTTTCCGCGATGCGCGTTTACATATGCACCACGTGTACAGGTCGAGCTACGTATCGCGTTCGCATCGCGTTCATGCCGCGTTTTTTTTTCCTCGCTCGTACGTACGGTCCATCATTTCCTGTAGGTCAATGCAAAACACGATACTTTCTACGCGTCGAATTCTTCCTCTCGCATTCCGTACACGCCTTCCTTGAACGACGTATAGCGACGACTTTTACGACGTTGCGACGCCGCCGCCGCCGCCGCGTTAATTCGATCTTTCGCTTCTTCAATCCTCCGCATCCGTATATCGTTTCTATCATGCTGACCGCGCGGTTTCGATTTGGAAAAAGTGGCCGTCGTGAAAGAAAGTGGCTGGACGGAAAAGAGGTCACGGAAGCCGTACGGTACAAACACAAGTATCTTGACCTTTCAAATTTTTTGTTCACGATCGTTTTACATAACTGGCTGATGAGGGCCACGAATCGTTACAGATACCGTTATTACGGATAACAGTATAGCTCTTTAATGCTCGGAAACGAAACGACATGTAGGAATATAATTGCTGTCTTCCTTTCTTTCACGAGGCTCGCTGGAGAAAGAAAGAAAGAAAGCAGGTGAACACATGAATGCGCATGTCGAGTATCGGAATAACATATGTTAAATTATTACCGTATGTAATAATATAGATAAGTCTGTCGTGCTTTTGTGCTAAGTTAATATTAGTGACGTTAGTGCTATTTTCGCATATCAAGAACTTTATATAAAGCTATATATATTATATTTTTAAATTATTTTGGAAAAAGAATTAAAGTTTTATAAATTTTCTATAAATAATTTTCGAACGTCGACACAACTTATTTTTAATATGATATGCTGAAGATTTCTATTCGCCTATCTTACTAAACGGATGTAAGAAAATTGACTGGATAACGTTAAAGCGTTATCATTTATCTTAAAATGCTGTGTTATTAATGTTGCACTATGTTGTATAATTCGTTTAGGTACGATTGAGAGATGGGAGAGCTTGGCATCGCGAGTCAAGCAAGTGCAAAAGGCCAGCGCTCGTCATCGCGAACTGGCTGCCATGAAAGCAGAATTCAAAGTCATGTACGATCGATTTTCCGATTACGAAGTCGTCCTGGAGCAGTCGAGCGTGCTCGATGATCGCATTAATGAGATCACTGTAAGTTATTTTCAACATTACGCATATTTTACTTCACATATACGCGCGCTGATTTGTATATAAGTTATTTCCAAGAAGGATTTTCTAGTATGTAAAGTTTTCATTTATTTAGATTAAAGTTTTCTCTGACTGAATTTCATTAGCATTTATGTATGTGAAGTACGTGTATGACTTGCGTTTAATTTTTTGTCTATTAGATGCGATTTGAAATCACATTATTCTTAGGAGGATATTATAGATATCTTTTTATCAGTAGCGAGTAAATTACACATGTATGTTACATATGATAATTTATGTACGGCCGGTAAGAGTATACCGATAGAGATGTATCCTCTTGTGCTAAACAAGAGATCTTCTACTCCAACTCGATTGATACGATATTGCTTTTTAGCGAAGCTAAATAAATTATAATCGCAATATCGACGATTTGATCGACGCGATTACCTTATCCGTGTGCAAAACTCTTCATATAGTGCGCCAATTAATATTAATTTAAAGCATTAACTTAATAAAAAATATCTTTATTAAATAAATAATTCTGGAAAAACATATTTGTTAATAACGAAGCACCATCGCGTAAATCTCTTAATATTATAATATTAATGAGATAGTCAATGATATTTTAAGAAATCCCGATATCTGAGAATTTAGGAAGTGCTTACGTTGGCGATCCTAAAAATTCGAACAAGTGAAAATTCGAATTTTTCGAACGTGCATCTCGAGTGCACGCAGTTCCTGACGAATTTCTACAAGTTCTTCGGGAATCGAATCGCGATGGGAAAGCGCATTATTGGAAATGTCTCTGGTACGGCGGGTAAGACAGAAAAGTCAGAAACTGGGGGTAGAAAGCTTCGCCAAGCAGTCGCGGTCGGGGAGGGAGAGGAGAAAGAGGAAGAGGAGAAGAAGGAGGAGGAGGAACAAAATGAAAGCGGTCGAAGAAGGTGGACTAAGGGATGAGGGAGGCGTTGGCGAAGACGGGGGGTAGAGAAGCCGAGTAGGAGAGAGCAGTCAGGAACCAAGTAGAGAGGCAGAGGTAGTGGCGTAAAAGCGTAGTCGTGTCGCACGTACGCTCGTCTGACGGCGACGTGCTCGGCATCGCAACTCGCGCGGAGAGCGAACGCCGACGAACCTAGCTAACCCCGCTCGGTGGAGTTCCACCCCCCGAGAGTCATCCCCCTTCGATCCTCCCGGCACATTCAGCCCTACCGCGGAAGCCCTCCGTGAAAGCTGCCGCCGCCACCGCCGCGCCGCTGCCGCCGTCGCCGCACCTCCGCACCCCCGCAACATCCTCCGCGCCCTCCCCAGCCTCATTGCGAAGACCAAACACATGCTCCCTATCTATCATCAAGATGTATTAGCGTCCAACATTTGCCGGGTGAACTCGTCGCTCTGCTGCATTATGCACGAGATGTGTAGCTCGCGCCAATCCGCGCCGGTCCGAACGCGGGAGCCGCACTCTTGGTTTTACCTCCTTTTCCCCCTAGTTTTTTTCTTTTCATTTACCTCTCTCATGCTTTTACCGTCGTCAAAGTCCCTGATAGCGAGGAAAGTTTGATGCGGTCGTAAGACCCGCGATGTCGTACGTCCCCCGGTCACTGAGGGGGTCACGCGGTCCCTCGCACGGGAACTCTGCACAGGCCGAGTAGCCGCGAAAAGAGTCCGGAATACATAAACGCCGACGTCGAGCGCGGATGGAGACCGTCAACAAGCTGATTGCGTATCGCGGATGATTGTCCGCCGCGCGACGCACGTGGTGAGCCCGCGATTGGGATGCAGGCCGCGCGGCACCGAAAAGCGCAACGGCGCGAACAAACGCAGACTGACGCGCGCGCGAGAGACAGAATTGAACATTCCGTTATGTATTATGCATCGCTAAGCAGGGCACAATTGGGTCTACGCGTCCATCCCGCGGGGCACGTACGCGTCGGCGTGGGCCGCGGACCGAACGTACTACGCGATTCGACGAGGCACGTCGTCGCCCCTCGCTGATTATGTTATTGCGTAATATCGGACAAACGTATGTGCAGTTCGCTTCAGCCGCGAAATTAATTTTACGCGACGATTATATTTCCAACGTAAGTAATTAATAAAATTAACCTTAGGGGAATTGTTTTAAAAAAATATGCGATAATGTAATACACACGCATGTATACGCATAATGGCGTTTTAGTGCCAAAGTTTAATTTCGTGTGAAGACAGATTTGCGGTGGTTGGAAAAATTAAAAAAAAAAAAAAAAAATGAAATCTACCTTATACTCTCTCTTTCATCGTCTATCGCAACGCTCGGTCTTTACGTTCCATCGCGGAGGGAACCGCGCGGAACGCGGAGGGACCGTGGCACAATTAGAATACCGGCAGTGTATCTCCGTTCCACTTAGTACCGCGGAATTACGAGACGTAAAAAGCTAATTCTCTACTTTTACGGGGTACGTGCCCGTTGGTGTGGCGCGCGGGCGGCCTCATAGGCATGCAGGTCCCGAACGCGCAGCGACCGCTCTGTATACCGAATTCGAATCAATTGATTGGCTGTTGATTGGAAATTGAATTAGATCGGAATGTGCGTGTCTGCTGCGAGCCGCGAGGGCACGGCGAGGGCGAGCGAGGGTGGTTACGATGGCAGGGGGCTCGGCGGCGGCGGCGGCTGCCGCTGGTTATGCGTCGTTGATACTGATGGTGGTGGCGGCGGCGGCGGCGGCGGCGGTGGCGAAGAGAGAAGCAGGGTGGTTACGAAAAGAGGGGTAGAAGCGGGGAACGGTCGCTTCTGCCTTCGCTATGTGCCCGGAATATCAATGACAACCACTTTTCGCCGGACACCGGGGCAAATCCGCGCCGCGCACTTTGCAATACCGCGACCGCGTCGGGGACCGTTCTCCTTTTCATCGTGCGATTTGCCCCGCTTGACGGCACAAACAAAACCGGCTAACTGCCTAGCAGCTTGTGGGCGAGTGGCGCGTCGTGCGG
This sequence comes from Temnothorax longispinosus, assembly GCF_030848805.1. Lineage (NCBI taxonomy): Eukaryota > Metazoa > Arthropoda > Insecta > Hymenoptera > Formicidae > Temnothorax > Temnothorax longispinosus. Next base: position 940,283 of record NC_092362.1, on the reverse strand, counting down.
TTTTATGAAAAAAATTTTTCCCGATATGGAGAAAGAAGGGGACACGGGGCGACGGCGACGATCGCGGAGCGCGGCGTGGATTTCCAGCCGAGTCGAGAGAAATAATGCGAACGAGCGTTTATCAGTGGCAACATAGGCTAAATGTAAGGGTTGTAGGAAACCCGCGGCGTGGCGCGATGCAGTAACCACGTCACGTTGTCACATCCCCGTCGTCCTACCGCGGGACGCTACCGACGAGGATCGCATAAATAAACCCGGGTTTACGATGGCGACACAGGGAACGTAAGAGAACGAAAACGAGAGCCCCGTTCCATTTCTCCTCTTTCCCGTTCCATTTCTCTCGCTCATCGCGTGACGAGCAGGAGACCTCGAAGGAAAGCTCGTAAAACTCGCCCTTGCGGTCATCCGCGCGTCTTATATATCCACCGCCTCTCGTTTCTTCCGTTCTTTAAAAGTAATTTCCCTCTCTTCAAAGAAACTACTACTAAGATGTTCGCGCTGTGTCGAGGCCGATCTTATATTGATCGAGCGCAAAACACGAAATAATTTTATTTTTATATTTTCAATGTTTTGCATGTCGAATAGAGATATAGCGGCAATCAATCGTAGATAAACTTTTCAAGATCTCCCTGAAAATATATTCTCCATCGTACATATTCGTCGAAATATTTATTTGATTTACGACGATTAGTTCGATGGATACGGAAGTAAAAGATCATCACGGAATGCGATGCTGCATCGATCGACACACGCCGGAAAGAAAGTTGTCCGACGTTTTCGGTAGATACGCGATAAAACTCACTTAGATCCCACGTGTATCCCTTCTTGGCCGGATTCTTAGTCTGTGGGCACTTTATACATCACCTTCACCCTCGGGCGACCCCTGCGCGTTTACCCCTGCACCGCGGGGTAATTCGTTTGAGTTAGGCGAGGCGAGCCAGCTACTAAAAATGTATATTTTATGTTCGCAGGCCGACCTGGCTGTTCTGAAGGACCGCAAGACAGCGATGCGCGACTTGAACGTTTTCGCGCACAAGCTGACCACCAATCTCGGTGCCTCCGCGCCGTTAATTTGCACAGCCCTCAAGGATGGCATGCCCGAGCTCTATACGATATGGGGAGAGACGAATCAAAAGTGAGTGATCATGCCTCTTTTCAAAATAATTCTCGAAAAGATCAAACGGGCCCGGCTATAATATACTGTGTAAAATATTTGAAACCGTAAACTAAAATTTGTTTTCACTCGTTTGATTATTTTACGAACACAGTGTAGAACGCGTTTCCCGTGAATGCAAGCTTATTAAAGGCCCACTACAGATTTTGGGAAAATCGCGCTATAGTAACGAGCCTAGGAAACGATTTGATAGTTTTCTTGATTAATTTGGAGATGTCCTTACTTGCGGAGTTCAACGGTGTATCCCGTAGTATAGAATAGTTGGTACTGGATCACATCGACTGGCCGTTTGCCGGCCGACGTGTGACGTTAGGCAAATATTTTGAGAGGTAATGAAGCCACCAAAGCAAACAGCGGAAACCGAGAGCGGCATAGGTACCGCCAGTAAGGGCTCTCCTCGTTGGGATTTTGACCCGTGTCGTGGGATTACTAGCTTTAACGGAGATCGCGTTTAATCACGGACCTTTTCCGAGTGACAGCTTTAACAGAAAAGCGATCGAGATTCGGAAGGGACAGCGCGATGCAATATCCTCTTGCATTTTTCTGTCACGACTTTCACCGATATTTTGTCGATTTTTGCAAATGCAAAAAGATATTGTTAATTTGTAGAATAGAATAGAGTCGATTTTATTCTGCAAATTAGTGGTCTCTATACACATTAAAATTAATTTAATATCAAAGTTAAATAACTTATAACAAATTTTTTATCGTTTTACAAATTCTTATGATTATTTAGTTAAAATTTGTTACATAAATTTATTATTTTAAAAAGTTACATAATAGGTACACTATAATTTTTACCACAATATATATTTTTTCGGGCGAACAATGACGAATAGTTAGCGCGATCATTACAACCCTCTTTTAATTTCCATATGAGCACTCGATTCCCCCCTTTGATAGGGGTTTAGACCATTCAAAAAGGGGTTTACCACTGACCCATTGGGGTTTACAGAGGTCAATCCTATCCCTTCGTTTGGTACGAAGAGACACTTCTATTCTTGAGAGATGATTTCCACAAAGAACGGTTATTGAACCCTTCGAATTATTCGCGCGATTAATCGGCGATTCATTCGAAAAAGATGTTGCAAAATGTCTATCACAATGTTGTAAAACATGCAAGTCTTATAAGTATATCGACTCTTCGGATGAATACGCCAATGCGAAAAAGGGACACGAGACCAACCTTCCTCGATTCATTCGTATATGTTCGCTAGGGACGTTCACAGATTGACCTGGAATAAAGTGTTTTTATTTGCCGATAGTGCCGGAGGGAGGGCCTACTAATAATTCGACGTCTTAATGTTTGCACAACGGCTTTACCCTCTTTCCGTTTTTTATTGTATTGACTCGCATGATTTTTCTGCCCAAATTTGCTTCGCGCTTTCTTTATATTCACCCTTTCGAGAAGTAATGAATAATTCATACGAAATAAACGAAAATGAAGAGGAAAAGATTTCCGCGTTAATATATTTCAATGTAAAGTGTTGTATAGTTTATACTATTGGCTTATGTTATCGCTATTGTACCAATAAAGTGACGAAGAGTTCCGTTTCGAAAATTATTACCATTGCGTAACTATTTTAAAAGATTACTTCTTTGATATTGATATAATATTAAATATAATAAAATATATTACTAAAATGTGCGATTCGTGTTATAAACGTACGTTTGCACTTTTCTTTTCAGAGGTACTCAGCAGCTGTGCGTTTTACAAATTATGCAGCAGTTCGGTATGCGCTTGGCCGAACTGCAGTCCGCCTTGCAAAGGGACAAGGATACACTGGCGGATGCGGATAGGGACCTGAAAGAGGGTACGAAACCGACTTCGGAGATCATCTCTTGCGTTAATCACGTCGCGCGACTTTTGTCCGAGAGACAAGACATCAATTGTCAGGTACTGTTCCCTTCAAATTAAATCCAATATTCTTTCCGATCGAACAGTAATAATAGTAAAATTTGCATAAAGTAATCTGTAGAGAAATAATCCAATAACCATTCGAAATTGCAGAAATTTCATTTACACCTTATCTCTTCTTAAATTGGTCAGTCCTTTTTACTTCACTAAATATTTTACGCGACATTTTTTTCAACTCACGATTATAGTTAGCGAACATATGAAAATCTTCCCCAAATTCCCTATGTCAGATATCCCCATCGCATCCTTGATTTTCAATCGGTTAGATGGCTGTTAGCAATTATTCAACGCCGGTGGATGGGGTAACGATTCCCAGAGGCATCGCTTGTGTGCATAAAACCATTCCCCCACATAGATTGGCAGAATCGCGGATCTCGGGGATGTAACTTACCTAAAGGAAAGCGAGATTATAATGCGGATTGTATATCCTGTATTTCCGATATATACGTCACGCTAAATCGGCTTGCAAATCGTGCTCCTTGAGATTGCGGGCTACAGATTTGGTTAGAGATATCGCATCGACTTTTCCTTCTTTCGATTAGCATAACAAGCAATGAAATCAGATCTTCGATATACCATTTTTCCTAATATTTTAGAAATAATGTAATTTTTTTTAATTTATATTATCGTGTTTTGGGAGACGGTTGAATATATTTATGCAGAGAGCTTAAGGTTAAAACTTTTGAGAGAAGTAAAAATAATTGAAAGTTACGTAGACGAGAGTTGTATATACGTATACGCCACATATGGCGCACGTCAGGAGATAAATCTTCGACTAGCCTGAACGCGCGAAGGTTACTCGTAAGAGAGAGGAAGGGGGAGGGGTACAGGTCGGAGGGTACGTTTGACAGATGATACTTGTCGATATCGCGTCTCCGTTAAACGCCATCACATCCCCCTATTTCCACCATATCCGTCTCTAATTTGCATATAAAGTAAATCTCTTGGCAAGCCCGTTCTACGTCGGGTTTCTTTGCTTTATGGACGTAAGAAAAGTAGTTGAAGGTGCAGCGAGTGGCAGGTCCGCGACCGCGATTTTCGATCTATTCGCTCGTTTAGCCTGTCGGGAAGACGTACTGCTCGGGGTCTACGGAAATTCGTGTACCTATCGGAAGCTAAGCCTCCGATGCTCGTGTAACACAAGAAATCATTCAAACATTTATAATTATGTGCAGAATAACGTTAATATTACGAGAATCAGAGTTATCAGACGAGATGGTTAAAGTGATGCTGTTATCATTTAATTTTTCCATAGCAAAAAATAATCATTTACACTGTTAAATATTAAAGGATTAAATTTAAACCAATACCTTAAGTTAAATAATATTTTGTTATTTTTAACTACCATTTGTGTGTCAAACTTTATTATTTTAACACAAAACAGTACGATGGTTTAACTCGATTGGTTTAGTTAAATTAACGACATATTGAGTATTAGGAGCAGAGGCGACCTATTTAGGAATGGTTAAAAATTACTTAAATTGAGTATAATTTGGCACTACGAATTTAACAGTGTATACGATCTAACATGTATTGTCATATTTGTATGTCGAAAGTATTCTAAGTATTTTTGAGAGTTCGTCCCCGACTGCTCTCGATGCCGCGTATCGGCGTATAGGTGCTCCGTAACAATTTCCAATTGTCCCTGTGCTCATTTCGCCTGTCAAGAAGACGTACGACTCGCGACACAATACTCTCACTCCAATAATAGGAGCCTTTCCTTTCGTCTCGTTTCTTCTTCTTTCCATGTGTATATCGCGTCTATATTTTAACGTATTCAAACTCCCGTCAAGGCGGTATAATCCGAAAAGTTCTTAGTCTTGCCGATCTACAGCACTCGAGGGAATAATTTCATGCACTTGACATTACGATTCTCCTTTTCTCTTTTTCTCTTTCTCTCTCTCTCCCTCTCTCTTTCTCCGCTTTCATCTTCCCCTCGCGACAGTCCTCTCGACCCCCTCCCCCCGTCTCTTTCCTTCTCCAGGCACCTCTATTTCGGAGAGCCGAAGAAGAGGAAAGGCTACAATAAAGCACTCGACATTACAGTCTTTTCTTCCTTGTAACATTGCGATTTTTTATTTCCTCGCATTTTTATCTGCCAGACGGGAGCGACGATGAATAAGAAAATTACAAGAGTGTGTTATAATTGTATACAAATTTAATATACGTAATATTTTCGTATGCTACACATATACGCGTGCGGTTTGATTTACACAAACTACAAGATTTTTCGCGTTGTAACAAATCATCGAAATCAACCGGCGAGTCCGAGCTGACGGACGGCCGCTGTTCGCAAAAAGAATCCATAAGTTTTGATAGGTAGTAAATAAAATATTAACCGATGTATGTACGAGGCCGGCGCTGGATAGCGAGAGCAGAAGAAGATAAGTTTCTGGCGCGGGAATACAGCGAGACCGAGTTGCTATCGAGGGTGTTGGCCATCTCGGAGCCAGCGGCTCCCCAGGGAACTCCGATCGTTAATCGCCCGAACGATTCCCTTTCGCGTCACGTACGGGAATGGCCCGTGGAATCAGCGTAAAAATACAAATTTAATATCAACCGCGGGTAGAACAAGCCTTGCCTGGTCTGTGGCTTGTAGCCCGTGTTGTCGCCACGAAAATTCCGTTTTGTTACGATAAACCAGTTTATCAATCGCGCCTTCGAGCCTGCTGAAAATATGTAATAAACACCGTTTTAAGAAGCGCGAATAAGATTTTCTTGCAAATTATTCGTCGAATGTAGATGCGCGGAAAAACCTCGCGAAAATATCGCGCTTCTTGCTTTTTGCCCCCTTCCGAGAGTCGGGTCGGATTTTGCGTTACGCAGATAAACGAGTAGACTCTTTTTATCTCGCCTTTCTTGCAGGTACGCCCGATACGAGATATTTTACGTCTTGTTGCGCTATACATATATATACATACATATATATACATATATATATATATATGTTTCGCGAATGTAACCGGAAATAAGAAGTTCCTCGCAGTTTTCTCTCGCGCGATTGGTCTTTCGGACCAACGTGGATTCCGTCTCGACTCACTTCGTACCTACTATCCGTTATACGAGAAACAGAAAGAGAGAGAGAGAGAGCATACCGACTTATATATAGGCTAGGTTGAAGGTTGCTACTTGGTATGCGGATCGCGCTTTTCATTACCGGAGGCTCGTTCCCTCCGTCTCCGCCGTTGCAAACAGCCTAAACCTACCCTTTCTTCCACACAGCCACCCTTCCTCTCTCGGCTGTCTGTCTACTACTCGACCACTACCACTGGCATTTTCGCCAGTATTCGCGCCATGCTGTCGCGCATCCGTAGCGCACAACGTATCTGATCCGTATATGTCTCTCTCTTTCTCTCGTGAAGATATATTGATTTACTCTTGGCGCATTTGTCCACGTGGCTCGTACCTGAAAAAAAAAAAAAATCGAAAAAGATCTCTATCCGCTCGCGACAGTTATCTCGGAAAGCTACGCGCGAATCTTACGAAACGTTCGTTGACGTATCGCGCGGCGATCAATTTAGCGTCGAACATCCTTTGCCTTATTCTCGCTTTTCCACCTTACACCCTCGTCTTTTCCCCATTCCCCATACTTTATATAATCGTCTTATACGCTTTCCGATGCCCTCCGGTGACGCGCAAGAGTGGATTATACAATATTCGATATCGTGTTCTCCCGGGTATACTCCGCCACTTATCAGAATCTCGCGATCCGTCGCACGTCGCGTCGGTCGTTTCATTGTAGTCCACATGAGATTCTTTCTTTAACCAGCTGCCGTGATCAATAACTTAAATTAATATTTCAATGACTTAGAAACCGCGCTTTAACTGCAATTAATTTCTCTAAATATACAGTGCTCCTTGTATTCTTACTTATCGCATCTATTACGCACAACGATCACTAATCATGCGCGATTCCGATGATCTCTGTGCTTCAGAACGATGCGGTGTTGAACGATGCAACGACGGAAGAGGTGCACTGCGGAAAGTTCGCCGGTAACTCCGCGAGCAATCACACGCAGGAGGGTGGTTCGCTCTCCGACAGTGGAATCTCCGACAGCGGGAGCGATCAGGAGCTGAGCGAGCGCGAGCATAGATTGGCCGCGCTACGGCGACTTACGCGTAGCTTGGAGACCCAGCTGGCACCGGACAGCGAGGCACTGACCGACCTCTGGAAGAAAATCGAACACACCGAGACCGAGCTGCGCGATTTGCGAAAGCAGTGCGAGGAGATCGTCGTGCGTACCATGGTGGCGGACGTACGTGCTGCCAAACGAACAGCCAGCAAGGTTCACTATCCCGCAGAGTAAGTACTTACGACCTATGACCCTTCCCGGTTTTTATTACGGTTCCAAATCTCTGCGCATTAAAGCTTTTTTCATTCGATCCTATTCACGGAGAATTTTGCGTGAAAACACAAATTATTCCTAAAATCGAATAATCGATATCACGTTTTATTTCGCGCGACGACGTCATTCAAACGAGGTGACAATCGAACCGCATAAATAGGCGAACACTCGCCGAATTTAGCTCAAGCATTTGAGAATGAGACCTCGCTCAGAATTTAAGAACCGCCGCCTACGTTCACATTCCATTTGCATAACGTCGAAATGGGAAGTAAAGAATGAAGGCGACTATTTAGATGTGGGGACGCGCGAGGTCGTTGGTCCATAGCGCTGGGCATTAGGCAGCTCATTTGAATATAAGAATTTTTGCCGAGAACCAGCACGGTGACTGCACCACGGTCTCTTAACGGTAGTGCACATCTTTAAAAAAAAAATACCTGTAACCCACGCGTTTTTTTTTTTTTTCGTAATTTCGGATCACCTGCAGTGTTTCAAAATGTTATGCCAGAAAAGTGCATTGTATTGCTAAACGTTCAGCATGACGTCTTCTTATTAATTAATTTTTACCCGAGTGATTCGAAAATGAATGAAATAATGTGTTAACACGTCGGTATAGCTTGATAAAGCGTCGGTTTTTTTCCTCTCTTCTCATTTGTCAAGTACTCTGTCTTACGATATTGTTCAACATGATTACAGATTCCAATTATCACCGCGGTGTATCTCATTTAACTTTGTTTTAAGGATGTTTTTATAGGCACGTTCAATCATCGCTCGGTGGTGGCGGATAATAGGTTTAGTTTTCGCGGGCGTGAAACATCTGCCCGCACTCCGAGTCATAAAAGGAGATATAAAAACCCAGTGCCATTTTCTTCGATTGACGGTCTTCCGTTTCGCCACGTTTCACGCGTTCTTTTTTTTTCTCTCTTCCTTTTCATCTTCCTCCACGTCTACAAACAGCTAGGTTTTAACGACAACGGTACATTTTGAGCCTTCCCTCATACCGTTCGCGGATTAAGGCGGGAGTTAAATGAATATTTGCGGAAAAATCAAATAACCGTGCACTTACGTAATACTAACGGAGGGGAATAGGGCAACCCTAGCTGTAATTGCAAGCCCAATCTCGCAACTTCCAAGTTACGTGTATGCATCTCCAAATTGATTTTCCGACGAACTTTGCTATTACCGGTTCGCTCGTATTATCGTAACCCGTGGGACGGCATAAATTAATTTTCCCAGTCGCGAGCTCCTACAAGTTTCTCCTCCAAACGGTCAAATTATGTATGCGCCTGACTCGCAAGTTAACACATTATTCAACGAAACAAAATTTACGCTATGCAATATGAATAAAATAACGGAAACATAAGCGTGCCATTAATGCGCACGGTGCCCGGCAGTATTAAACAACGCTCGTTTCGGCCATCGAAATATTTTTTTTTCTTCTCCTATTTTTTTAGCAAGCGCAAGAAAGCTATCTGCGGCGTAGATACATCGAAAACCGACGCGGAATTGGTGCCGATGACGAGAAGCAACGCCAAGGGCGACAACCCCGACGACAAGCCGATATCCTGGGCGGGAATCCGGCGAATCGCCAAGGTGGCATTGTCCTTCTGTTTCGCAATGACCGCCGTTTTCGTCGCCGTTTATTTCTTCACGCCTCAGTGTTGCGAGACTGCGAACACGCAAAGTCGGTTCACGCTGCTGGTACGTTACCCTAGGGGGCCACCGCCGGTGTGAGCGGATAATACGGCAGGTATATACGAAAAATATCGACGCCAACGATCGACTGATTCTTGGCGAAAAAATGGATAAGATGTGTATATCCGTTCCGATACGCGCGTCGGGAATTGTGATTCAACGATCGAGCCCGCGACGTAAGGCTGTCCGCGAATTTTTAGCGAGCGCGCGGTATTATTAGACCGTTAATTTTAAATTGCCCGTTGAATTCGGCAATGCGTTCGAGGAGATGATTTGCCGGCGCTTGAGCGACTGATTCTTTCACTGCCTGCGTATATCTTTATTTTTGTTCCTTCATCGTGTGCGAAATTCGATCGATAGTCTGTAACTTTTAGCCACAAGTTATCATGACGTAATAGAAAAATGATGAGTTTTATAATATATGGAAATTGAATATTTCCATATTCTGAATCAATGCGTGTCTACTATATTTATATTTTTGATAGATTCGCGGTTGAGTAATTGATTAAATTTATAGTACAGAGACAAGTCTGGCAACGAATCTCGAACGTCGCAGTTAAAAATATCCTGCTCTTCTATTTTAGTATTCGTGCAAGAACGAGATGCAACGAGACGTAATATTGCATTATTGATACAGTTATTTTCTCATTGTTCTAAATTGCGCGCGCCAGCAGCCTATGTTATTGTTGAAGTGTATAAATGTTTATTTATAGATATATATATACATATATATATACAGAGATCATATATTATATATTTTACTCATTACATATACTATTTTTCTTGGAGAACAATGCTTAGTTTTCCTCCCGATGGATGTAAAATCGGAAACCTAAAGTGGACTTTACAATTTTTTGACGGACGGGAGTCCATTTACATCGAATTTTACCGAGGAACGGTACTTGGATTCCATATTGCTAAGCTTCCTGTTTGTTCCAAGTATTTTCCCCGCAACGCTGCTTCTAATATCGCCATTTTTGTTTCCGTAACAACGAATATTTTTTTCGATATCTTTTTCCCTATATCTCCGCAAATGTATGAAACATACACACACAAGCTACATCGGATATTTACGCTTCAAAGATATTAACCCTAGCCAGCCACACTTATTTTCGAGTCACTAATTCGCCACACTCCGGTCCGTGAGACCGTTCGACTTTTTCACATTGTCATTTTCATTCTAATTAATATTTTTAAGCTTATACTATAGAAATTGGTAATATGGACTCTGAACGAGATGTTTATGATAATATCAGGTCAAGAAAATGATTTAAATTTAAACTGAACTTATTAAAAGGAAACTAGAAAATTATGTTATTGTGTAAAAACTATAAAACCGAAAAACATTCAGTAGTCTACTGGACTGGAGTGTTACGAGCTAGGGTTAAGTATTATGAATTTTCGGAAAACGGCTTGCACGAGCAAATTTTCCTACACGTGCATGGTGATTTATACACTGGCCTTATATAAAAATGATTGATTTTAAATACAGCAATGGGATTTATCGGCTGTTCATGCACTGTGAATAATAACAAATATAATGTTGCACATTAATAATTTGGATGCATGCGGATATGTATACACTTTAGCACCTATGCATGCAGTTATGTCATTCCCGAAATATTCTGCACCTCCAATTTTCTCATCTTGTGTCATATCAAGAACATTTGATATCCATAACAATGTGCATGCTATTAACGATACTTATCTAGTGTCATATGTGATTGGAAGCTGTATTTATATAAATATGTTTTCTTTTAATATGGTTGAAAGTTTTAGATTGCAATGTATTTTGACAGTTCTTTGATCTTTCTCGCATATGATCCTTTAACGAGAGAAAAATACATACGTGTCGTTTGAGACTACTAACGACTCATTAACATAATTAGTCAGAATTTCTCATTGTAAATATTATATTTATCGATTTTTTTCGGGATTTGTCTTTGATATTTGAAGACACTCGTATTTGAAAGTGAAACAATGGCTAATATAAATAGACTTAAAGAGAAATGGTAAGCAAAGTTTGTGCTAAGAGGCGAAAATTATTTTTCCAAAGAGAAAAATAATTTTTAAGAAACTTAAAAAAAAAATACCGAGCTTTTGATAAGAGTGATATGTGGATGCTGTAATTTTTGTCGAAATCTATTTTGTAAAGTCTTTTTGAGAAAATGTATGATATAAAATGAGTGGTAATGCGAGAAATGCCTTATGGTCAATCATTGAGAGCTTACAACTTGCTAACGATGCTTACTGTGTAAGCGCTTGAGCGTAACGACTCCGATTCATGCTTATGCAGATCTTAAGCTTCTCATAAGAGAGGCGATATTGTCGGTAAGTCCATCTGGCATTTTGCGGACTACATAGAGATAGCGAAACACAATCTGTGTGTAGATAGAATAATTACAACTGTGTAAAGTAACGGTGGTTTAATATCGTTTTGACACATAGAACTTTGTGAATAATACCACGGTAAAATACCATGCCCGAGAAATACCACGGGGAAATATAGCAATATTACAGAAACGTGTCTTTTTTGGGATTGCTAACTATATTAAATTACCGTCACTTTACACTGTTGATTTTGTGAATTTTTACTTTATATTGCGAAAGATCTAGCACGTCGACCTGCATGAATGGTAGTATGGTCGCCGACAGCACATTTTTTTTTTTACGTAAGTACCATGTGCTACGAATAGCGAATGTTTATTAGACAGAGTTTTGTTATACGATTGAAAAATCAAAGTATTTACAGTGATGCTTAGACTCGATAGGGAGATGAGCTGCACTAAATAGAGATATAGTTCTATTCAGTATCGATATCTCTCGATGAGAAACTCGCGTGAGCCGAGTATAATTTTCAAATTCGATGCACTAGCTGCATCGATGAAAATAATGGATAAAGAGAAGCCTTATATATACTTTATTGTAAAGTATACTGTATTAAAGAGAAAGAGAAAAGAAAAAGAGTTGACAAGATAATTAATGACGGTACTTTTGCCGTCTTGTGTCGCATCAATGAATCACAAACGATGGCGACTATCTCGAATAACGAATGTTGAAAAGATCACGAATGTGAGAGAAGTTATATATACGACGAATGCGTCGAGCTGAATGTCGCGATTTTTTTATCGCGATCGACGCATATAAAAAAGTTGCAAGGAATGTAGTTTTAATTGAAAGTGGAGATATACAATTTCAGTCTTTCCACGAGCTTGACTATTGTCTTCGCTATAACGGACGTTGATGTTATCAGTTTAATACAGTCTTTCATTACGCCGTAATGAAGCTGTGTTAAGCAAAAGAAGCTCTTATTTTGACATCAATCTATTATAAGAGTATAATTAGATACTGAGATAGCGATCGGAGAAATGATTCCTACAGCCTAACATGAACGGGAACATATCTTTCGCTATTTTTCCTCTACAAATTTTGATTGAATTTTAATTAAAAATTTTGATTAAATTTAGCGGCAAGAGTGACTGATTTTTTTTTAATTAACGTAAATCATTTGATCATCTTTTATTTAGGCGTAATTTACATAAAAAAATTTTTGCTCGTTATTATTTTAACATCAACTAGAGAACGAGTATTGAGTGAGAATTTATTGGATGATTATCCAATAATAAAGTACATACGTACTTACGATTTATCGTATAAGAGAATGGCAGTTATTTAATTGCCCGTTATTAGACGGACGAACGTCCATGGCATCGAATACTTTTCGATAAAATATATCAATATGACAATCGCTATATATCACAATGGAATTGTTTGATGAAATAAAGATCTCTGACTTAACGAGAACGATAATGAAACTCAATAATCATTAATCAAGCGTGTCTTTGCGCTTACTTTAGGCGATAATGGCGATCTAATGTGGAGACTTACGCATATTATATTCATATGACTGTAGTGTTATGAAATAACGGACTAGCACACAGAACTTTTTACAACGTGTTACTTAAAATGCTATTGAAATCTTTTGTCTCGTATCGTTTGAACGTGAAGGAGTTAAATAATATCATCAGGAAATATTCCTTGGGATAAGAAAGCGTAAGAAAATTTCGTGAATTGAAAGGCAACGCCTTTCATTGCAACAATAACTATTTTAAGTAACGCACTTCAAGTATACCTTACTTTCGTTTCGCGAAAACGCGACACGATTTTCAATCTGCCTTATACGAAATAATAATAACGTGTATAAAGTACCTGAAAAATCAAAACGCTACTTATAATACCTATTCTATGTTATCTCATGCACGCGGTTGAAGGAATACTTGGTAATATTGTAACGATCGTGTCACGCTTATCATTTTACTGAATATATTCATCTATATCGTATAGATTATTAAATATATATGCATGTATCTTTTTCATTATTATCAAAGGGAGTCGTATGGTATTACGATGCTCTATAAAAAAAAAAGAATTAAAAAAAAATGTTCAGTTCGATAAGTGCGAACAAAGTATTACGATATTCGGTATCTTCGAAGACCATCGTTTAGCTCTTTGCAATACCAATGCATTTTTTAACCATTTATTTCAATCAAATCAAATTTAAATAACTAAATAAATTTAAAAAAAATGATTAAAATAACGAAAAAGGATGGCGAAGTTGATCGTTACATATTAGGAATTGCATCTGTAAGAAACGATGGTTTTGAAAGCCGCTAAAGTTACGTTAGCGATAATATTCCTAGCAGTGTAGATGTGTAGCAACGCTTCTACTTGAGACACGAGTGAGACCACCTATTCAGTAGAGAATATCAGCTATAACTGAGAGAACAGGGTATATATGTAAAAGTTAAAAGTATTTAGTATTCATTTGTATTACTCGTCTGTATCGTGTTTGACGCTCAAATGGAAGCGGTGAACGCAATTTATTATACGCTAATAATTATATTTTAATCACGTTTCGTGAGCTATCTCATAATGTTTATTAAATTCTTCTTTCGAAGGTCGATATAAGCTCCGCAATTTCGACTGAAATTTTATTGTCAGTGACAACAAGACTGTCGCGGTTTTCAGCAAACTGCAATACTTTTTTTTTCTCAACTTCTCAAATGGAAAATTTTCACTTTCAGCATTCTTTTGAATATTGCTCACGTAAAAGTGAAGCGCGTAAATAGCGTTACTTTACAATTACCGGAGATTCAAATCGTTTTCACTTCGTGTATAGACGTTACTACGTTTATACATCACGATACAATCGCCAAATTGGTTTGCTCAACTCACCGTGTGATTACCTCGGTGGCGCACCGACTTTCAGATTTTCATTGCACTTTACTGTATCAAAACGAATCGCTGGACGGTTGTGAAGTAACGTCCGAACGATTATTAACGATACTTTTTTTTCACGACTTAAAGTATTATACTACGCTGAAGTATTATACTAAGTAATACATTTTAGACATTTCAAATAAACTCTGCATTTTTGTTCAGAGAAACGTTTCTTTTTTTATATCTCCACACGCCTTTAATCCCTGTGTGAAAATTCCTGAAAATGAATTCCTTTGTACGATAAGAAAAGCGCATTCGACCGTAATGTATGTCGCCAATGACAACGTTCGCGATCGCGCGGCATATTGCCGAAAGTTCAATGATACGGCGCACCGCCAAGTATATCCGCAATAATAATGCGCCTGCAATTGATACAGAGGTACGATGATTGCCGTGTTCCTACGTCCGTTTGCGGCGGCCTTAGTGAAGTCAGCGCGAAGGTAGGGATATTAGGGGTTAAAGGGCACACCCACTATGTTATTACGACTCACACCTGTACCCCACGTGTGGTAGGCCAGCGCGGAACAATTTTTCTGCTTAAGAGAATCTACTTAATGGCACGACGCTGCCTTCCTCTCCCTTCCCTCTCCCAACAACAATAAGTCGAAGTAAATTATTATCTTTTCTCTCTCTCTCTCTCTCTCTCTCTCTCTCTCTCTCTCTCTCTCTCTCTCTCTCTCTCTTTTCTCTCTCTTTTTCTCTCTCTCTATCTACGAACGAATGGCGCGTACGCGAATATAGCGAACTCGATTATCACACGGGTTAAAATAATATTACAAAGATAGAAAATAAATTTAATTGAAACGTAATCGCGAAGCAAATGTCATTCTTGAATAACGACTCAATAATTCATTAAATAAAACAGGCAAAATTTAAACGAATATTTTATTCGCTCTTTCCTACTGTTACGTTTTATATTACAATTCGCAGCATCGGTATGAAACTTGTCCGACAGACAAACTTGAAATTTCCATTGTTGGCCATTTCGTGAGCCCTAAGCGACGGACTAAGGCGGCAAACGACAAACGAGCGAGAACTGAATTATTTTTGACGGAAAAGAGCCTCGAACGAGCAAATGGGCCGCATCTTACTGCCGCTCTATGACTCCTACGGGGTTTATCCGTCCCTTCTTACTTTCGGTTGTTTCCTCTCTATCGTCTTGCAACCTCCTACTTCAACTCGGCTTACTTAAGCAAGCGAGGTCGCCTCTCCACCCACTGGCCGGAGAGAGTCACCTTGCCCGGCAAGGGTTGAGCGCTGGGCGAGCTGTAAATTACCAAGAGGGCATTTTGATTAAATTTTTTATGGTAGTAGACCGGTTACAACTCGAGGGGCTGACGTAACTCCGGCTGATTTAATGTGTACGTTACAGCGCCGCTTTTATTTGCCATTCGCGCGGCGAATTCCTGATTAGAAGTAATAATTCCGAAGCTGTCTAAGCATTGTAAAAGAAGTAACACAGTTGTCGCGCGATAATTTGTCGAGGAGCCGAGAATTAAACGCGACAGGGAATATATTAAAACCTTTCTCCCCGATGCTTCGTCACGCGGTTAAACGAGGAAAATGTATCTCGAGTTAAATAATCATTTAGCGCCGTTCGTGATAATTACTAATGCGTTATAGCGTTCTTCATCTTTCGACAAAATTGAGATTCAGCGACACGTAGGGTGCTACCGAATGACTGATATTGCGAGAAGACAAGGTAAGTTGGGTTTACCGGGTGGAAATGCCGCGACGAATGAATAGTAAAGCTCGCACACTCTGGAAATCCGTTGCTTATGAAACGTCCGCTAAGAGACGCGTTTAGTCGAAGGCCGCGAGGGCGAAGTGGCTCAACAAGTGTTACGCCAAAACGAGCTTGCGTCTCCACGGTTTCGTCGATCCGCGACGCGCTTGTCCGCCCCGCGCGTGGTCAACGGGGGCGTTTCTCTCCTACCCGTGAGGTCGTGTGGGAGAGAGTTGCATATTAATTTCCGCGATACGCACGTTTTTCTTCCTGCAAACACCTAGTCTAACAGTCGGCTCTCTTCGTCAAACATCTCGAGCAGAGTCTGACCAAGTAACGCGAACACACATAATTATTCCTAGACAGACTCGTTTGTCGTCATCTAATCATTACCTGCCCGATTGATATCTGAATCTGATAGGTATCTGAATTGTAAAGATTAGATTAAAATGAATGTAGATCAAAATCGAGATATTGCATTATGCGGCAGTAAAGTATCCTCGGTGATACCAACGCGGAGCGAGTTCGATAGACTCGCGGAGGGATAGACAGGGACCACACTCCACAGGGAGGAAACGAGAGAGAATATTCGCGTTCGGACGCGCGCGCACGTGGTCGCGAGGGGGTGAAGTCGCGGGCAGGAGGAAGATCGGGGGGAGAAAAGAGGATCGGAGAGGGAATGGAGGCGGGAGGTATCACGCGGGCGAGAGTAGGCCGAGGCTCCGCCTCCGCGAGGTAAACTCGGAATACGGCGCGTCATTCATGGCCGAGCTAAAGGCTGCGCCACTGTTCGGGTCCGTCCGGCTGCAGCGGCTCCACCAGAGGATACACTACGGCGCGGACACCTGTCTCCCCCGCAGCATCCGCATCACCGCCGTCGCGCCGCGTTCTCGGAGTCAACAACTGCCACGCCGCGAACGCGGACGGTGCCCATGCGTCCACGGCGTTTACCGGTGTATCGCGTGCCGCGCGAATAAAGTATACCGGTCGTATGGTGCGGTGCCCGAGGAACTCGCGGATCGTCAGGGCCCTCCCGTTCGGCAGGTCTCCGTCGACGGGAAAAGGCTACCGGCGCCCGAGTACCGGCGTGGCGCGGACCCGAGTACCGGGCGCGGGCACGAGTGCGGGTTTTAAGGGCGCGAGTGATACGCGGCACAGTGTGCAAGTGAGCAGTAGCGTTTAAGTGAATTGTCGAAAAGAGAGAAAGAGAGAGGGAGAGAGGGAGAGAGAGAGAGAGGAAAAAATAAAAAAGAGGAGAGAAATATACAAGAGAGAGTGCACGATCGACTGAGACGACGGAAATACCATCGACATTCGTGGTGGAAGGGTGGCGGATGCACCGCGGAGGCGGAAGTGCCGGAGGCGCAGCCGGGGGTGGTATCGTCGGTGGTGCCGGCGGAAGTCACCGTGCCCTCGAATTAGAGCATCCGTCGGCGATGCCGGGCGCACCTGGTTTCCATTGGGGGGCCATGTTCGCGGGTCACCACGCGGCCGCCGCCGCGGGGATGATGCAGCCCCCCATGTCAGCGGGTGGCGAGTACGTGCCAGCCGCGGCGCATCACGGTCCCGCTCATCCCGCGATGCCCATGGATCTGCACGTCCATCAGGGATTCCCTTATTTCCCTACCAGGTTGGTACAAAACACATGCTCGTTTTTTTTTCTTGCCCCGAGATACTTAATTTCTTTATCACCAGAAATCTCAGTAAATTTAGTAAAATGAAATATGTGCCAAGGGATATGTTCTTACAATCATTTCGTCGGATACTTTAATAATTTATAGAATCGAATTCGTCTTTTTCACTGAGAGAGAACGCGCATTCGAATCTATGAATTACTTGCAATTAAAGAATTCTTTCAATAATGAAAGAAGCGAATTCATCTTTTTGAGTCGTACGATATATAACGTTTCTTTTACGCAGAAGAGAGAGAAAGAGAGTTGAGAGTAGCCTTCATAGAAATTAGAAAGAACGACATAAACTATATTACCGTAAAGCCTGACGCCGTCGCATCTACCGTCGCCCAGTCTAGATGCACCGGCAAATGGAGAGGTCGCTTGTCTTAGCCTCAGTTGTTTGCCTAGTCAATATTTCTTCGTTGGGGAAGTACTCCCATATTTACCCATTTCAAGCAAATACTTGGAAAAGTACTAGATATTTTTTTATCTATGCGCGAGATTGACGTTCGCGCGAGTTCACGTTTACCGATTATAATTTGCAAAATTAAATTAATCGCCTCGAATAATAATCTTATATGGAAAGATATTTTAGAAATTACATGTAAAAAGGATAGATTATATATGCATAATGTGAATATAATTTTAACGAAACGAGATGAACGATATCGAAGCCTTTATTTCAAAACACCGGCGCGGTATCGTTTCTTCTTAATACGAATACACACACGATCTCCATCGTCTACCGTAATTATTAACACTCCATGCCCGTATGCCACGATGTATAATCGCTCGGTGGAAAGCAACGCATAAGAACAGTTCTTGTAATTATACTCTTCGTGTGCTTAATATCCCAGCAAATTGTATTAAGATTTTTTCATTTCGTAACTACTAATCTGCCCGAGGAAAATACGAAACACACATACGTATATATATATATATACACACGTCTGGCTGAATTCGTGTCTGCATTTTCGATTGCGTTTCACACTTGTACATTTATATAAACATACATTTTTCTTCGGGTTATCTCTACGTGTGAAATCTAACACGATGTCAAATCAGTCAGGCTCGTGAACATTGATAGCGATCGGCGACGATAAGTGATTTTGCACTAGACATGTTTGCTTTAGTCTTTACAATATTACAAATTAAAATACTTATTATTATTATTAATCTCGTACGTAAAATATATGTGTATACGTACTAGAAATACAGCTATATTCTTTATCGGTAAGTGAAGATATCTTTAGAAATTATCTATCTTTAACTAGCAAAGAACAAATAAAAGTTTTTGCAAATGCAGGGTGTCTGGCGCGATAGCCAGACGTATCAGCGCCGAGATTAAACTAAGCAAATTACGTGCTAATAAGTACCGGAAAGAACATCCGCGGTGCATCACGAGGGGAGTGAGAATGCGCTAGACGCGGGGCACACGCCCGGCAAAAAACTTATTATAATGCCTGCCTCGTACGAGTTATTAGCATTCCGCTATCAATTATCCTGCCGTCGTGCTTTCGATGTCGGAGCAACTAGTAGGAACGTCTGTCGTTCTGTATTTATAAAACGTATAATCACGCCATCGTCATCGTAACAAGGAAAACCTCTAAAGGGTGTTCCCGAAATCTGTGACGTACGGAGAAAACACAAGCTGAATTAAATTACTTTCCGCATCGAGAAAAGAAGGCGAATTGAAAGATTTTTTTGTCATTTAAGTCATTTTAGAAAATGTTTCATCGCGCCGGCACCGTTTCTTTCCTCGAGATACACGACATTTTTAAAAATAACGATAAATATAATGTAGATACGAAACTTATGTGAAAACAATTAAAATATTTTACAATTTACCCAGTTCACACCATTTGTAAATGGAACCTCTGTTCTCTCGGTCTCGGGACCTTTATTTCTGGACACCTGGTATATAACGCAGTGACAGCGCGAATGACACTGACATATCGCCGTCTCGATACGACGCCGCTCGAGAAGTACAGTGTGTTTTGATCGCTATGATTTTAACTCCGCTATTTAATTCTCTACTATCCGCCGCGCAATCAATATAGGTGATTGCTCTAGCATGATTTACTGACCATATTCGCGAACGATTCGTGTTACACGAATAAAATCAATCGATCAATCTTTATTTTTGGAGTTTGGACGAATATGTATCGAGAGAATACGGTCGTACGAATTTTTAAAGCGTGAGTAAAAATTTTTCGTTATGGTGAATATTCCGCTCGATGGCTCGCGCGTTTGTCCATAGAAATCCATCTTTTCACTTCGCGCCTGTTCGTTCGAGGAATGCCGGTAAAACGGTTGTCGCACCACAGAAATGATAATTTAACGAAAACTCGTGGAGCATTTGACACCGATTCGCGTCGATATGAATAAGAAGAGCGTTTGCCTGTCAAGTCGAGCGTTAGCGGCCGTTCCGAATCGTTTGCCACAAAAGACCGCGGTATTTGCATTGATTCTTTAGAACAGCTACTGTGCTTCAAGCGAAGCTTCAAGCCTTTTTTTGGAAGGAAGACGAGTGTCTTCTCAGTCAATGCTGCTCATTAATTAGACAGGTCGTCTGTCCGTTTTCGGATCGCCGGGTGCAGGGTATACCTACTTGTGTTGACGTCAACTAAAGATTAATATAATACAAAACCAATAAGGTGTTATTATTTGTGATGAAATTATCAAATGCTTAGTGACAAAGAATCTATTGTTGCAGACTGTTACAAAGTATGCATGGTACATGTCCTATGGATGATGATATTAATATCACAACCTGATGTGTATAATTCTGATACTAATTATTCAATCGTAGACATAACACTCGGATCAATTCGTATATTCAGAACGTATATATACAATGTCTCAAGATCGGCAGACTACCCAGATACCCTAAAGTTTATCTGCGCGCAGTTATCTGCACATAAGTTTGTATTAAAATCGCGCGAAGCGAACACGTAGAGAAGCGAGGACGGCGAAGAGTTTCGTTAAGATCCCGATAAAAAAATATCGATGTGTTATATATACTTAATCGTAATACGTCGAGAGAGAAGATGAACAATCTGTACAAAATATATAGCGCAGCGTGCAAGATAAATGAAAGAATTTACGTGACGCGAGAAATTTTTGCTTTCCGCGTTTTGTTCCCGTGCGGAAATTCGGTCTAATTATCGCCGTGTCGCGCATACGTGTGTGTCCGAAGACACGGAGACACGGTCGCACAGACATTGAGAGCGTTATTGAATGATGGGTCAGCCAACTACTAATGGGGCCGGACGCGCGCGAACACAAGGGATTATAAGAAGCGCGCGAGTATGGCTTGCGGCGAGTCAAGGTTGTTGCTGGAGTTACTCGTACATTACATATCCGCCACCGATGGACGGCAGCAGCCTTTTTTCCCCTCTCTTTCGTCGGCAACAATCTTATCGCGCGCATCTTTCCAGAATTTATAATCCGCGGATGGAGAAGTGGACGGCGCCGTCCTTCCGAGTAAGCGTGTTTTCGATAGGTCGGGCAATGACTCTCGACGAGCGTAATGCCGATTACGATATACTCGTTGTTTCATCTTTCATCCAAAAAAGCCCCTGTACCACGGAAGTTAAAATATCTCAAGCTTCAACGGGACGAGGCTACCTCTAATCCTGATTGAATCCGAGGCCAGAGGCGTGCATAGTTTACCGCCGAGGTCTTTGCCCTTACGCGCGGAGCCCTTACGCATACGAGTCTCTAGAGCACTTAATTCGAGCACGATATCGTTGTTCTCGCAAATCCTCCATGCGTACGAGATAATCTGCCGTTTCTATATGTAGCGCGTTACATCATGAGGCCTCTGTCGCGTATCAAACGAATCTTGATGTAGACCAGAGAAAGCCGAGGCATCGCGAGAACTATAGTCGATAGGATGTTTTGGGCCCATCAACCTTATATCTCACCAATGTTTGCCGGAATCAGGAGCCCACTGCCTGGACGCGTTCGATAAATAACTTGTGTTTTTACCGTCTCGATTTCGTTTCGCATCCTCATCGTCCGACTCATAGACGAGAACGCTCCCGCGAACTGCAACGCAAACTAATTCGCACCCCCGAGAGCCGCCGTATCGAAACCCGTTTTTCTATCTGTATTTTTTCTCCTCCAACCACCCACCGATCCCTCGTTCTCCCTGTCCCTCTCGGGGTCCCTCCCCCCCGTCGTCCCCCTTTATTCTTCCCTCTTACCATCCCGACGCCGCTCCGCGTGTCTCTTTCGCGCACATCTCCGCACACTCCTCCTCTCCTTATTCTTACTTTATCTCTGTCCCTTCGTTCTTCGCCCTTTCCTCTTCGGCTCTATACCACCGTGCAGCCCGGTAGTTGGATGCGCTGACTTTTTTCTCGGCTATCGGCCAGTGGATCGCGCTGCGATCCGCTGGACTGCAATCAGAATTGATTATAGCCTGCCGAAACTCCGGCGCGGCGCGTTCATATTATACAACTCGCCTGCGGCTCTCGTTCCTTCCTTGCTCTTTCCTCGCTTCTTCCCCGCTCGCTATAACCGCGCGTCGCCGTCGTCGTCGTCGTCGTCGTCGTCTCGTGCGCGACGTCAACCGTGCGCTCGCTCGTGCGAGCGCGGCTTCCACGCGCGGTCCTCCAAAAAACGTACGACTCTTTAATAATATTGTTGAAAATCAATTTTGACTTTTGGCGGGTACGTGTCGTTAGTTGTTATACGTGTAGCAGCGCCATACGATCGATTGTCGATGGAGAGGAGCGCGTAGACGATAATATCCACGAGAAAAATTTTATAATACATCCGTGGTAATGATCGGGTCGCGCGTCGATCCCGTATACGCAACCCGTTCGTGCAATGTAAAAAGCACACGAGGACAGCATTGTTCTTTTGATCCTTTTCAATCTTTTTAGCTAGCGAATTCCCCCCCGACGTTAGACGGTTCTTTTCCTCCTTTTCTTTTCTTTCGCCTCATCAACTTTTATTATCTCGGAAATTCTGGAACGATTATTAGTTATGAGAACGTTTACAGATTTAATGTGTGTTCTTTGATAATAATACTATACGCGTCAAATATTTCGTCGGGACGAGCGAAATGCAGAAAGTATAACGAATTATATATCCACGTTACACTTTCAGGTACATTACGCCAGTAATGTTCGTGCTTCTTGTAAATTCGTGTAACGATTAGCAATCAGAAAGATATCTCGGAAATCTTTTTAGGAGGTATGAAGTGAAGCGATATTCTATAGCATCGGAAACGTTAATTAATGGGTCGTACATCAGTGAATCTTTGAGGGTGTGTGCGTGCGTGTGTGGCGCAGAAGTGATTTAATATCCACTTTAATTAGTTTGAAAAACGCCCATTGAGAAAAGAGGGCCTCCCCCCCGACATCTTGCGCGCTACTTTGATACGTTTTATTTCAATACACTTGGCGGTATCAAGGCCGCGCGCGGCGCGGAATTTAGTATGGTGATACAGACTCGCACGCGCGGGTTCTTTATGAGAACTTCATTTAACACGGAGGGGGCACAGAGCGGCCGCGTTCGGCACGAAAGCCAATTACGGCTTACTCGAAAAATCAATTTCTATTGAGTCCTATATTCTTCTCGTCGATTCTTCTCGCCGAATCTTCTCGCGAATGCGCCGCCGCGCCGCGCCGATACGCGAGCGGCGCATTTTCATTCGACGATTTATTACGTACGGTCCGTTCGTCGTCGATAAGACGGCGATTTGTTCCGACTTTTTCGTTCGTTAGAACAACACGCGGGAGAGATCGGACTGTTCGATTTTCTTGCGCAACGCTCGTGATTTTATCCCGTCCCGTAAACTGACCGTACAGCCCTCGATTCCGCCGCGCATTCCATTATATTCGATGATATTACCTGAAGCGTAAAACGGCGCTTTTTCAGATTCTCTTGTGTTGTGTTTCCCAGGCGTCGACTCGGGACTCTTTTTGCGTCCGCATTACGTGAAACTTATTACATCTTATGCAACTAATACCGGGGGGATAGATATCTAAAGGCGATTCTCTCGCGCACATGGTTGTTAGAAAATGATAATGATTGTTTATCGCAATTAGCACTTAACGCGCCGTTAATTACCCAGCTGCCTCAAACAACAGTTTCGGATGAAAGCTGTTTATCGAGAG
Source organism: Temnothorax longispinosus (assembly GCF_030848805.1). Lineage (NCBI taxonomy): Eukaryota > Metazoa > Arthropoda > Insecta > Hymenoptera > Formicidae > Temnothorax > Temnothorax longispinosus. The sequence goes on along the minus strand of NC_092362.1, from coordinate 916,340 downwards.
GCATGTAATAATTTCGTTTACTAAACTGTATCTCGCGCGCGGTAATTATAAGGAAAAAAAAGTATAGTAATCGTTCCGAAACTGCGACGTTCCGCGATTATCGAGCTTTATCTCGAGCTTTTTTCGAATCGTTAAACAGCACTTTCCTATAATGGTCTAACGTCGAGGCACACTACGCCACGCTGCAATAAGTCGTTTTCGCGCGGGAATTGGCCTGGCCTCCAATCAAGTTTAATAATGTAGATGCGGATCAGCGGATAAGAACAGGCTACTGATACCGCCGCCGCCGCCATACCGCCATACCGCGCGCCGGTTCTGCTCGTCGGACGAGCCACAAACGGTATACGTTCAGCTCACACTCGATCTTATGCAATTTGCAACATCACGAACCTCGGGGCTTTAAACGCGGTTGCACGGTCATTAAATCACGGAAATGTACTAATGTAGAATGTGATTTGTCTTTCGAATTTGCGAAATGCTCTTGCTGGTAAACAGGATGCTGAAACGAGAGAATTTGTTCTCTTTTTCTCCTCGACGATGAGATTTAATGCCTTCTCCGCGGATATGAACATTGTCAAGTGACATTTCTCTCTCTCTCTTTCTCGAAATGAAAAATCGATTCGTCAGAGGCATACGCGTGCGGCAATCGAAGCGATCAAATTGCAAAGTTGAATTTCCTTCCACACGAGCGCGTCGACGGCGTATCTATAAATCGCGCGAAAAGTTTCGGCGACGTCTCATTGTTACAGCCTGTTGGAAGTTAATAGGCGACGAAGAAAGAGCGGCGCGAGTAGAGTCGGCGAGCGGGTGTTGACGTCACGTGGGGGAACGGAGTAAAAAAAATGTTTCTACGACCCCTCGGCAGTTTCCGAGCTCCCCAAAGTCTTCGAAGCGTAACTTAGCATACTTTATTTGATTTTTTGTATTGGATAATAGTCTCAGGTAATAGGGTGCGGCGCGCGGAATCGGAGGGGAGAGGAAGAGATAGAAAAAGAGAGAGAGAGATCGAGAGAGAGCTGCAGGGAGAGAACGAACAAATTTTCACGCCCCCATTACTTGCATTAACGAATTTACATTTTTTAAATGGAAGGGTCGAACTCTCAGGGTGATAACTTGCGGGTCATTTGTTCCGCGAAGGAACGAAACCACCGCGCGCCGATATTGCGTCTTAATAAAGAATCGCTAACACAGAGAGATGTGCTCGCGATTACAGCCCCGCGTACACATTATACCTGTCTCTAATAAATTGTCCTCGATAAAATGTTGACAGCTATCATAATTGTACGGTAGCACAAATATTCCTTTTTCTTTTATCACCGTAAGTAGCGCGTATACATAGTGAAACAAGAGCTGATTTATCAGTTACCTAATAGTATCTTTACCTAAGCGAGAGCTACGCGAAATTGCAGTTCCGATACGAGCCGCTACCTGGATAACACGTTAAAACCGACTGTGTGCGACTAATGTTAGGTTTACAGCTAGCCGCGGGCGGCGTGAAAATATCAATGGTTACGCTAGACCACTTCCCGCGATTAACTGGTATTCGAACACCGGTAGCTCCTTGAGAAACTGATGTCGATACGAGCCTATAGTTTAATCCGGGTCACGCAGACCCGAGGGGATGGACTAGGATTAGAGTACGTAGATCAGGAGTCATTATCCCCGATGTTTGAACGTAGCTGGCGAAACACTTTCGTCGTTGATTCAGGCGTATAATTTATGCGCGTGAAGTGTTTACTTAAAAAATTCGGCAGTTTTGTATAACTATCTTCATGAAAGTGTATATGTGTTAAATACTAGTCTTATCTCGCGCATACAATCACTCTAATGTCCATTCTACCAATATCGATTAACTTTAATCTCGGTTTAACTTACCTTTTATCTTTCTCTAATTGTAAGAACTAGAAAAAGATAAAAAGTAAATTAAACCGAGATTCAAGTTAATCTACATTGGTAAAAATGGTGGACATAAATCGTTTATATAGGCGTAACTAGTAAAGTAACGCGGCACTGTAGTGGCGCGACGTCTTCGGTTGCTCGTGATCTTTAAAACATATGTTTCTGGTAATCGCTGATGCGGTTATATCATCGGAGACAGGGGGTAGGGTGGGGGACAAAGAATTGGGGGAACGCGCACGGGGCGCGAATCTATACATATTTAATGAGACCGCGCAGTTGTAAAAAGTAGCTAGCGAATCAAGCCCCAACGGAGCGACTCTCGCGGAGCGGAGCGGAGAGGCGAGGAGAGGAGCGGAGCCGAAGCCACGGCACGCCACGGATACTTTTATTCAAATCTCATCCGTCGCTCCGCAAAGATGCTCCGGGTGCGAAGGGTATATCAAAAGAAAAATACTCTCAGCGCCTTTCCCGCATGCATAACCATAATCCCCGCATAATGTATATTTCAAAATCTTCCGACCGGCATCGAGCTCATTACTATTAGATCGATACGCACCCCTCGCGACCCCTCTACACTCGCGTCTCTTCGCGCCCGCGAGGGCGCACGCGGGTGATCCCCGCGTTTTGCATATGATATCTAGATATCTATGCAGTACGTGTAACTTTTAAACGAATTCTTTGGTGAACAAATTCGCTCGATATCTTCATGCTGTTGCATGACAAAAAATCTGAAAGTAAAGTATAACGAGATCATTTCTTTTCTTTCTCTAAGTTATAAGTTGCAATACTGAAAGTACAATGTATATAAGAAGATTTAAACTCATGCTCGTCTATGCGCGTAAGTAAGTTTGATTAACAGCGACACGGGTCTTTGTTCTAAGGCACCGCTGAATATCGAATTAACAATTGGCCATTGCGGCATCTAATGTATTCGTATTTAACGATATTATGGGAGAATAAGAAAAAAATGACAGATGCACGCCCGTATGTCGCCTATACGCCGGTTACGCACTAGCAAACTGTGAGTCGGCACCGGTTAGGTCGAGTTGAATCGAGTTGATAAGGTTAACTAAGAGATACGGAGGCGTAGGGAGGTCAAGTGACCACGTGGGCGGCACTACACGTCGCCGGGACATACCATCTATTACCATCGGTACGTACATACGTGTAATTGTATGGGTGCAAACGCAAAGTCGATTTAATATTGTGATAGAACAACATGTTTGACATATATATTTAATAAGGCAAGACCCACTAAAGGCGAACTCTGACGGTTACAAGATATTTGAGCCTGGTACCTAATGGTTCTGACAACTTGATTAATTTACATCCTTAGCTCGCACGTTATATTCCACTATACGGTTCACCTCTTCTAAAATCTCGATCGAGTCGGATACTCGAGTCATCAGATTGGCAAAACACCAAATGCGAGCACGAATGGCGGATCCATGAATAATACAGACGCGGCGCAATTAGCCTCGTCGCGTTTTCAATTTAATCGACGAATCGCCAATCCTTCGAGGAACGAAGACTCGTTCTTGTAAGAAATACTCCCATACGGCGCAGCACTGCAGCGTAACGGGACGAGCTGCGCGGCCCAGCGGGTAGCCGTTTGCGCTTTGGGCTCGATGCCGACATTCAGTAATTCGCGAAGGAGTATATCGTTCCGCGATGCAACGGAAGAGGCAATTAATTGGCCAGATATGGACTCGGTGATCAGCGATCAGCCATCGCGTTTCGATCCGACGTGAAGCTTCCGAGTCTGCTCGGCAAACTTCGCCGAATTAAAAATAGATGTATAGTCCGTAATAAGCGTAACGAGATAATAACGACGTCGATGCTTGGGAGTTGGGCGAGATCGCGTTTCAATTTGCTCGTGCTCCGCGTCCGGGCGCGCGGCTGAAAAGCCGCGTGGTGGAAGCCAATGATTTTCGCGAAATGGTCATCGTTGCGCGCGCGGGATGCAATCGATAAGCTCGCGGGATAAATGATGATAAGTTTTATGCATAATTTCCGCGATATGGGCACTGTGAGATCATATTTGAGATTCGATAAAAATTACATGATATAATGTGGGACGAGACAGAAAGAGAGAGAAAGAGAGAGAGAGAGGGGGGAGAGGGGGAGAGAGATTCGTAGCCTGAAGCTAATCGCCGGTGAACCGCCGCGCCGCGCCGCGCCGATTCGTATCGTGGCGTTTTTATCGGGCCCGGGCTCGAAAGACGATTACTCCGGGATCGTGTCTTTAAGACGCGTTTGCCGACGATGCGCCGCTTCCCCTCTCGTCCTATACCTTCGTCTTCTTCCACTGACAGCGATACTCGAGCCATAACTTTTGCCATAAAAATCCTTAAACGAGATAAGAGGCTTGTTAATCGATGCACCGTGAAGGAATAAATGGGGAAACTCCACGTGAACGTAAAGACGACGGTAACGACGACGTATAATTTGCTCGATTATGTGGTACGAATTGTTTTACGTACGGTAGAGAATACCTATATCACAAATTATATTCACGAGGCAACGTCATGACCGATTAATCGCGCGCCGCGGCCAGTTGCTCCCTTACGTCTTACACGCCTAGCGTCTTACACGCTTTTTCACCACGGTGTTAGATGTTACGTACCGATTAATTGCGATCTTTTCTTCCCTTGATTGCACGTCATACCAGATTATGTATATTTACCGCTTCTATTCTAGCTCCTAAGATTTGACTTCATCATCGTTTCGCGAGAAATACGGAATTTCTCCTTCAATCGAAACGTTACGAGGCAACATATAATGCCTTCGCGAAAAACGATCTAATTCAAGTCCGATTGAAATTCATTCGAATCTGGCAGAAGTTGGCAGCGGCAAAAACGGATCGGAATGCGATCGGAACTGAATCGGCAGGCAGCAATTCGCAAACGAGACGGTATGATTATCTCGCGAAAGAGTAACGAATTTCGATCCGATGCAAATGAGGCGGTTCTGCGAGTATATCGTAGGTCCAATGGGGTCCCCTAAGCCTCGGCCACGCGCACGTGCACGCACGCACGCACGCATACGCTTAGTACGCGCGTGCTGCAAAGCTAGTCGAACGAGAGCGGACACACGCAGACATTTAGGCGCCACGGTTTCCGACCCAATAAATCCGGAGTGCCTCATTACTAAGCTTGTCTCTTTAATTGAAATCTCGTGTTTTTCCAAACACCTTTTTGCCAGTCGTGCGACCCCGGAGCTTTTATTTAAAAATCTGCGACACCTCTGGCCGATATCTCCGGCGTTACGGTTGAAATGCTTCGATATGTCCCGCGCGCTTTCTTCTTCCTTTTCTTCCTCTTTCTGGCCAATTGCCGGCCTGCATCGTAGTGCCCCTGAATCGCGAGCTTCGCGTTGTCCGCAGGCAGACCACATCTCGCCACCGGACTTTTCGGTAGCTCTGTATTTATGTTGCGCGATTTAACGCTCCGTCCTGCGGGGGATTTGTCGAAAGTGTTTTCTAGAGGACTCACACGAGTAAACTGTCGGACTTATGTTTCGCCCCGTTCCGGCGCGAGCCTTAACAAAAGTGAAGAAAATAAAAATGCGGCAAAGCGCGACCGGTGGGAACAAATGAAAACTATTACACGTGACGTTCGGAATTCAATATTAAAGCTTATAATATATGGTCATGGCCGAGAATCGATCAGAAGTTAACAGGTTGAATTTTACGACTCGACGCGACAACATAACGCTTCGCATTACGGCACCACCACAACGAATTAGCTTTCGTTACATCGTCGAAATAATCCGCGCGGGAAGTGGCACGAGGCAATAGGTACGCAACGTGTACCACCTTACATACGTAGTATCCCCTTCTTTATTACCCGATTCTTTCTATGTCAACGTAGCCTTTGAAGTAACGCTATCCCTTTAACTTTCGTTATCCTCCTCCTTTGTCCGAACACCCTCCTCGACAATAAACTTGCGCGAGTTGTTAACAAGATATAAATCTTATCGCGTTATGATGTAAAGTCGCTCATTTTCCTATCGCGCGATATGCGCGGAACGGCATGCACGAACAACATTAGCGTTACGCCATAAAACATTAAGTACGCGTATAGAGTATTATATCATATCATTTTATGTTCTTTAATTCGATACGCATCGAGATACGGTAAACGTTGGCGACATTCTTCTAATACCAGCGGAACCCGATAGCACTCTAGGGCTAGTCGACTTACGCGCGCGCACGCGCGAGAAAGAGAGAGAAAGAAACACGAAGAAAAGCGGCTCTAAATCAAATTAACGAAATTGTTTCGATGGAAATACTTTCATAACTGTCGCAAGGTGAAAAAAGGATCGCGAGAGAAAGGGAGAGAGAGAAAGAGAAGCGGATATCCCAAATTAGGCGTTGCACACGCGAACGTAACGTAACGCACGCGCATTACAAGCCGGTACCGCGGCTTTTTTTGCAGGCGTACAGCCTGCTTACGCTATTGCGCCGCGCGTTAATTGTAAGTTCGGAACATATCTCGGCCGCTAAGAAACGCATTCCGGTTTTCGTCGAAGAGACGAAAGAGATCGGGTAGAACTCCCCGCGATGGTACTGACAGGGACTTTTTCTCCCGTTCCGCTCCTCGTCGTCTCTCGTCTTGTCCGCGCCCGCGGACGCAGATGCGCGAATGCAGGGTGTGGTGGGCACGGGGCAGGCTGCTGCCGTCGCTTACTACTGGTTCTCCCGTTCTCTTCTTTCTCTCTCACTCTCCTTTTCTCTCTCCCTCTCTCTCTCTCTCTTTTTCTTTTCTCTCTATATCCCGGAGCAAGAATGTTCCCGTGTTGGTTCGATTAATCAGTCGTTTTTCGTGTCCCCGCTCTGGGCCAATAGAGGGAGAAAAACTTAACGTATGTGATAATGCGCCAGCTATGCTCCCGCTCTCCCGTTCCGCTGGAACGTAGGTCGTGCCTGCATATAGGTATACCGAAACGAGTCGAGACGACGACGGTGCACTGACCGACAGCACTCCGTGCTCCGCTCCGCTCCGCGCCGCGCCGCGTTGCTCCGTTCCGTTCCGTTCCGCGCCGAGCCGCGCCGGGGTGCTGTCCCGCGAGGGACTCAAACTTTTTTTCTCGGAGCAACAGCTCCGAGGATACGTAACCACCATTCGGATCACTCGATTTGTTCATCGATGAAGCGTATACTCTTTGCGACCGAAACTTCCAATCCGCTTTATACTCTAACGGCCCATCCAGGTAGAAATTATCTTCGCATCGGTGAGATTGAAGATGATAGAAACTGCGATCCATCAGGAATTTTTATTAACACGAAAATGGATATATTAATATGTTAAAAGTATTATATTTTTTTTGTTATATATAACATATTATTTTTTTATTTTAATGTAATAATTTTCATATAATTCTCGATCGATGAAAGAATTAGATGTATAATTTTAATGATTCTACAATGAATTTTCAGCACCGATTTAATGTAATATTTCACGATTGGCCAAATTCGAAAGCTTTTCACTCGCGATCCGAATTAAAGTTTCATCGAATATGAGTTACGACGTCCGCGAAACGAAAGTAGCACCGTCAGCTGTAACAAAGTTTCGCTATATTCAAATTCTCCTGCGCGTGTGCTAACGCGAAAATGGTACCTATTATAACATCGTACTGCTCATCGACGATTCTGTGTTCACCTGACTCGCTGCAAATATAATATTTCTCAGACTTATTGTTAGCGAAACTAGAGTTTAACGTTCTAAACAGAGCATTAAATAAATCATTTATATAAAATAACGAACGAAACATTTTGTACAAAAAGTATTACGGAGAAAAGTAAGTGAAATTATTTCATGCTACTGTATATTTAATGTGAGAGCAAACAAATTTTAGTATAACTATTTGTTTGATATTGCAATAAGATCTATTTTGCCGGTAAAATGAAAAAATTTTGTTGAGTAAATTTATTCAAAAAAATATGTGTTAATTTGCTGTTAAAATAAACAATCTATCCGTATAGCAAATGCATTTCGTTACTACAATAAAATTGTCGTTGGTACAATATTGGTATGAAGTTAATAAAATTAGCTTCAAATTAGCTTCTAAATTAAAATATTGTTAAAAAATACTCGGTATCCATATATGAGATTTGCAATATCGTATCTCCCACGGCATCATCGCATTTCGTACATCGAAATCAGAACATTCTTGGCCAGTCGTCGCCGAAAGCTGTCGAGCGTGCGTGCGCGCACGATCAGAAAGCGTCGCATTGCCCGGGATAGACATTTCGCGCAGCCGGCGTATCCAAAGTTTAACTTTACACCGGGGGGAGGGGGAGGGGCGGCGGAGGGAGCCTGAGCGCCGTTCGACGTGATCGCACCACGTGCGAGTCTGCCCCCGGTCCACGTATTATGACTACTTGTAGAGCACGTTTGCGGTCCCTCGTTCGTTTGTTGCGAGCGCCGGAACGCGCTCGGGAGGCTTCCCCGCTTCTCTTCACGGCGACCTTAGCGACACATGGCGCGGGCGAGGAGGACGGGCTCTCCGTCGCTTCGGAAGAAAGTCTTTCGAACTCGTTCGTCCCGCATCCTGTTTCGCGAAATGCGGGAAACACCCGCGAGAATTCCTTCTCTAATATTGCACGGGGAAGATTTGTAGCGCAAAAAAAGTTCCCCCCAACGTATGTTCCCGGCCGACTGAAATGCGTGTTTCGTGTAGCGCACTCTCAGCGTATAGAAATATAATAGAAAATAGTCGGAATCGGCAATTCCGCTGTGCCGCGTTACGATATATCGGCATCGCATTTGCATTCTGCGCGCGGCGTCTCGCGAGTGTATTTGAGTTAATAAAATCTCAACACCTGGAACGTTTCATTGGCTACATTACACGCAAATCTCGAGACGCACCCTTTAATTTCCTGCACGCGATGACGAGGATAAACGGGATTGCCTATAATGACCGTTAACTTACTCTTAGGTGGCTGTAAGTATACACATTCCACTGTTATATGTGTGCTTAAGCAACATGACTAATTGTAACAAGTCGAGCCGACGCGCGACGCTCGAAAATAACATGATGCAGTTCTAACTTCTAACCTACTTTTTTCCAACGATATGTTATTAAAAGTGAACATGGCCAAGAAATTTATAGCAATTTAATTATTTCGTTCATCAACGATTATATACACATTTAAAGAAAATTTACGACTGTAAGAAAACTATTTATTGCTTTCCATAAGGGCGTATTTGATTTATCGATCCCATTGACGGATGTGCCGCAATAAAATTTGAATTCTAATAAAATTATTGCGTTCCATCAAAAGGCGCCCGCTCCTCCGGTATCCACTTTCACGTAACGTCCGCGTGCCAACGGAGACACTGGGCGTGGAGGAGCCAGGACGCGGACGAGAGTGAAAGAGCGATTTGGTGACATCAAAGTTTAATAAGCGCCATAAGCCGATCCAACCTGCGATACGCGCGGCTAAAACTCGCCGAGCAATAAAAGCAGTAATAAAGCGTTCGCCTTTCTCACGTCCCGCCCGCGGATGGAAGAAGGAGCGAGGGTGGCAGAAGGGAGGAAGGCCAGAGAGACCTAGCGGGCCTTTCGTTCGCTCGCTCGCTCGCTCACACGGTGGTTAGCCAAAAGGTTAGAAGGGCGGGAACGCATTAGCGGTGGAAGGTGGCGTGCTCATAGAGACGTCCGGCCGCCCAATTACTCCCGCATTAAATCAATGTTCCTCCACCCCGCCGACCATTCCGCCGTCCCGGTAATAAACCGCGGCCAACATATCTGCACGACTTACGGCTCATCCCCCGGTGTCGCTCACCCTCGTCTCGCTTAACCGGGGACGTCGCAGGAATGCGCGTTCTGTCGTAATATTTGGCTTTAAATCATGTCGCGCTGACAGGCCCCACTTTCTCGCGTTTCTTCTGATTCATCCGTGTGGCGTATCGTCGCAGTCCCGGCGAATCACGAATTTCGTCCCCCCGGCGGTGTCGATGCCCGCCGCGCCCGGGGGTTCGTGACTTTCCGACGTAAACTACGTTTTGTCTTAAGGTAACGCTGGAGAATCTAAAATACTGTAGTTTCCGGCCTCTTTCAAGATAGAGTATGCTCGACTGCGAGGAGAATTTTGCAACTTGTCTGCTTAGAATCGTCGTACATTTTGACGGATAAAGTTGATAAATTTCGTTTTTTTTTTTAAGGGGGAGGGAGAGGGCGGATTTATGATTTGACGAGGAAGAATAGGAAAAGGGGCCCGAAACGAACGTATATGTGGCACCATTCAACCGCAAGATTAGGTTCGCGCGCAATTTACGACGACGATCTTATTCCTATCCGAGCTTTCATATAAAAGCTTTTTCCTGTAAGCTGCGACACGGGACTTGGACTTTGGGGTTGAACGTAAGAGGGGCAGTGCGCCGATCGGGCGCACCGCGACGAATTAGTAATACCTATACAAGGCATCGACTTCGGCTGGGTTGCTCAGAGAATGATGCCGCAATACACAGAAATGATAGACGTTTGCCTTTAAAACCCTCATAATAAAAAGATCGCTCTTGAAGCTTAAAGAATTGTCGTTTCGATTAATTAGATCTATCATAATCGAAATAAACTAAAGCAATTGATATTCTAAATTAAAATATATTAAAATAATTAAAACTAACTTTTTCAAATTCTTTCCAGGTATCGAGATGACGCGCTCTGCTGGACAGACAGGTAAGAAATTCATTATATTCTCGTACTGACTCGTTTTCTCGCTCACACTCATCGTACGCGAATTACGAGCGATCGAAAAGGCTTACGATCCTCTCGCAAATGTTATATTCGTCGATGAACGGGCGGCATCCGCAACGCGTGTCAGAGCGAGGAGGAAACCGATCTAGCTAATAATACAAAAGCGGAGCTATGAAAAGGAGCGGTCTCGATGGACGGCCGAGGAGATATAAAAGATCTCGTTGGCGAGGTGATTGATACAGAGAGATCGACGTCGCGACGCAATTCCATTGTTCAAAGTGAGCGCGCTGCGGCGCGCACGCAGAAGCAACGAGTTAGAGGCATCGAGGTCTGGCACGGAGGTTCTTACCCACGGATATAAATCAACTCTCTCGAGTGACGAACGAACGCAGAATCGGCACGAAGCCGTTTCACGGACCACCGTATGTATATACGCGCGTATATACGCAGGACGTATGGAAACGCGGCGAACACGTCCGAACGATGCGTCTCGCCGCCGTTTGCTACATTTACGCGTCTATCGAGTATCAAATCTTGCGTGTCTCGCTCGTCAGGAGGGACGGCTGGCTGTTCTTCAAAAGCGCACCCGCGAGATTTTATATAAAAGATACGCGGAGTATAAAATCGCAAGGACGAACACACGCAAAAGATCGACACGTAAATTTTACGACGTTGTTTACGGCGATACGGCGATCCGTGTGATTTATTTGAAAAACGCGAACGGATCCATTATGCATAATCACGTGGCGCGTATAATTAACGATGGCGACGCGGACCAAACGCGCGATACTCGTATCGCTGTAATTAACCGCGAGCGATTTCACGCTAATTGCAAACAACGGAGCGCGATTAATCGTTCGGATCGTTATCGGTTTATTTCCGTCACGCCTTGTGTATTACCTCTCTGTCGCTCGCGAATCTTCGAGCTGTCACCCATTGCCGTGTCGTCCTGCGTGAAAAATCTCTTGTCGCGGTATTTGAACACGCTAAAATTAATGAGGCGTTTCCAACACATTATGCGTCATTATGATACCGGAAAAGTTTCATATCTTGACGGTAAATATTAGCGGTAGCAAAGTCTCGGTGAAAATTATCTCAAATAGCACGCGACGATTGAGAAAGTGTATCGTTTTCGCGTTTTAAACGGCATAAATTATATTCAAAGTGATTATTAAGCAGGGGCGATTGATCAATAAGAAAAGGAGCACTATGATAAAAAAGATGCATAAGGGGTTTATCTGCGAAACTCGTCCGGAGCAGGTTGATAATTATTGAAGTATCGATTAAATGCTCCGTTCGCCTTGATTGATCAGCATTTATATCGTGGGTACATCTACCTTGTCGGTTCCCTACAATTTTAAACCGGGTGCCCCCCATCCTCCAAAGAGTCCATCGCGGGCTTTTAAGCTGTAATGCGCCTGTTTTCGTTCCTGCTAATAGCGCCGTTAAGAGAGCGAAATGTTAATTATATTACTCATAATCGCCAACGCGAGATTACCTGCTGATGTTTTCTTTTAATTTTCGTTGTACACGCGGTCGAAGGAGTTGGTCGTGATTTACGATTAGTTCTACAATCGTTGTTGTAGGAGCGATCGCTCGAGATGTCTAATTATAAATTCATAAGTACGACGAGAACGATCGTATCGCGCAGCGCGACACACGAGGGACGATCTCGTCGATGGAAATCGCGAGGGGCGAAACGGAGAGTTTTGCCGGCGCGGCGCGGCGGGCCGCGCGTGTGTCGTCCGGTTTCTCAATGCTCGCTCGACGTTCGCTCAAATTCGCGCTCGCGCCTCACGACGATGGTAAACGTCGGCGGGAATACACGCGCGGTTGCGGAGTTCACCGAGCCTTTAAAGAATCGCGGGCCGCGCGTATTTTTTTGTGCGACCACCGCGATTTAACTGGATGTCGTTACTACGTTGTCGGGCATTGTTGTCGGTCCCTGGGCCCCGGACTCCGGGCCCCGTTCATCGGTTTACCCTCGCTCTCTCATCTCCGCGTGGAGCGGAGTCGCCCTCTCCTCCCTCTCTCTCTCTCTCTCTCTCTCTCTCTCTCTCTCTCTCTCTATCTCTCTGCTCCGCTCCCTGCTCTTCTCTCACGCCGCGCATCCCGCGTTCGCTCACCCGCCGATCTCCGATCCTATATTTATTGTATCGAAGAGACCAGAGCCGCCGCATTCCACGCGCATGCGCCGCCCGTAATGAGCGGTCTCCAGTCTCCTGTCTGTCTTTCCGTCCGTCTGTCCAGAGGACCGGTCGACCGGTCGCCTTCCATGCCCCCTACTCGTCCCTTCTCGAGAGGTCCCCCTTCGTGCCCCTCTTCCTTCTCCGCCACCGCCGCGCCGCGCCGGCCGCCGCTTCTGCCCGCTATTCTTCGCTCCCGCTTGGCTCCCTCGCTATTCCATCTCGTCACTGTCGACCGGGACGTTGGACGTTGGTCCATATCCAGATACACGCGGGGACCAAGTTGCACCTTTCCTCGCGAAATTTATTTCGCATTGGCATGACCGATTTTTCCTCTTTCTTTTCCTCCTTTTTCTTTTTTTTTTCATCCGCCCGATCGAGGTAACGTTAACGACGATATGAAAGAAAGACGATATTGTTGCGCTTACCCGGATAGTTATAATAGCGTGGCACTATTAAACCGGAGCACAAAAAGTGAAACCGCATTTTGCATCGCCTTAACCGGTAACTCGATCAGCCAGAAGACGTCGACACATTTAGTTCTCTCTCGCAATTACACGGACAAGTACCTTACGCAAAAACGTTTCTTATCGAATCCTCGCCCGACTTCCCGTTTGGAGAAATCAGTGTCTATCGATCGCGAAAATTGTGTTCTCTATTTCTTTTCAGCGCTTAGGACAAACCTTGAAAATAATTTCTTGTTTGCGAGAGAGAAACGACGGGAGAAGGATTAAGGCGTTGAAACGTTGAAATAAAGTGTATACGTGTAAAGTAATGTTTCGCGGAACCTATCGCGAAACAACGACGACACGACGACGACGAGAAAGAAGCTCCCCGGGAGCGGGAGCACGGAAAGAAGGATGAAGTAGCGAAGGGGGACAAACGCGCTCGAAGTAGACGAGGCTGATGTTTTATGCCAAATTAAACGATACTATCCCGTACGCCACCTCGTAGAGACCAGTCTTCGTTCCACTGCCATTTTCGGAAAACCGCATTTTACACCGGCTTAGCCGACAAAAAGCGTGTATAATTGCGTACAATGCGGCGGACAGCCCGACAAAAATCCGAGCATCGTTTAATAGCGCGCGGTGCGCGCGCGCGCGCGCGAACTTTGGAATCAACTGGCGCGACAGTGACCGAAAAACCAAGCGATGTGCGCGATGGTCCGTGTGATTCTAATGCCGCAGCTAAAACCAACGCGTGAAAAACAGGGCGGATTTACTCCTGGCGATCGGGTGGACTCTGCTGCGATCGGGGGTACCTAGAGACGTACACCGCACGGCGGAATGCTTTGAGCGGATCCGATACCTATTAAGATCGTAGAAAACGGATCTGCTTCGAAGTTGCCTAGTCAGGACGGATCCTTCCCGTCGATTCGCCACGCATTTTTAGCGCCAGCGATACAAAACGCTCCGAGTTAGTCGCGCCGCATACCTAGCTACGCGTCCGATACATCGAATTACATCACTGACGCGGTTAATCCGTACGCTCGCGAGAAGAAGCTCCGATGTCGGAAATCGTCGGTGAAACTCTCAGGAATAAGGAATCATGGGACGTGTCGTGATAACGTCATGAAAAATGAGTCACATCGAGAGGATACATCCGATTCGATTCGAACAGTCCATCTCATCCGCGATCCATCTCAACCGAGACTCGAGTGAATCCGCTGACAGGAAGAACCAAGCTGAGCTGATAGGAAAGGAATAGAGAAAAGACGTGCGAGAAGAGCAGAGCGTGCAAAGAACGCGAACGATCGTCGACACGCACGCCTGTACTTTGTGGTCACCCGTGGGGCTCTCCCCATTCAACCGGTGGCTCGACTCGCCCACTCGTTCGTTCATTCATACGCGGGGAACGCGATTTGAATCGATAAGCAAAACTCGGAAGCGTGTCTTCCCGCTACCTCCACCGCTTAAATCCGCTCTTGACCTCCGGAGCGGCGAAATCTTCGCTTCTCTCCATTGCGCTCCTCTCGCCAGTCGCGATGTAAACGCTCCCAGCTAACCCAATATTAATAACAATAACTATACTATCGTAATGAATAACAACTAATGAGAGAACGCTAATGAGGATATCATCCGCGCTCGCTTGGTATGCTTTTGCCATGTCATTGCAGCTTTGACTACGTTTACACGGCGGCTTATAATCCAGTTTTATAACTACCGTATATTTCATCTGATTCAAATTTTTTCTTCTTATCACGATTACTTAAATATAAGCCTATTTTATATTCTAAACATTTGAATTAATCTCTTTTGACATCTACATATATATGTAGTTTAAATATCAAAAAAAGCTCCTATTTAAATGATCAATGATTAAAAGAAAAATTTTGGAACGCATAGTATACGATAGTTATTAAACTTGATTACAAATCGTCGTGTAAACGTAGTCTTTGAAGCAAGATGCGACATGAAAAGTGCTTTATCCCGTAAAATGTAAATTTTTTTACAACTGAATGTCTAAATCTAAATTCGTTTTTATTCGCGCAAGATGGAGAAAGCGACGATCCGTCGTAAGGGTATAATCCCATTAGGCTTTAATCGATGATCCCCTCCACAGTTGAACGCAACGTTAGGGTCGACTGAGGGATAAGGTTGCGGCGTTGAAAATAGATACACAAGCTACCGCGGAGATACGGCGTTTTATTGGCGTCGCGGGGTTCCAGATCTCACAATCGGTCAAATGAAGACAGAGCACTGGCAGCTCCGCTCCGGCCTGACAGTGTTGAAATCTCAACTTATCAGAGATCGGAGTCTTGTTTATATAGACATATATTTATTCTTACATATTTATTTTCTACAGCTTTTATTTATATCTATTCGGGTTTCTTTATATCTGCCGATAAGTATCTCTAAAGAATTTAAAATGACTAATCGATAACGCGTGTATGATCTATTCGAAATATGATTTCCGCTCGTGCTGCCTTCTCCATCAACTATACTATTTTTCTTCCCCGTAATTTGCGCAAATAATATTGCTCTCTTCGACAAATGGTAGAAAAGTCTGTTAATCCTCTTGCCTCCCTGAAAAACGTCATTGCGTTACATTGGCGAGAAGGCACGCGCAGCGAAGATCACCGCCTGGTGGGGATGACGTTTCGGGGATGATGGGGGTGGAACCCTCGAAGAGCACGAGGGCCAACACGCGCCGATGACACTTACGCACACGTTCTCAAGACCGGCCGTCGCGCGGGTGTTCCTTCGCCACTTTCGTTACGTTTACGCCCGTTTTCATACCGAAGTTGTTTTGTAAATTGCGTCACGAATACAGGAACGCCGTTTTTACTCGCACGTTATAATCGCGATCGCGTTGAATATCGGAAAATTTGATTATCGTAATTTGTGACCGATAACGTGTTGTGTTAGGCACGTAGAACATTTCACCGCATTGTGTTCAGGAGACTCGATTTATAGACTTTAACGATACGCGAATGTGGACGAGAGCGAACAGCGTGTACAGAGATTTCAGAGCTGTGCGTAAAATGCAGAGATGATTCATGGCAGCTAGAGCGCGAAAGCGATGCAGATATATAAGTCCGATTTCCGCGACGTAAAAATTTCAAAGAATCACGCCTGTTCCGTTAGAGACGCCTGTCGAAGAGAAGCCTCAGGAATCCGCTTAGTACACGCGAAATGTGGCAATCGGCAAACCATATATGCGCGACCACGTATAACCATCCCGCGTTTATGCAGCTGCGGATGAACAGTAACGAATTTCACTCGTGGTTTCATTCTAGGAAACCGTCCATGGACGACGTCGGAAATCCTACCTCCGTCAACGCACGGTGAGTACTCTCTCAGTCCCGATTCGCGTTCTACGAAATCTCGCGCGAATTTATTATACGCACGCCTCTCTTTCTTATCTTGGGTAGTGTCCTAAGAACGGGGAACAGGTCTGATTTGCGTTCTTGCATACACGCAGAACTATGATCTTAATACATCTACTATTTACCACGGTCAATAATATATTTTATAATGAAGATTTCTCATTTATATCGAACTGATTTGCGTAATAGGGATCTTTAAAGACGTCAGTAGCGCGCCTCCCATAAAAGGCAAAATACGAACGCGGCGAAGAACCTTCGCATCGGGCGTGTAACGTTCTTTCGGCACTACGGGCGATTACATTTTGACGATGTTACAAGCGCTCGTAACGTTCGTTAATACTGACATCCTCCCACCCTATCGAATGTCCGAAGTGGCGGAGCGATTTTCGTAGGTAAAACCTTCCCGGGTAAATCTTATCGACTACGATCTACCCTTCGTCCTCCATCGAGAGCGGCCTATCTGCCGCCGTAACAATTGAACCCGTAATAGAATCACATTTATTCTTATTACCCGACGAGGTCAACCGACCAGCGAAACTTCGAGACCTTCTCCTCACGCTCCCGTCCGACTTCGGATCGGCTTTCCTAAGCCATTCCACGACCTACGTTATTTTTCCCCCGAGCTCTCCGTCGTTTTCTCACCATCCTACGCCGCGTTTTCATGGTCCACTTTTGTTTATCCCTGCGGTTTCGGCGCGATCCCAAAGCGAAACAATCAACTCCGTCATCCCGAATGAAAAGAACGGAGAGCGTTCCCCGATATATATATTGCAAAATAAATACGAATGCCATTAACCCGAAACAGAAAAGAAAAACTACTGCGACATGTATCATCCGAGATAATGCGGCGGCGAGATATAATCAACGCCGCGGTGTTTCGTTAGCCAACGTATCCGACGTATTTAATATGTATAACCGTGACTCACGCACACCACCCACCTACGTCGCGCGAAGAATCTGCCACTTTGTATCTTGCTCCCCATCTCGTGATGTACCTTGGAAGTTAAACTGCAAGGCCATCAAAGTCTTTAACCGGGTTATGGAGATGCCGCTTTCGAGATAAATCGCAGAGTTTTTGCATAAAAATTCTTCCAACTGAACTTTGTGAATTCTCTCTCTCTCTCTCTCTCTCTCTCTCTCTGTCTTTCTCTTTCGCTTTTTTTACATTATTTTTGTGTCAGATAAATTAAAAATGTTAACGTAATCTGATTTGTAAGTTACGAAACATACAAAACTATAGTCTCGCTTTAGTTTACGTATAAAATGTAAAATATTAAAAGGCCGAAATAACGAATCATCGCTGAGGCAGTGATGATAAAAGACGGTGGGCGTTACGAGGTGCATCGTCACCGGTATAAACGACGCCCGAGGCGACAACCTTACGAGATGCGTTCTCTCGAGCCACCGTGCCGCGCAGCATCCGACGAGTGCGCAAATACAGAAATTTCGCGAGAACGAAGAGAAGGTAACCTGCGCACGGTACTGCGCGATATATAGCGTTTCTTCGTCGTGGCTCGTTTATACGATATATACCCTTATCGTTCCTCTCTTAAATCGCTGTCGCAGATCTGCAGTAAAATCTCGCGAATCAGCAATCGCGATTTCGTCTCTTTCGGGGAAGAGTTCGATGAGCGGTCGAGCCTGTCGCGAGCGCACGAGCGTTAGCAACGACGAGACTCTTTCTGTACCACCATTAATATTAATGCATTCCGCCGTATTCTCGGCCGTATTGTACTCGCGTCGACGACGACGACGACAACGACGACGACGCGGTCGCCGCGCGTCCAACAATATCGCTCTCGCGTTTCTGTGACACTACACACCGCGCCCGTCTCTCTTTAGCGCGCGCCGACGCAACCGGAGCCGGCCGGAACGGAACGGAGTTTTGTCCGCCGCAGCTGAATATTCACGCCGGCCAATAAATAAAACTCAAAGGAGGAAAGCGAAACAACGGGCGAGCCGCATTTTTCCCTCCGCTCGCGCTCCGCTTTTCTTACCTAGCTCGTTGCCCCGTTTGGTTTCTCTCCCTCCCGAGAGTCCTCCCGAGAGACCTCCGGAGAGAGATCGCATTGTCGCACGGTTTCCTCCCGTCTTACGAAACGCGCCGGACAATGCGCGTTTCTACGCTTTTGCCTCCGCTCGTTATATACAGCCGATGCAGCGTTACCGGAATCTGTCGCTCTTGTTTCGCCGCTATTAACAAGACGCTATTAACTCGATCTCGATGAGTGAAAGTTGTACCGTGCTATTTATATTTTCTATATACGCATACTCTAATTTCACTCGCATTAAAGCACAAATGCTTTTATGCTCGTTGCATCAATTGTACGATACCGAGTTCGAAATGTATTGACGATTTGAGTCGTATACACGTGTGTTTCTCTCGCGCGGAAAAAGCGGGGATTCGTTAGATTTCGGTTATTTATTTGAAGAATATGAAAAACGCGCGCGGTATCTCTTATGAATGTGCGTAGGAAGGAAGATTTAGAGAAGAGATACACTCGGGAGTCATAAGTATAGCCACAGGGTGCCCGCTTCTTGCAAAATTCCCTCTCTCCCTATCGGTCGATACAAAGAAAGGATTACGCGAATATTTTGGATAAGCTATATCTATCATCGTGAATTATTACGTCGTACGTTAGAAAGTTGCTGAAGACCTATTATGTTTTGCGGATTTAACGGTCAAAAAGTTCTCCTCCCTTTCCCTCTCAGGAAATTGCACGCACATGTACGTATTTCGACTCGAAAGAGATGCATTTTTATCCGTAAATAAAATATTACGCACACGCGCACGCGACGTTATAGTTAGGAAAGTAAACGAAAAGATGCACGCAGCCTCTCTCTCTCTGTCTCTCTTTTTCTCGACTCTTCCGGTTTGGCGGACGAGGATGTCGAGGGATACGATCGACCGGCATCGGTACGGAAACAGGTTGGTCGAGTTTTAAGCAGTCCGAAGACGTATCGCAAATTAGAAGAACGTGCGTCCGGCGAGTACACGTGGCGCCTGTGCCGCGACGTCGAATTTCTGCACACGGCCCGCGTGCAGAATCCCTAATAAGTCAGCGCGCGGCTAGACAGAAGTCTCGCGCGCGCACCCGCGCGTATATTCGCATGCGGCCTGCTCGCGGTGGAGACGTAGCGACGTCACGGATACGTGGGATTCCTCTCGAGCAGCTGGATCACGTGCCCCGGCGGAACGTGAGGCTAACTTAAATGCGAATCAGGAACTGCAACGCGCGCCACGCCGCGCCGTGCCGCATCCCTGCCGTCGCGGATTTTGAACGCCGATCTCGATTGTTTTTCACGTCTTCGTCCTCGCCACCCGTCCTATCACTGTCCGATTCACTTGGGCGGAAACTTGAGTCATCGAAATCGAACGACATTTGACTCAACGCCGCGTCGCGACGAAGAAACGGATCTCGCGCTGCCGTGATTTTGCGCGTGCGAATCTCGATATTGCTCTTAAAATTTCCATACGGTGCAGATCTATACGAACGTAATTCATTTATAATTACGTTCGCCACGCATACCGTGTCCCATACAGTTATTTTGACGATTGTCCGCGACGTCGAATTCAAGTAACGCCTTTTCTTGCAACGAAATACCGCGCGCGCGCGGAGTCTAAATGTTGCGGACGAAAAGTTTCTCGATACACAAAACCAAGGGAGTAACAATAGGTATTTTCATTAGTCGAGTGGTTCGGTCCAACGGTAGATATTTGATTCGCTTTTTATCGCACGGCTTCGCATTCCGGTCCGCGTCGGTCGCTTCGTCGAACAGGATCGGAAAAACGGCCGCGACGCTGACTTCTCGATCGTAATGTCGGAAGAAACCTCCGCTTAGGAGTAAATAGCATTGTGAATACACTCCGAATGATGCTTTATTTATTCCGGAATTTCGTTTCGCGCGCTCGCAAGAAAGCGCCTGTCCCGCCGCCCGCCGCCGCATGTTGCTCCGCTATCGAAATAATATCTCGGGGTAGGTACTTACTTTCTCGAGAGAAGAGTAAAACGTTCGAGTTTACCTACCTAACTCTCGTACGCGTTTTGAATTCGCCTCGTAAACTGAGCGCGGCCGATGTCTTATCTAATCTCAATATAATTGCGAGAGCGCGCGTCATATAAAATAGCTTATTATACTATAGAAAAGTTGATTCGGGGACCATAATACGGGGGTCTGGAAATTAGCCCTCGCCCGTCTACCTATCTACAATGGTGATGATTATGTCTACTTATAGGTATAACTACCTACGTGCGCCAAACTACCCGTCTACCGTCTCTGAAATAATCTTCGCGGTCCTGCCTTCGTCTCGCTCCCCCTTCTCGCCCGATGAGCTTGTCGAAACTAGTTTATGAAACGAGTTCGGAACCAATGACCTCTCCTTCGCGTAGTTGTATACGATACCACGGTATAGTGACGAAGCTTGTTTATGTGTTACAGATTTGAGGAGAGACACTACGCTTTCGAAAGGTACGCTCAACTTCACTCAAAATGCATGCCGCTTTGTTTTCCCCTATACGTTCACGATTCACTTTTCTTTTAAACCCCTGCGTGAAAGTCTGATGCTAGCTCCGTTCGGACTTCGGATCTGTGCCGAAAAAATTAAGGCGCGGCCTTTTAAGGTATCCTATAACGACGAATGGTCTAACGCTAATTAGCAATGATGCATTCTTCCACACACATGTATATGCACCGAGTTCTCAAAAGACCGAACGGTTATTTAAAAGCGAAACGTTACCGCAAAATATATAAGCGCAAGCATCTGATTGCGAGCGCAACGCAGTCGCGCGACGATTCTCTCACAGTTATACATAATACATACGTGTTATTATCGCGTATGCGCCCTATAATAACGACTTTTCGCGCGGCGGGCAAACTATCGACTGAACGTCGTGTGTTCGGTGACGAAACGCGATTATGTAAAAACTATATGAGTGGAGCGCGCGCCGAATTGCAAAGCAGCAGTTTTCGGGGCTGTCGAATGCGCTTTGGCGCTCGTTGTATTATAATGCATGGCCCGGCCGTGCTTTTGTTTTACGTATGATTGCCGAGCCGCTCGCGTTCTCGCGCCTTATGTGGATCGCGAGAGGCTTTAAACTCCGGGACGTTTATCGCGGCTAGGAAGGCGGGCCGACGATCGTTCGCGCCTTCGAGGGACCCGAAAGGGACTCGTCGCGTCCGAAACTTTGTACCTTTTCTTTCCGCACGTTTAGCTTTACATATTGCTCTTTTTAATCATCGCGTGAATCGCGATTACAGCCGATCGCGTTTTATTGGCACGCGGCCGAGCTTCCTTATTACGACAGAAAGTAGGAATGCAACTTATGGAGCGTCAAGGAGGGTACGAGCGATATAGAGTTCAATGCTCGATTCAGCTCGGCACAATTCCACCCGAGCCCCATATACGACCGTCTTAAAAGGCGTTTTAAATCGGCGTGTCGTGAAAGAATCCCATAGAGATGCGGCGTATAAAGGCATTCCACCAACCCTCCCACCCTTTTTTTTCCTCCTCTCTCATCAACGTTCGGGCGCATCGATCTATCTCGTTGGAACATTTTCCTCGTCCGGCTCATTGCGTATATTTCCCGTAGCGCGTATTATTCGTCTCTGAATAATTTATGTATTATTTTCCCGTCATCAGCGATCTCTCGACGATACATAATTTACGTTTCGCGTCCTGAGTCATTCGCCGCAAGCGTCGCGACGGCGTTCGCCCGGCTTCTCCGAAAATTTGCGATTCCATCAGAGCGCGTACCCGACGTATCCGCGCGAAACGTTAATAATAAAAACGAAAAAACATATATTTGAGGATTGCCGCGACGAGTGCGGGCTCTCTCCTACTCATTTATTCCATAAATCTGACGATAAATAACCGACATATTGGGGCGTTCGCGTGGCTCCGGATCCCGCGGCATGCTTATCGTATCCCACAAATGCGCCGGAACGCATTTAAAATGTATTGAACTGTCACGGAGCAGTGGTTTTCCGGATTTTTACATTTTTCATCGGCGCCCGGGTGCAGGGCGCCCGCTTGGATTAGTGAGTTATTGTTGTTCTAAGTGCGTCGGTCAAAGGGAGTGAACACCCCAAGTTCTGGCGCGGTAATCCTGACCATAACGGCTCGCACCCCACAAAAGCTCCATCCTCCCCTTCTTCTTTCGTCTTCTCCTCCCCCCCTACCCCGAACCCCGTGCCAAATAGCCGCTACTTGGCGATGGGTTCGTTGAATTTCGCAGTCGAATATAATTTTCATGATTTTTGTAACAAATAAGTAGTGAAAACAATTGCTCTCTCTCTCTATCGAAAAATTCGTTTGACATCACAAGCATGAAGGTGCTTTGTGGCAACCTTCTTCGAGAATACTTATGAAAGAATTGCCAAAACGATTGACAAAGAAAAAACGTGGGGACATACACGATCGCTATTATAGAGCATATAGGGACGTAGACCAATTTGATGTTAGAGACGGAGCAGTATGTCGCAGTGAACTCGACAGATATTGACCTCATTTTCATAGATATACATTTGCACGGCATTTATAGCGACATTTTCGCACGCAGGAAAAAACTTTTCCTATACGCACGTACACGGTTCCCTATTATTTTCAAAAGATTGAAAGAGGTTTATGTAATGCGAACATATCTGATCTGTGAATTTAAATTTGATTTTTTCAGATATAAAAGATGCACCTTGAGATCATCATGTATAATATTTTTAATAAAATGTTAATTGCGACCCTAATATAAAAGTATAATCGAAATTATACATAATTAAATAATATTGCGTAAAGTTTACGGATTCAGATAATTACATTTACACTCGCAACGATTTCTTATTTGTTATCGATTCTTACAGTTGAGACGATATTCATTTTTATTGTTGAGATTATTTCTCATCTTTTAGTTTCTCAAGTATTATAGCAATAATCTAATACTTATTATAAGTTCACAAATATCGATCAATAAAATTGTCCTTAAATACATATAAATAAATAGGCTATGAAAGATTAAGCTAGAATTGACACATTATAAAAATAAATATAATTATCAATTATTAGCGTACAATTGCAATAATCTTCAGCATGTTTTTGTCAAATAATTTACTTAGAATATGCTATATAATCGTGATTCGCATTAATATTTGCACTAATTTGCTTAAATTTGCGCTAATCTACCTTAGCCCATTCATTTCAAGGCAATGGATCTACGAGATATTACATTTATCTGTATTATATTCACACAGATCCTTTACCTTAATTCAAAATAATTTCAGACTCACCGATATGATGTGCAACAGCTGATCGTATTGTCGTCACTACGACCTGTAAAATACAAAACCGAAATTATAGCAGCGCCCAAAACAATTAATATTAACCCTGCGGAGGTCGCGATGCTAAAATCGGAAGATCGCATGTATTTGAAATAAGCATGCGAGTTCATAAAGTCACACTCTAGTTTTCTGATTAAGAACGATTACAAAGCGAAATAAAAACGCATCGACTTTGATTCGTTTACACAATTTGTATGAATTATTCTTAAAACGGCAACGACAAATCAATTTATTCAGTTAACGTATCTTACGTTTTTCTACGTTTTAAGAAAGTTTTACACGCATCTGTCCAAACAATCGCGACTTCCCGAGGGCTAGAAAAAAATATTGCGCACGTAAAATTCTTTTTCTTCATTCACATATATTTTATAAAATCATTAAACAAAATAATTATATAGTTTACAAAAGGTGTTCTCTCTCTTTTTAAATTTTTATAAAATCTTACAAGGAAATCTATTTATCTAATTGTTATTAGTCAATCATCCAAATAAACGGAAACAAACGGGACTGACTATGCAACCAATAAGTAATTTATAGATAATGAATTAAACTTACCCGTGGGTTGCTCCGCCGTCACCCGATGCCTCCCGAGCCCTCCTCTCAGCTTCCTTATTCCTTGCACAACACAATATTCGCGAACACGCGTTTAATTACGATCAATCGCGCGACAATCTGAACGGCACTCCAGACAACCGTATATGGCCTGCAATCCCACGAAATAATGATCGACGCATCATGGCTTCTCATTACACGAATTACACGGCGACTCGCGCGTCGACTTCACGCCCTCAATTCGGAGATGATATTAATCGGTGAAAAAAATTCAAGACCCGAAGTACATATCTTATCTGCATATCGTATCTAAGCATCGTCGACGATCATCGCGAGAAGTGATTATCTTGCGTAAATGTCGCAGCGGAATGGTAAGTTTTAACTTCCGTCGCCTATCGCCATTTTTTTCTTTGACCGAACGAACTGCGCGAAGTTGACTTCGCGAGGTAATCTCTCCGAGCCGAGCCGACGCTCGCGAGCAGTTGATCGAGTAAGTGGCAGTAATTAAACGAATCGGTAAGCTTGGCAGTCTCTAATTGTAGAGAACGATCGTGCTTTGCGCGTCGTCTCCTACTTGTCGCTATCAGCTCCGAAAGGATAACAGCACATAACAGCACTCGGTGAACAAACGATAGCGCGGTGGGCGCGACCTTGTGTACGGCACTGTACAATATGCCGAGAACCCGAGGCGGAGCGTGACGTAATATAGACAAACGGCAACTTAAAGAATGAATTTAGCCGATATACCCGTATTGCTCGAATAATTTTGACGCCGAGGACGATCACCGTGCACTTGGCGCTTGGCGCCCATCACTCTCGCGGATTCGTTAGCGCTGAAACTAAAAACTAAACATAGAGATGATCGAGGAGTCGCTCGAGCAGCGTAATGAAGATGTCGCTACTTGGGCCGCATGATTATCGAAATTATTAATCGCGCGGCACACAAGTAACGACATCTCAAGGTGCATTCCGTTTCACGCATGATGCGCATAATGCAGCATTTATCCTTGTTGTTCACCGAATGTTAAACAAGGATAAAGGCCATCGCACACAAAATGCATAGCTTAGCATAAGCGTAGCATAAGATCGCTAAACCAATGAGCATCTAGCATAAAGTTGGCATATTAATTTACACAAGATGCTCATTGGTCCAGCGGTCTTATGCTATGCATATGCAGCCTATGCAATTTTGTGTGCGATGGCCTTAAGACCGCTGGACGAATGAGCATCTTATGTAAATCAATATGGCGATTTTATGCTGGATGCTCATTGGTTTAACAGTCTTATGTTACGCTTATGCTAAGCTATGCAATTTTGTGTGTTGCATCATGCGTGAAACGGAATGCACCCTTCAGGCTTCTCGAGCGAGAGCATCCTCAACTTCAGAAGCTCGATTTCTTGAATGCGATTGTTTCACTCGCAAGGGAAACGTATGCGCAAATTTTGCTCTTACAGACAAGTTTGCAAGTCGATTGGCTATATCGCATGGCTTTTAACCAATCAACGTGCAACGTTTCTGTAAGAGCTAAATTTTCGCATACGTTCCTCTTGCAAATTCAAGATTCGAGCCCCAGGCCCCAGGTAGCTTCAGTGCCAACGAATCCGCGGAATTGGGCGCAAAGTGTAGGTTCTAACCTGCTCGTCGGAATTATTCGAGACGAAAATACCGGAATATCGGCGTACGTTTATTTTCAAATACGTTTACTGTCCTTCTCCGGATGCGATAGCGGCCGAGTACTAGGAGACGATACGCGAGGCGCGATCATGTTCCGCGATCCTCTACGGTTTATCGATTCGCTCTATTTCATTGCCTCGGAACGAACAGGCCAAATTTGTCGCTCGCTCGCGTCCCGGGATGCAGATTATCTCTCGGAGCATACTTCACGCGGCTCGTTCGTGAAGACGTTCACGTCGCGCGTCGTGGCAATAGCGACGTCAGCGACGGAAGACGGAAGTTGAAACTTCCCGCTTCGCTGTGAGACTGTGAGATTTACGGCAAGACAATCGGTTCTGTTCTCGCGACCGTCGTCAACGATGCGTCTTATTGTTAGATACGAATGTCGGGCTTTGTGTCTTTCGTCGATTTGAATGTCGGAGCTGTAACATATTCGTAATTGAGAGCGCGTATCAGTGTCGCCGGATTGAGTAAATTCGCGTAACGGGAAGCCATGATGTGTCGATTGTTTTTGGTTAGGATCTTCCGTATTTACATACGATTAACGTCGGGAGTGCCGTTGAAAGTGCTGCACGATTCTTTCAACAAACAGAACGCGCGCGATTGTAATTAACCGCGTTTTCGCTAGTGTTGTGCGAGTGTTGATCAACGATGGATGCTAAGAGGAGGAGGGGGCTTGGGAGTAGGCATCTGGCGACGGCGGAGCAACCATGAGGTGAGGAGTGTATTATTGTTTTATTCGTTATTTGCCGACTTAATTGTTCGTATCTGTTCGATGCGCCAACAATTATTTTTTGAAAAATTGATTACCTTGGATGCTGCTTCAATTTCGATAAATATATGTATTTTGCAGATCTACGTAGTTTACAACTCCGCTGTTGCGCATCGTGTGCTGGTGAGTGATAAATTATACTTTATTTTAATTAGTAGAATGTATCTATGAGAGATTATAGATAGATGTGAGTAAAATATATATAATTTTATATGTTTACAAAATTATATATATTGAGAATAGTGTGGAAAATATGTAATATCTCCTAGATTTATTGCCTGAAATGGATGGGCTACATTAATTAGTTTGAATTAATTAATTAATATTTAAGCCTGATATTTGTCGTCAATTTTGTTGTAAATTTGTTCGCGTACGTTTAAACGTAAAAAAAATTAAATGTCTATTCAGAACACGACAGAACACGACGGGAAAAATTTAATAATATATAAATTAAATGTGACTTTATTAATATATAAATTAAATGTATTTAACTTTATTTTCCCCTTTTCAATTATTTTTTAAATAAAATTTGAGGTTTGCATTTGGCTTCCTTACATCTTTCCAGGGGGAGATTAAATAGTATACAGAATAATACAAAAAGACAACTCGGATTTTTCAATACGCGTGTGTCATGTGCGAAAATAAAAGGAAATATTTTACGATTATCTAGTGTATTTCAAATAATTTATTTTATAAAAACACAGTATGTGATTATTGATTACATCTATTTTTATAATGCATCAGTTTACTCTAATCCTCCATAGCCTATCCATTCATATTTATTGATATGAATTAAATTTGCGAACTTGTAATATCAACTGATTGTGTGCGTAATACTTGAGAAATCAAAGGGCAAATTCATGAGCAGTAAAAATCGATATCGTTTCAGCTATGATAACGAATGACAGATAAGTGCGTATGTATAGTTGTCGCGAAAACGCAAACTTACGCGATAGTGTTCTGATTTAATAACTCGAAAGCTGTTCAATAACTCGAGATCGTGACACTTTCTTATGATTTTCGATTCTAATTAATCTCCGAGATTCGTAACAAAGTATTGTACTATAGTCGTAAAGCAATCTGTATAAAAGTTTATTATAAAACTGTTTCGAATAATCATGTGATGGGAAATAAAGACTGCAGGAAACCGAGATGGGTATCAACCCGTCGCAAGATTTTTACTTCTGGATTAAACTCGTAACATTAATGGGCGCGGCAGGACAATTCACCCCAATTAATCTCGACGTGCGAGGGAGGAAGCGGATCTTATACGGGATCAAACTAAGACCGGGAGCATCCTAATCTGCATCGGCAGATTGCTCTGAGAATTGACACCGAGAATTTTGTCTCCACCCTTCGAAGCAGTAACATTTGACGTCTCATCCTGAATCAAACCCTCGGCCATCGTCTCCTTACAACTTCTCCCGCGCCTTTTGCCACAAGACACAAACTCGATGCATATATTACGTCGTTTTAATTGGAAAGCATTCCCTGAGCAGCTCGAGACTATGTAACAACGACGTTATATCTTTTCTTAACAGATTTAACTTATACTTTTATTGTTATATATCTGTGAGTGTTGCCGACGAGCTCGGCAGTTTGTCATTGCTCTTATGCATATCATTACGCCATTATTATGTCGGAATTACGTACCAGATCTTGAATCTTGGCTTAAATTCTTTTTTTTTTTCGCGTTATTGACCCAAACAGAGTCTAGAGAAAATACCGAGAGAAAACGACTTTTTGATACTATTTTTTTAGCCTGTAAACATAATTGCCATCATTCGATAATAAAGCCAACCGCGTATTATCTATCTATAGTTATAGTCAGTACGATAGCAAGAATGCTCTCTTAGGTCTTGACCGACTACTATAAAAATGCACGTATAGAATTGCAAATATATGGAAATACTTTCTCAAACTTTTGAATGGTGCAACAAGAAAGAGAAATAGAGACGGACTCACGCGCCGCTCAAATTACGTATTTAAACGCGGAAAAAGACGTGTTGTTGGAGACGCTTATTTTATTGCAAGACACACATTGCTCTGCATTTAAACTCAAAAGGTATGTAACACACAATATCTTGTCTCGTCTTTTCGAATAGGTTTTTCCCGAATAAAAGAATGCGATTTTGATAAAAGAATAGAAAGGTACTCGAGCGAAAACATCCCCTTTTATCCGATCCAATGCGCCCAGGCATTCCAAACGTTTCGTTTAATTAGCACCCTGCGTTTTCTCGCAGCTCGTAAAGGGAACGAACCGGCCGATGGCTGCACGTGGGACGATCGGTAGTCGCGTTAGGGAGGAAAAAAAATTTCCGGCCGTTTCACGGTAATTAAAAATGCTGCAATAAAAAGGAGAAGGTTCTTTAATTCGTAATGGCATAGAGACCGTCCCGCTAAGACTAATACCCACACTTCTCTCGTTTGTGCCGATCGACCGATTCTGTATCTCCATAATGCTACGCTACCAGATTACACGATTAATTGTTTAATTAATTATAATTGATATAGAACATTAATTCGCGAGGCATCTATAATATTAATTACGCTGTAGCTTTTAATACTCGCCAATCGGTTCGCAATAAAATCGACGAACGTACTTCTGAAAATTGAAATAAAATTTGTGATAGTGCGTTATATAAAGTTATCGTTCTTCGTTTTTTTTTCTTCGCGAAAAAAGGAGAAGCGCCGGCGGCGCACAAGCGACAGTAATATAAATCTTACTTAGGGCCGTGGAATACATATGCGCTACGGGCGGAACAGTTATTCATAAGCAATGGACCATAAATTACATAATACAGTGTTACGTCACTGAATTATTGAAAATATCAGTAAATATCGTATCAGACTTAAACGCGAATTCATGTACCTCTTCTATTGCCACGATCCTGTCGGTCTTCTTGTCGGCTAAGGAGCCTGATTTATACGTTTGGTCAAATATGAGATTCGAAAAATTTGGGGGAAATAATTTTGACTGTAAACCACACACACACACACATAAGCGTGTAGTGCTTATTTCGACACAAGAACACAAGCTTATTGAATGACACGTTGACGAACAGGTCGGGCGAGTATTAATCAGACACAGAAATGTCATTATGAGAAACGTTGTTCGCGGGGCAATCTTGTAAAGCATTATTCTAACTAAACTGTCATAAACGGGAGGAAATGAAAAGAGCTGCTTAATAGCTTATGTATGCAAATTCCGCGCAGCAGATTGCGCCGAGTGCTCTCGAGTGAGAGAAATGGGCGGTAGTCGAGAAAGCGGTCGAAAGGGTGACTGTCGCTTGTACCCTCGAGAAGCTCTTCTTCGCGATATAAACGGAGTCTCGATGACGAACAAGAACATAAACGATTGACAGCGATCCTTGCTATTATTATTCATCGATATATTCGATACGATAAATTTAATTTTTTTGGGAGTTTAAGATTTTTTAATTATTTTTCTAAAATTTCGAATTTTACGTTTGATAAAATGTACGTAAAAGGCTCTTTTTTAATTCTCTAATTACATACACAGACTTCTTTTAAACAAACTGCATAAAAAAGCAAAAAGTTAAACAATTACAGGCAAGCATGTTGCGGATCGCGCTTGTGGATCGTGGCATTATCGAGGGCTCGCGATCTAAATTCGAGGAGCATAATTAAAACGGAGTCGGTCCCCCGCGGAATACCGAAGGAGGATCGCTCCTCGATCCGACTTCTTGATCCAATTATCGCCGTCCGAATTATCCGAGCTTCCTTCCCGTTAAACCCCGATCCCACCGCATCGGTTTAAGTCAGTTTCATCTTAAACAATTTCATTTGCATAGCAAATAATCAAACAATTTTCTTTGACATTTAAATTAGGGAAAGAATAACAGGTCGGCGCAAAGTTGCCGCGCCGCCTATAATTTCCGAGAACGTCAACTAACCGAGTATAATTCATCATTTACATTTTGGCTATCCGAGAAAAGCTGACGGGACGTCGATAGAGGCATATTATTGAATTATTCGGTTTAGATTTTTATTTGCTTTTATAATAGCTTTACGATTTTGCCATAACTGACACATTGGCGAAATTATGGCCCGGAATAGAGCTTCGAGAGTCAAAGCTCGCTAAAGATATTTCGAAGCACGCATGAAATTCAGTCTTTAGGATTTAGCGGTGAGGAAAGTAAAACTCGCCCGTAATTTCGATACAATTGAATGTTGATCCGGCGCGGCGCGGGCGGTTGAGCGGGCATTCTTATGTATGAAATTCACGTGCAGCGCGGAAAATATCGATGTGAGCTTCTGGCCAGCCATCATATATAGATATTATTGTTATTGCACTTCTTGAAATGTCAGTGGTCGTGGGTGGTGGCGTGTGCGTGTGGCCGGGGATGCGCGTTTTCGGGCGTAGGGTGAGCGGACGAGAGTGGCTCGGTAGGGCCGAGGGGGTAGGGTCGAGGCGTCATTATGCAAAGGAGATGGTCAGCTCGGTAATCCCGGGATCCCGATGGCCGGAGGTTGTCGCATTCGGTACATCTTGCGGAATTGTTTCTGCAAGATTGTCCGCGAGCAATGGACGGGCCCCGAGCCAGTCGCGCATCAAAGTCTGATGGATGTTTGGCTTTATTGAAAAGAATATCGTACATCTCTCTCCGGGAAGGTCGCCGTCTGGACCGCCTCCAACCGCCCTGCGATACACTCGTGGCGGCTCGGTTCAATTTAGAAGCGCGATTTCAGAATAAAAAGAAATAGACAAATATACGTTATGCAAGGACTGCGCGCGCAATGCGCCACTCCATCGCGTTACAATCGTTCGTACTCGCGTATTATTTTCGGTCGGAGCTCTCTCCGACTTAACTTAAGACGTATACGGTCGTAAAGGAGCCGCTACGGTGTCGCTTACGAGGGTCGCTTTTCTCTCCCATCCTCTTCGCTGGCGCGCGTTATTCGGAGTGCGGACGAGCGTACTTCGAAGAGAGATCGGTGCATCCGTGTGTACGTATCTCGCGTGTCGTATCTCCGAGATGTGGATGAATCATTTATCGAGTCCATAACCCGGCTGGCCGGTCAGTTTTATGCCGGCGCAGTAGAATTTGATCAAACTTCGTTTTGCGGCCACTCGGGGAGCAATAAGCGACCGGCTCGCCCCTAAAACTACGGCCCCGGAGGTCTCGTACCGCGCGCATCGGGGTACCGCGTACCAGCCCTCTTCCCTCGTGCCAACCTCTTCGGATCCCATTTCGGAACCCAAATGATCCCCGCCGCGCCTAGAATCGTGTCATAATTACCAAAGTACAAAACGCGTGACGTTCACCGAACGTCGATCGAGAGCGTCGTGAACTGATTTTAGTCTGACGTCGGAAAATCATTCGGCAATATAATTCTGCAATGCCTATACAAAGGATATCACTGTATCAAAAATTCATGACGATTTATATTGTACCTGGGGAAAGTAACGCGGCACACGACGCTTTAATTCGTTAAGTTGCAGAATATAGGACGAAACCAGGTGGAGGGAGGGTGCGTGCGTTCTCTTTTATGTGGACTAAGATGCCCCCGTGACTCCGTGTATACGACATAAAAATACTATAAAAACTTTCTTCCTCGTAATTCGAGCCTTCGCTCCCGCTTTACGGATCTTAGCGCGCGCGAGCGATATATCTGAATTACCAACTTATGCTTTTTTGGCTTTTTTTCGGTCGCTCGATCCGGTTTCTTTATTAGATTTCTCTTTAAAACTATATGTATGAAAGTAATGATGTATAATAATTTTAACTGCAAAATGCAAAACACTCGTGCTCGTCTTTCCGCTGTAAAAATATACATTCACTTTTCTCAATCGTGAAGAGCCTGAGGAAACCGTGTCATGAATCAAGACGATCTTTCTACCGCCGCGCGCAGGTAAGAGGTCAGGAGGGTAACGTGACTGACACTCGGAATAGGTAATTACGTACGTGAGTTATTGAGAAATTGTACGGGAACCTGCAATTAATAACGCGAAAAGTGATTCTTGGACGCGCGCGTTACAGCTCGCGTTCGAGATAAATGAACTCGACGCAGACGCGCGGCTCCGATCGGGAGGGAGGAAAGTCAAGCCGATCTCCCCATACGCCGCGCCGTTCGCGTCCGTATACGAAGAAGCCCGCGCTGTCGGCCTCGCGCAAACTCATAAATCTCGGAGCAAATAATTGACCGGCCTACGCTCCGGCGAGCTCGGATCGGCCGGTGTTGATTTAGCGGCGTTTCGCTCGGCGGAGGTCGATCCGTCCATCCGATCGGATTTACTCACGATCTATTACCTATCTGCGATTTGCCAATTCGCGACTGAAAATTAGAGATCGCCTTTATTATTCGTCACTCGAGCGACGACGCGTCGCGACACTCGTGCGTGCTAACGCGATGAGACGCAAGCAAAACTAAAAGTAACTAAAACTATTCTCGGAAAACGGTAGCCACAAAGACAACGGGTTCCGCCGCCGCGTCGCCGCCGCGCGCCGTGGCCGTCGTCGTCCTCGCGCAGATTTTTCAAGGTACGAACAGACACTTCTCCCGTGTTTCCGAGAAACGATGACGGACAGCCGGACGAAGCCGGAGCGGAGACTGCACCGGTCTCGCGGTTCGCGCCTCGCCACCGGACTGGGCGCTCGTAAGAGACGAGAGCGCGTTCGTCTCTTTTCCTTTTTTTATATATTTTTTTTTTTTCAAAATTGTCAGGCCGAAGCTGCTCTCAGTACTCGAGTGCGCGAATATCACCAACGAAACGCCGGTAGATTCGCCTTTTTATCGCTTCTTTTCTCTGTACCTCTGTCGCACTCATATTTTATACCTTTTATTTTTCCCCGAGGAAACCGTACGTAAGACACCGGCTACCTTTCGGTCTCGTCGAGCCGAGTTTGTACGTAGAACACTTTCTTTTTATGAGATGTAATCACTGCAATAGTTTAATGAATAACGAGTTATTGTGAAATTAGCATCTGGCACTATATTAACGTAGCGAACCTTAACGGTATTAAGATAATGAACGTGACACCAAGATAAAAAACGATATTGCATATTCACCAGCTTCGGTGGAGGGTGAGAGGCCACGTTACACCGTACAAACTCGCGCGCGTAAGCCAGCGGCAACTTTACGATCCTATATACCGACGAGTTTATTCTTTTATTACGTATAACATGTACCAACTTCCCATATCTCCACGCGTCATATTACTTTAGTACGTCTTCCTTGGTTCCGTATCTCGTACCGAAAACAATATATTTGCTTACGTTGTAGCATATCTACGCTAGCATCAATCTTCTGCGAATGCAATTGCGTGGGTTAATATACAATTACAAGAAAACCGAAATGGCGTTTCGCGCGCGACGTCGCTAAAAAATTATCAAGCTCGGAGATCGAACACGCGTTTTCGGATCGAATCGGCATCTACGACAACGATTGCAATATTTCGCAATCAACCGGCCCGTAACGTGCGATCTTGTTTCGTCACCCGGTACACGCGAGGATCTCGAACGAGCCGTTGTTCTTGACTCGCTGACATAGATGTCAGCGACGATATCGTCGTCTGCCGCGGTCTCGAGTTACCTCCGTATGTTACCGGGTCGTTAGATCTACGTTTCGTCACAAACACCAAACCGGATCTCCTCCCTCCGTCCTTATCCGCGTCCTATCTGCCGAATTTTCTTCTAGTCTAGGAGGAGAGAATTAATATCGTCCCGGACTTGCAATGGCTCGCCGACGACTCGCCGCGGCCTGCGGCTCGCTGCGATCCAAGTTGAATGTGGTCATAGCTTAGATTTTAAAACATTTTCAACGTTATCGGTCTAACGTATCAATTCTTGTAAAGGCAAGCAGCTCAATGCATCGTTTAAACGGTCGCGTTCGAGAAGAAGTGCTTCGCCAGGCAGGCGCCCCGCGGATTCACGGGAAAGCGCGCGGCAAAAGTGTCGGCGCGGCAAGTGCACGTGCATCGACGAGCATCGCGCATCATTATCAAGATTATTGAGCTAATGATCGGCCGGTCATCCCACTTGTTTATGATCGCGTTTTGCTCGCGTTCTTGCCTCTGTAATTAATTTAACCCGCGCGCGCGTTTCTGTCCGTTTCCTTTCACTCGGCCGAGCGAGCCCCGGCGAAGGTGTACGAGCGAAATACAAACCGCTGATCAAGCTCCTCTTGACGTACGACGATATGCCAACCCGCTCTTAGCTTTGACCTTCGTTTTACGTTCTTGGATAACGATATATTTTTTAGACATCGTTTCTGGACGAGCTCTCCCTCTCTCTCCGCGCGAATCATTCGCGATAAATTCGCGAAGATGGGGTACAAAATATAAATTTCTTAATAAAGAAAACTTTGTTCAAAATAATGTATAAGGACGCGCATGCCAGACGCTCGAGCGAGAGTCTTAAGGATATTTTTATGCCGCAAAGTTGCGTTAGCCAGCTTACGAAGAAGTCCTCGCGCAAATCCGAGCGCCGAGCATTAACCCGAAAGTCTCTCGCCATGGCTTAAACGGCGCGCATTAGGTCCGCGAGAACAAGAGGCATTAGAGAAAACTTAATTCCGCGCGAAAGTCCACTTCCGCGCCTCTGCGCGAATTCTCGAGCGTCTTATACGATTTCACCATTACACTCGCCGTAACGCTCGCGCGGCGCGGCGCGGCGGCGAGTTACATCCAACTTGTGTGTTGCGCGAATCGCGAGATTAACCGACCTTGCTCGTCGTACGTAGGTATATCGCCGTACGTATATCTCACGCGTAATTTCGCGTGTTACCGGATCCTTGCCGCCCGCTCGCCCGACCGGCTCCGTACGTTCACCTTACGCCGGAGAGAGAGAAGTCGCCTTTGTTTATTATATAAGACGCACTTTCGAAAGTATCGGTGGGATTAAGGGAATAGTGCACTTACTAAGGGTCTCTCCGTCTAATCTAGTAATGCGGTACGCCTGGGGAGCGAAGGAAGCGGCGGGTCCAGGCATGCCGCGGCAGGAGCTTCATTACGGTATCACTCCGATGGGAGTCATTGTGTCACATCCTCCTTACCTTCTTGCTTAGTCATACTTGTAACTTTCTTGCCGCGTTACTCCGCACCTTTTTCCTCCACGAGTCCCCCACGGTACGTCGACGTTTCGCGTTTTCGTGAAAGGTACACGATATTACGTCCCATAATATTGCATGCAAAATTTCGACGAATTACCGTTACGCGCGCGAAAAATTCAATTGTTCATTCCCTTTCTGCATTTTCTCCCTTCGAGGGGGAAATCGAGCGCCAGAGTGCTCGCTCAGGATAAGATTCGCGGGAGAGGAAAGCGCGGCGGGCGGGTAAGTATATCGAGCGATATTACTTAAATCGCGGTACCTTCCCACACGCGGATGCGTGCAACGTAACTCAGCCGAGGTACGAACGAAAGAACGGACGGACGGACGGACGAACGGACGGATTCAGTCAGTGAGCGAAGCCAAGGCGAACCCGAGCCGCCCCTGTAATCACAATTGAAGGCTATTTTCTCACCGCTCTGATGATGCGCTCTGATGATGCCTACCTCGCATATAACCTCATAGGATCATCTCCATGGCGAAACATAGAGCCGGGTTTAGTCTTTGCCGCGGCGCGGTGGTCGTAGTGGTCGTGAGCAGAAAATAAGTATAGAAGATGATGGACGCTCGTAGTAATTCCCTCTAATAATTGAAATGTACCCGCGCCGGGCCGCTTGGCCGGGCCAGTTTGCGGTGCATGCGTACGCCGCGCCGTATATACCCGGGGTTGATGCATAATTGCGTATCGCCATCAAGTCGAAAACTAATCTCGATTTCGTTTCGGACGGGACGACGATTCCCTCCTTTGCGAGTGACGATCAGCCGCAGATTGGCGCGTTGGACAACTCGTTTACGCGCGCGACCGCATAAGATCGGCTCGTTAATCGCGCGCTTTCAACGAGGTCAAAACGACACACGATGCGGAGGAACGAGGTGACGTAGGACAATATAGGCGATAGGCGGAACGATAGTGTAAGAGTCCGAGCCGATAGGGGTGACGTGTAGAGCGGGTGGGTCGGTCCCGCCAATATGCCGTCGTCCATACATCACGTCGGAGCGACCCGACAAACTGGGGAAACCTGACCAGAAATATGATGTCATTTATATGGTAATACATCGGAATCCCGTCATTTAGATACTTCGATGATTAATGCCTCCGACAAGACAGAGCCAGCTGGTTCCCTGCCCCCTCCTCTTCTTCCTCATATATCGCGCCTGCTATTTCCTCGACTTTTGTTTTCGCTCAAATTCGGACACGCCACCCCTCGAAGTCACTGCATGGCGCTATAGTGAATTTATGTCACTCGCCGTTGCGCCGCGATTCGCCAAGATGTGTATTACAAGTATGAGACGACAGTTTCCTCGAGAGATATCGAAAAGAAAATCTCTTTCTCTCTTTTCCTCTCGTAGGAATCTCCATGCGATTCCTCTTAACTCATGAAACTCACGCGTACCTGTCAATCAACCTGTCAAAATCGACGATGTTGTACGGAGCTCAGGATATTCATTTAGTCGAGGATTCATTTAGTCCGAGAAGACTAAATAGCAGAATCGACGAAAGTGACGAAATGGGAGGACTCGGTGATCAATCACGCCGCGGGAGCTCGCGTGCCTTGCGTCGCGGACGCTACGCTACATCCCCGCCCGCTTGTACCGTTCAAAGGCACGAATCGACTCTTAAGCCCCGACAACACCCTTCTTACGGATCGAACGAGCCCTTACGTCCCGCACTTTCCCCCTTCCCCGCTTCGTTTGCCATCCCGTGGACTGACATCCCGGATACCGGTAACTCATTGGTATTCCCGAGAGGTGTCTCGCCCCCTGCGAAAACCTTGCAAAAAGTGTGAACTTAATAAGGAAAGCCTCCGTGAATCTGAACCATTTTTCTAATAAATAAGGGTCTTACGTGGAACGATTCGCATCGTCATGCGCGATATTAACGGATGGAAACATGCGAAATATTTACGACTTGGCTGCAACAGATGTAACATTCCCTAACAGCAATAATATCCTGTGTATCTATAAAATATACTAAGCATGATGTACTTAATATACTGAGAATATCCTTATAATATCTTATGCTTCACGATATCCTCTGAACATTCTCAGAACATACATTTGCTGTTAGGGATTGGAAATATTCTCGAGACGATACTTGAGAGCGTATTTAAAAAACGACAAAATAATCAAGAACGTATCTTGTAGAGGTATATTCGCTTTCCGAAAAATTCGCGTTGGAGCGAAACAGCTCTCCCTTCCCGTGATCTTGCTCCCAATATCCGTGACTCGTCGCCGATATCGGAAACGTTGCGTCGCTTCGCGCCGCGGCACAGAAAGATGACAAGCGCTGAACTTAGTGGGTAATTGTGCGGTCAGGACCCTTCTTGCGGCGTAATGAAGGAGTCGTCAACGAGGCCTATCTACACTCAATTAGCGTGATTACACGTTCCCCCCTTTCATCGCCCGGAATACCCCGCTGCGACACCGCCGTGCTCGGAAGGCTGGGGTGTAATTGCGTGACACGCAGTACCGAAGCACGAACCACGTTTCCGAGATTGAGCGTTGTAAAAGCGCCTCCATTACGATCACTTCACGCCCTCGTCTAACGAGGCATTTTTGATCGCTTAATTAAGGAATTTGGATCTTTCATCCAGGTACCCCGTTTTGTCCCACAAAGTGTGCAATAAGAAAGATATATATCATGAAATTATGTATTTCGTTTATATTTTTCTCTTATATAATACAATTAACAATTACAAGTAATTAATGAAATTTAAAGGGAACTCGTACTTTAAAATTATCGCACGACATAAATCTTGGAAACTTTGATACGGTAATCTCCTACGTTAAAAAAAAAAACAGAAAATTTAACAGCTTGTAAGATCATGATTAATTAAAAATTATATAAGTTTTAATTTAAAGCGTAATTCGAATTTAACGTTCGAGTCATATTTCTTCATAGATTTTCGTAAAAGAAGAGCTTGAGGCTATATACCTTTCTCTCCAGCCTTGCCTGCCACCGCACGGCTTCAAGTTGTACCGGTGAACTTGATTGTTCTCTTGTTCGTCGGTACAGCAGATTTCATTAGTCCAAGGAACTGACAGACAGACAGACAGACAGATGACAAATCATGATATTCGAGTAATCGGTCCATCTGCAAAAGTCTTGCAGTAATAAACAGTAATAAACTTCCTGTTATTAACATTGATTATACATCTTAAAAATTTCATGACAAACTTTGCATTATTTGCACAAACAATAAACAAATGGATGTAATTGTTTATCATAATTGTTTTATAACAATTAAGCATATGATAATTATTTTATTTGATCATCTACATGTGATATAATCACAAAAAATGAGCGAAACCTTAGTCGCCATTTGAAAGTGCTTTAGCGAAATACGTATGTTTGCAATTACGTATATTTTAGAATGCACTAATAGCTAAACAAATATTTTTTGTCATTTTCGTCAACATTACATAGCGGTGGGACAAAGATATCATTATTACGTGTCTTTTCCAAGCGACATTCTATTCGTGATCGCGCGAAACGACTGATTAAGATTCGCGTAAATCCCATTAGGGGGTCTAATGCCTAAAGTGTAATATGTGCTATATTTATTTGGGGTCCTCGGTTTAGGAGCCCGGTCTTGATGATATAGCGGGACACATGGTAGAGACAGTTTATAGATGACATATCCTATCGTACAGTATTGTACAATATGTTCTACATGACATAACGTAATCATCTTTATTATCTCACGCGCGTCGTGAATATTATAGATATAGATGAGTAAAATAAATTAATTTTTTTGTGCAAATTATATATATTTTTTGAAATATAATAAAAGGTTCTTTTTCAGCGAAATAAAGAAATGAAAAATATTTAGTAATAACAATATTGTAGTAATAAAATAAAGTAAAATGGATAAATTGCGATAGCAACTGTAAAACGTATTTCTAATAATTCAGGCTATAATTGACTTCTCTAATAGTACAACGCTAAGAGACATTTCACGATATATGGACAGTTGCGAATGAATATTGCGCCCGATACCGATATATACGTAGGTATGCGTCATTTATAGAAGCTCCTCATAAATATTCGCCACTTTACAACGAGGAGAGAAACGCGGCAGAGGAGCGCCCAAGCCAGGATATCTCTCGGAAAATATGAAATGGCTCTTTAAGACTGTTACTGCCAGGATCAGAACGTTCAGGAGCAGATGGGGAGTTGTTCGCTTGCTCCTTATAACGCGTAACATCGGTCGAGGAGTTTAAAAAGCTATTTCACGGCGGCAGGGTGCATCTGTTTTGAAAATCTCGCGATTTTAAGAGACACGGGGGAAGGACTCCCCGGAGGGAGAGAGAGAGAGAGAGAGACTCGACTTGTCAGCCGTTTTGAGGGTTCGCGCATCCCCGAATCTTCTCGGTGTCGCACCCCAAAAATTATTGGACATGCCAAGAGCCCTTGTTACCGCGTGCCAGAGTACACTTTGCGGAATCGGCTGTCAACGCCAACTGTCAAGATCGGCCGCAAAAAGTTTGCCGTTTTGCGGTCATACATACATTGCGTCTGGTCGACAATAGACCGGGTACGATATTATAATTTAATAAAATATTCTCTGGTATACTTTTTATAAGATTATTAGAAAAAGATAAATCTATCGACGCGAGCCGGACGTCGCGTTCGAGTTCGAAAAAATTGTAACTTCTAACTAATTTTTATATTGTGTCTCTAAATATTATATTTAATAGGCGCGACTATTTCTAAAAAAGAAATAATTAATTTTCATAAAACTTTTGATATCCCGTGTGCGTCACAGGAAGTGTCTGGAGCACTGAATATTCTGAATGACCCAGTAGGAAACAGGAATATATTAAATTAAATGCGGACGTAGACGCGCTTATGAAGCCCATAAGGGAGGCCTAATGCTTACACGCGGATTCAGATTAGGTTGAAGAATTATGAAGCGAGTTAAATCAGCGGCGAGATTAGATCGGTTAGGCACTGTTATCTCACCGTACTCTCCGTCGCTCCCTCCAGTTATTTGCTACATTAAGATAAGAATTCTCTGGCTAGCATCGAATTTGCGCTAACTTGTAAGCGCGGTCGAAGGACCGAAGTGAGCGCGAGTTCTACATATATTATTACAGATAATTCTAAACCAGAGTACATTCCGCCACGAGAGATTTAAATTCCCTAATACAACAAATTACTATTTCACACACGCTTCGCACTAACATGCCTCTTGACGCAATCGCGCTTGAAAATACAAGAGACATTTCCGGAAAGGACGTTAGGTTCATCGATCGTCGGACGGCGTTACGGTGCGTTTTATCGAAGGAAGGGTCAACTGACCATCCGACCGTCCGAGCGTAAAGGTATTCGAAGCTCAACAGCTAGCTCCGAAACGTTACCGGGGGGGAAAATCCTCCAAGGGGTGCTCCGGTACGGCATGGCACACCGGGCGCGGAAGAAAAGACCCTTCCGGCCTTTCCAAGATCGCGCAGGGTGCGACACCTCATTTCCTTATCTTTAACAGGCCGTTACTTCTCCGTGCTTCGTTTCTTGACGTTCTTTTATCTGTATACCCGCGGGAAAACGCTCCCACCCTCGCGCGCAATTGACATATACCCTGCGTTTGGTAAAAGGAGCCAATTAGCGAAGTCATTCTGATTATAAAGCCGAACGTGTAAACGTAACATGTGTTTGTTATTTCCTACTGTGATTCTTCAAGATAAAGTATCCTAACGTAAAAAAAAATGATAGATTTTTATCTTGATCTCCTGAAAATATAATTAGAATCACATTATGCGATCGTGCGACGCAGTCATACAAAAACAACGGATGATCGAACGGGAGGATCGCAAATAGCGTATCTATAAGATACGATACTGGAAAGCAAAAATCATCAGTCAGGCCGAAGATCTCCAGGAGGGTGATGTCCGTCTGGTGTGTTCGCCCGCCGGCCAATAACACCCCATTCACCCTCACCGAGTCACACACCCCGGAATCCAAAGTCGTCGCACCCTGTGAAAAATGATCTTCCCTAAATTGCTCGCTTACATGATAAATATACTACTCTCGGCGTACATATTGCCTTATACGTAAAGAAGCGTGTCGCGCCGATGTACCATTTGCACTACATTTAAAAATATTGCCTCAACCTTACTGTTATTTTTGTAACAACACGGACTATAAGAAAACTGAAATTAATGAGCGCCTTCCCAAGAACTAAAATCATTTAGATATATTATATTTACAACTGCATTTAGATATATTACAGCTTTCGTGCCTGACAAAAAATTGGACGGTCGGATAATCTCTGAATTTCATTTGCATAATTAATACGCAAGTGTATATTATGTCTGGCGCGCTTGTTGTTATCCCGATATCGCGGGAGAGAAAGATGTCGAGCCGCAGGGTACCGTTACCCGCCACCCTCGATACTGTTACCCTGTTACCCCGAGAGAAAGATCTGATCGCCGTTTCGATCTCGGACGCCTTAACAGAGACGTAAGGAACTGCAGCAGGTATAATATAATATATTACCGGACGCACACTGCACGCCGTTACGTTACCCTGCGCTCTCTCCGAAACGGGTAGTCGTGCGTTCGTGCTCGTAAAAATGGAGATCGCAGCGCAGATGAACGAGGCGGTAACGGATTCTTCTATCACCGTTCTATCGCCTCGCGCCGTCCCGAAACTATTTTACGACGCTCTCTCGTAGCTCTCTATCTTTTTCCTCCCCCGCGTGGATCAGATGAAACACACGCAACGGAAGCGGCGTATACGAAACGAAGAAACGCGCAGTTTCGAGTAATATTTTTACGAGAGTTTTCGTAATATTCCAGATTTTCTGAAATATGTATACGACTTGTCCGGCGCTGATCCGCGCTGATATATTTTCCGATACGGGGCACCAGAGTGCGAGTGTCCAATAAGCGCGTTCCTACAGAACGCGGTAGCAATAATTTTAATATATAGCAATCGGAACCGCGTGGTACAAAGCATCACCACCGTGCGGTTTTGCGGCTGGACGGTCCGATGCGCGGCGTAACGAGGAAACGGCGCAATTTTCAACTACAACACACCAACAAGCCTAATGTGTATTATGTGCGTATATAAGCGAGAGCCGTGAACGGATCGCGAAGCGAGACCGTGTATATGCCATTGTGCCCGGGTAATTCTCGATATCCTGCTGATGGAAACGACCGTGGAGCGGGGACCACGGCCGGGCTTCGCATCGCGGCAGGACGCGCGGAAAAGGGGAGAGGAGAGATCGTAGATCGATTGCCGGGCATACCAATCATTGCCGTAATACCCGCGGCATCGATGACACCTTCACTGGCTCCACTATCCTCCGCTCGCTCGTTCCTTCCCCTCATCGACTAGCGCGAGGCACGCATGCCTCGGTTCGGCACGACGACTCCCTTCCCTTATCTCGTAGTACGAAGCTTGTACGTCGGGACGACTCGAGCCCGACGACGACGCGCGACGGGGTCAGCGGAGCATTCACGAAAAAAAAAATCGTCGTCGGAATCCGCCGCAAGAGTAACGAGATCACGGCCGGCAATCGTCTTATAAACGGAAGCTCGTCTTGCGGAACGTCCCGTACGCGAAGCGTAATATGTCCCTGGCATTTGAGAACTTTTTTGATTTATACGCACGATTGAAAATCGTGTCAAGTCAGGCTTGTATACGTATCTCTCTCGCTGGCGATTCCACGGGGGAATATATGCCTCGCTTCGGATCGGTTCTGTATCTTTTCGCCCCTTCTTCCTCATCGCCGCTTTCTTCCGACGACGCTGCGTTAGTTACGACTCGGGCTTCCGTACCCCCGCAGAAATAAATTTAGCAATTATCTGCATGATCTCCGCGTGGCCGGCTGTCGAGCTTGTTCATTCATTTTCCGCGCGAAATATATACCAAAAAAAAAAATGTTGGCGACAGTATTTGATAAGTCGCCTACGTGTCGACGATTAAATTGCAGCGTACACATTTCGGAAAGAAGTGAGAGGTATATAAATATTTTGGACGTAAAATGCCAAAGTGTAAAACTAATAAAGTTAGGGGGACAGAATTTAGCAGACGTTGGCGAAGGAACACGAGTCCTTTCTATACGCGTATATTCAACATCTTGTCTTGATGCGGCTGAGAGGGTGGAACGACGTTCGTTAACGCGTTTCCAGCGGTCTGGCACCGATCGGTGTGGGTGCGGTCGTATATTCCCTGTCTCTTCGTTCCCATTTCAATCTCCAATACCATTCATGCGTTTTGATGTAACCACCTCGGTGACGGTGACGACGCGACGTGGAACGTGCGGTTGCGTGCGTGCGTGCGCGCGCGCGCGCACACGCACGCACGCTCACGCATCGCGTACAAGCTCATAAACAAAACGAGCGCGTTTTATTGGAATGTCAAAGCGGAATATTGGTATTCTTCGCGAGGACTCCCCAAAATATGTACGTCCGCGAGTTGCATGCTAATGACCGATGCGGGAACTCGCCATGCCGCGCCGTGGCGAGTATCGGGCCTCTCCTGCGCCTCTCCTCGCATCCGGTTGTCAGCGCGCGGAGTCGTTAGATCGCCGTCGCCATGGCGGCTTGATAGC
Organism: Temnothorax longispinosus; assembly: GCF_030848805.1. Taxonomy (NCBI): domain Eukaryota; kingdom Metazoa; phylum Arthropoda; class Insecta; order Hymenoptera; family Formicidae; genus Temnothorax; species Temnothorax longispinosus. The sequence continues at coordinate 871,761 of NC_092362.1, read as the reverse complement.
CGCCTGGAAACTCACCTTTCCATTCTAACTTTAGTTCTTTCTCGACCCGAGAGCGACCGTCTCTTCTCTCCCCTTTTGTCCCGCATGGAAATCGCGAACGGCCGGGGAAATTGCTCCTCTAAACTGGAGTCGACCTAAATATCGCGCCACGTCCTGCTATCCCCGGCTCGACCGTACAAATCGAACTCTGATTTGGTGTATTTTATTCGTTCTTAATAATCGCAATGTACATATAAATGAATCGGCAATGCTTGTCGATTTTGGCTATCATTTTTTACGGACGAAGCGTGGCGTCGCGTCGCGTCGTGCCGTGCGATCGAAGCCACCTCTGACGCAACTTACGTAACGAGCGAGGCATTCCTTTTGCAACTCCTCGTTGACGCGCGTGGCTGATGACAGCATTACGATCTGACGTATTGTATATTGTATTAAAATCACCAAAATCCGAACCGATATAATAAAAATATACGCGATACGAATCGATCGGCGCGATCGTTGGTCTAATAGACGTTAAGACGTAGCGTGTCCGACCGTTTCGTCCAGCGTGCATAAATCGCCGTGCGCAGTTTCCCCAGTCTCGGGGGAACTTTCCAAAGAAGCAATTTTATCATAAATATCGGCACCCTCGGCCAGACAAAACCTACCGTATTGCTGTGCATTACGGTCGTGCGATCAGTATAACAAATTCGCGTGACAGATATATACGTGATAAAGCTGAGAGAATCGAATTTATTAATTAACAGAAACACAAATTTACTTCCGTGGCGACAAATTTTTTTTGACACGACTATAAAATCGCCAGAATTAACGTAGCCGTCACAAAAAGCATAAGAGAAACCCAGTAAGATCGATATATTATGACGCGATAAGCATCGCGTGCAACGCGACGATAACGATCTTAGGTCACGGTCCTGCCGCCGTTTACGTTATGTCAATCCTGCGAAGCGACCACTCGCGATAACGATCTCTCGCGTGTTTCTCTCGCACAGGTGGTGAATCTCCAAAGACCTGTCTTTCGCCAGGTTCTTTTCTAGACGCGACTGTTTACAATCAACGGATCGTTAAAATTTGAATTATTAAACGGTTACGCAAGTATATCGCTTCGTCGGGATTGGCCGTTACGACGACGGAGAAATCACGGGTGCGCGAAAACAAACTGCCTTCCAGGTTTGATTAAGATATTAGGGGGTCAACGGAGAAACGAGACCGCTCTCTCTCTCTCTCTCTTCGCCCCCCCGACTCGAATCGGTATGTATTAGCGACGGCGATACTTAACGTAATTGTCGTAACCCGATCCCGTATGGTAATGAGCGTAGGCGAGAGAGAGAGCGGGTTAGGCGCCGAGCGAGAGAATGTTTAACCTGCACGCCGGGGACGGCGTATTGTTATTTTAATGGGCATTATTTGATTTTAAAGTTCAGTGAATGCCAGTGTGTTCTTGAAGGGGGATGTGATTGCCTCCGCCGATAGGGTCCCGGACCCTGTTATTTCCTTTCCCCGAACCCCATTTTCCGCCGCTGGTATATACGGCTGCTCTGCCCCTGCCCGCTTGTCAATCTACGCCACGGTACGCCTGAAAGTCCAAAAATTGCCATGTTCTCTCGGACGTGCGCAAGAATGCAGGGCTATCGCGTGGAAGGAAATGCGCTTCGAAAGAACGATTCTTTCTCCCCGATCAAAATTCTTGCCCCGTCGCGTCGCGGCGTCGCTGCGAGAGGACAAGCAAGAGCTCCTCTCTTCCTCCCAAAATTCGCTTCTCTCCGCTTATTCTTCATAATAAACCTTAACAAGTATATTTTGACAGACCTTCTGATGCAAAGAAATATTTGGATATTTTCTTACGACTTGCAACGTGTTCTGCAAAGACTGGCCAAAGAATGACTAGACAGAACGCGGCTACTTCTTCCTCTAAATTAGCGACGGACTAGGAAAGGTCTGCGGGATCGTGGCCCCGTATACCGGTTGATTTGCTACAAAGGGGATGAAATAGACGGAAGCGAAGGGGGATCGAACCACTAAACTCGCGTCCAGTAAATAGAATCTAATCAACTCCAGTTGCGGCCGATCGGTCAGATTTCCAGTCAAAGTAGCCTTAACCGCGCGACCAGTCTTCGTGGAATATCTTTTTTCAAAGACAACGCACACGAGATCGTTCCCCGGATGGCGTTAGGAGCGTCACGTTGGTCGATGAAATACGCGTGTAACCGACGGTGACGGAACGTCGTGGCGTTAAAAAGGGAAAAAAAGGTAATATCTTTGACAAGAATGTGCACGCAGCCTGCGTCGTGGAAGGAGCAACGCGCGGAGGACGAAGAGATTACTCCGGCCTGAACGAAGACGGCAAGGCATAATTAAGTAGCGCGACAGGGAGGGTGCCAGGACGGTGTAACTACGGGCGCTCTTTTTTTTCCGGAGGCATTAGGGCGAGCGGTTTTTTCCTTTAATGTTAAAAAAGTTACGCTGATATGTGTGCGTGCGCTAACGGTAGGAGAAAGCAATTTGTTTCGCTAATCTTTCTCGACGACAGACGTAATTGAAACCCCGACGCAATTATGAATCGCGGGACAAGGGGACGATCCTTACGCGCGCCCGAAGCCCCGCTTCTTTTATTTTTAATACGCTCGCCGTGTAACGTAATTGATAAACGATCAGTCTAATTCTGTCCGTCAGTAATAGTTATCATAGTTTGTAACTAGCGTTCGGTGATTAAAGCGTAAAATTTCGGTTTCTATTGAGAAATTATGAGCAATAAAGTATTGCAATTCATAATTGCTTGCGTCAATGATTACATATCATTATTATCGATTGACAATGAATTACGTTTGAGAAATACATAAGCAGCGAAGATCGTAAATTTTGAAGGAAGTAAATTTATAGAAAAGGACCAAGATTCATTAAGTGAAAACCGATGGCGAAATGAGCTTAGCCATTACGAGGCGCGACGGAAGCGTCGCGGGCGGGCGGACGGGGAAAGGCCGCCTCGAAATATTTCACAGGGACTTATCTCGCGGGAGTTCTCGCTATCGGCGAACTTTTTAACTCTATTTATTTCGCGCCGCGGTGCGAAGATTCATTCGGTTGTTATTATTTATTACCGCCCGTGCCGCGGCGGGAGCGGAGCGCGCGAGGCCTTGCCAACCAAGAGGGTGGCGAGCAATAATCGCCAACAATAAACGCGAATCGCACTTGATTATTATGATTGTCCGACTCCTTTCTGTAGCACCCTCAAATAACTTCGTTTCTCGTTAGTAGCCAGGCTCCCCTTATGCCGTGGCGAGCGGAGGGAGAATTTGGCACGAGAGGCGAAGACGCGGGAGTATAGGCGAAACCGGAGGGACGGGTCGTCGGGGAAAGACGGTAGGAGGATAAGATAGGGACGCGGGGAGGGAGAGCGACGCGTTTCCGTTTGCGAGAGACGGTAAGATCGGGAGCTAGGGTGAATGACAGCGGTGCAATTTGAAAAATTACGGGAGCCGCATACGCTTACATGATGTACGTTAACCCTCGTATACCCCATGGATATCTCCCGTGTGCCCCGTGGGCAAATATCCCGTACGGGCAAGACCGCGCGCTTGCCCTTTTGATTCGCGACAGTGTTCAGTATATCTCCGTACCTATTTTCTTGTAAGCGCCTTTCATAATGCGTTCGTTAAACGGAAAAGATTCTTTTCGCGCGAATGACAATCAAAAATTTCTTTCTTTGGATATTGTTTTTTTGTTATTATCTTATTTCTTTTCTTTAATTAAAGTTTATATTAATCGCATATTATAGGAAGACTTATGATAGTTTGAGGTAATTTAACAAAATTACCGCTCTACTCTTAAATGACAATTCACAGTCGACGCCATTCAACTTCTCACTCGCTCGTTCGTTTTATACGTCGCGATATTATCTCTCCCCGTCTACTGGTAATCAGTAACCGCTACTAACTGGCGCAACACGCGTAACCGTTTAGGAGGACACGTGCATCCTCGCGCGCAAGTCGGGCGCTCGATCCACGCTCTTCGAAGGCCCCGATCGTAATCTTTCTGTCTCAGGTACGCGTATTTGCTACGTGTTGGTCGGAAATTCTCGATTACACGGAGGCGGCGGTGGCGGCGGTGGCGGGCCAGTTTATTACGAACACGTGGGAGGACTTGGCGCGCACGTAACACCGTAGGTAATACGTGTACATCCGAAGCGGAGGCGGTCGGCGGTAACACCATAAGATAGGGTCTCATTATTGTCGGTACAGTGTTCCTAAATTGCCGCCCCGAGCCGTGGTAGACGACCCGGGAGCGAAGCGCCGCGGCCGGGTCTCTCACGACTAACTAACGGTGGACCAATTAACTTTCAATTAGAGAATGGAGATAACTCTTATCGCGTCCGCGGGCCCGCGCGGGAGGGGAGCGGCGGCTTTTAATGGGGCCCTTCTTTACCCGACGGCCGACGTTTATGCGTCCGCGCTGATACATTGTCCCGGAAAGGGTTAGATATGGATCGTTATGTACGTAAAAGCGATATTATCCGATTGAAGGAACGGGCGATTAACCGGCGAGTTAATGCGGCTCCGGAGCCGTGTGCCACACCGTACTTCGTATGAGTTTGCGCGAATCATCCCCGCGAACGCGGTCGTTCCGATAACGCTCGGAGCCGCGCTTATCGTCTATATCCGCGCAATTATCGCCAGTTCGACAGAATGGATACACGGGCACGCGGCGCGACGCCAGTTTCTCTATTTAACGCAGGCGTTCCGCGAAAGACGTACATACGCCGTTCTTCTCCACAGAGAGAAAGCGATTAATCAAAGGGATCGATTAGCGCGTGACGTACCTTAGACGATCGCGATGAGCGTTACGTTCGTTCGGATAAACGCAACGTACGAGCCATCGAGGAGGCAACGGGCGCGGGACATCCATATGTATGATTATGAGAACGGAGTTATCACCGCGTGGCTCCCGGGTAGAGGAACACAGCCCGCAGCCAAGTTCATATTTGTGCATTACGCTCACGTGCAACGATACAATAAGGAATCCTTCGTATTGGGGATGCATGCTAAGTACATGCACGCAGCAAGCTCGTCGCGTATCTAGCAATGTCGATGCGTCGTCGTTCTCCCCCGTGCCTAGGCTTCGATCCGTCTCTCGTATATCTGCCGGATCCTCGTCGCCTATCGAGTCTAGGAACGGCGAACGATCGTCTATCGTCTTCGTCGCGCAAGCGATTTCTAACTACGAATATCCTAAAAAGACGATTAAGACGATTCAAAGTTTCTAAACGCGATTCGTGATACGAATCGATTGTAAGGATCCCCGTATGCGCGTATTTTTTTTACGCGAAAAAAGTAGCACTAGCAACTAGAAAATTGAAGAGAAGTAGCTTCTCAACATGTGTATTATGAGATTGCGGTAAGAAAGATGCATGAGTTGTATGAACTAAGGAAACATATAGCAGTTAACTATTTATAGTAAATATGGTAGTCTATATTTACTTATTAAAATACTAGAAAGTATTATTATTGCAAAGAATATTTTCTATTAACATTTAAGTTACAATATTTCTAATACACTTACCATCGAGTCTTATCGATCATGTCTTCAAAATCTATTTGGAGCGATGCTAATTAATTTTTAGTGAAAATGAAATAACTTACACAGTTTATATAGACTGACGACTTTGATTCGCGTTGAAGTTACATGCGCACAAGAAAACTATATTTACGATCAACGTCCAATTACAATTCTCAGATTAATTTGTTCGCGTAATTAATTGTTATTTATCATTAATATTTCGATGTTTCTTATAGTGAGTCAATGCATTTCCAAGTTTTTTTGAAAATGCAGTTGATTGAATCGTCCCAAATTTCTTTCGTTGCAAGCATCAGACAATAAAGGGATTATGAGAAGAATGGGTGAAACGTGAGTTTAATCGACGATTCCTTCTTTGCATTTTCATTGAAAGATATAATTATTAAAAATAATTCTGTGTATTGCGAAATATTATGAAGTCGCGTACGCGCATATGATGAATTTGTAGACATTGCGGACATCCGCAATGAGATGTGAAAGTCCCGGCTTCCATATGCACGAGACGAATATTGAAAGGCCTGCTCGACACCTCACGACGCCGACATCATGGCGAATAATGCTCGCCGCAAACGTTGTCTCTTGGTGTATGCAAATTTTTCAGGTTTTATACTCGATAATTCATCCAGATGGTAATTTAACGACTAGAATTCACCGAATGACATACAGTTTCGGTATATTAATAATCTAACAATAATGATCTAACTGATCTAGCAATAAGTATAGTGCGATATCAATGATAATCTTCAATAGGAAAAACACAAATAAAAATCGCGCAAAAAAAGGAGAATCTTGCTAGAACGGTACGTGGCATTCTCGATGAAGAGGAACGAGGTTGCATCGTATCGCGTCGCATCGCGTAACGCGGAAGAGAGAGAGAAAGAAGGAAAGAGAGAGAGAGAGAGAGAGAGGGAGAGAGAGAGAGAGAGAGAGATGGAAAAAAGAGAGGGGGGAAAGAAGGGGAGAGAAAGAGATAGAGCAATGTCAGCTCGAAGAGTGGAACATCACGGCGAGAGCAGGCGCCGAAGCCGAAGCCGAAGACGAAGACGAAGACGAAGACGACGACGAGGACGAGGACGACGTCGACGAAATAAGGCAGGGTGAGTGGGCGGACGCACGTCGTGCTGGAAAGCAGCATCGTTCGTCGAGCAGGGCGTTTCGTGGGCGGGATAACTCCGCCCGTTATTCGGCGCGCGCTCCCGTTATTCACGTACTCTCCCGACTCCTTCGTCCTCCGCGCTCTCTCGATGCTCTCGGCCCGCGACTTCTCGCTCGTCGTGGACGGTACAGTCCCGTCTAGCCGCTCGCACGGTCACAAACCCGAACACAACGGCGGTACACGGGCCGTTCCGCGTAGCTCCTCCGCGCCGCACGTCCACCCTTCACCCGCGCGATCCCCGGGATTCGATCGGGGGTGCGACCGGTTGTCGGACCGTCGATGTCAGCGTTCGGGGAACGCACCGCGACTACGTGAATGATCGCTTTCCGGACGGTACCGAGTAGTGCCAGTTCGCGTGACAGTTTGTGTACCGTGAACAGCACGGGGGTGGTGAACAGTGGCGGTCGCGAGAGACCGTCGGACGTATCGTCAAAATAAGTGAAGATAAGTGAGAGCTAAGCGACACTGAAGAAATGTTGCCGTATCAGGTGGCCATGGATTACGGGGGCTTTCAGCGGCAAAGCCCGGTCGGGGTCGGGGTCGGTGTCGGTGTCGGCGGACCCCATCAGGGGGCCGCTGGGGCGATCAACATCAACCCCGCGTTCACGCACTCCTGGTTCGTACCGGCGGACCTCTGTGTCCCGTACAAACAGAGTCAGGGTCCTCTCCTCGAGCCAGGGCATGTTGTTTCTCTTATACTTATTTCTCTAATTACGTATTATACTTAATAATTATCGTAAACGCCATTAATCTTGGATGGCGATCGACCCGCGATCCTCACAATCCGACACGAGCCTCCTCACGTATTGGATCTGGCCATTCTGGCCGCTCGATAGACCGTCTATCGACCGACCACTTCGATCGATTCAATTCGTCGATAATTGCTATAAAATTCATCTTTATTTTTACAATCGCGAAACGATGCCTATATTGACCAAATAGCAGCGTAACTCGCAATACCTTACTCGGTGGACATGTTTAACTTTACAGTCATCCTTGAAAAGACTCGAGCGATCTAGAAACACGCCCCGCCGCTTAATCCCGATGTATCATGTATTATTTATGTCACTTGACGCGTAACCACGTCCCGCGTGTTCGACAAATTACGCAGGTACATCTGACGAGGAGCGGTTGACACTGAGAATTTCCGCGGCCCTTCGGAAATCGGATGAAAGGGCCGCCCCGTAGTACAGGGTACGGTCCCAAGAGAGCTCTGTCACAGTGAGTGGATAATGGGAATGGTGATGGGTGGCGGTAGGTATAAGGCGCAAGGGTGGTAAACCAATGGGGCAGACGAGTACGTCACGCCGCGGCCGTAAACCCGATGTGATGTCGAAGGAACGCTGATGCTGACGGGGCAACCGGGGGAGCCGTCAATGTTACCTTTCGCCCTTATCTTCCTTCCAATATATACCTCTATTTTGATTTTCCGACGTCGCCGGTAACGAACCGATCGCGCTAGCGCAATTCGACCAGTCTTTAATCGTTACTACCGTCGACCATCCCATGGGAGCTGGATAAAAAAAAATCGGCGTAATTTATTTTCTACATTTAGCAGGACGATTTGTTATTCCGCGACTCTTAGAGCCATTCTGCAATACGTCGCAAACGATGGCAACTGTTAGTTGAAAAGTGTTGTTTCCAACTGTCAATCGCCAATCAGAAATAACACTTTTCAACTAGCAGTTGCCATTGTTCGCGACGTATTGTAGAATGGGCCCTTAGCGCGGTAGATTAACCGACAAAATTAGCGAAATTCACGAAATTCGATAATTTTATTTGACGGAAAACCCTATGCATTCTCGTAAAAGTTGTATGAACGACTCGCTTCGTTTTAATTGACGATCTAGTTCGATCGACTAATATGAATCTATTTTGGAGATTATAATATAGTGAAGGTAGAGGCGGTCACGAAACAATTCGACTTCTTGAGATCAGTGACCGCGTCATTATATCTGACTTTGGCGACCGTGTCGCGCCACAAATGCGTCCTGCCGCGCGGCCACGGGCTCACGTTCCCGGAAGTTAAGACACCGGCGCATCCGGATGCGAGCCACGGACGTGAGGCCTTTCGAAACCCCTTGCTTTCTCTACTAGCCGACCGAACGTCGGCTACTTAACTTTTCAGTGGGTGTCCAAGTCTCGGCCAATCCGGTCCCACCGTAGAGTCGCATTATTTTCAAATTTCAGCTAATCAGTATTTTTCATGTGCAACCTCTTTATAATTTTATTTTTTTACAAGTTTTCTATAATTTTTTTTACAGCGATTTATAACGATGTTTTCAGGGATGCTTGAATTTTGGAAAAAATATGAAATAACATTACTGCCGAGACATTTCGTTTATATACATATAATTTTTATTTTCTTCTTTCATCGCAACTTTTCACTTCTCTAAAGCGATGTTGAAGATTATTATATTCTTTCCGTGATGGCGATCTCAATCGTAACGGTCAGCTTCACTCGAACGTTAAGAAAAGCTGTATCCGCGACGGAAAGACAAAGGGCACGACAAGGCGCTTCGCGTCGTAAACTACGTTTGATACCGGGGGAGAGTTTGGGGTCGCGTCCAAAATGTAAAGGAAAGAAGAAACAGCTCTTACAAGTGCATTTACCGAAAGTTCTCAGGCTCGACCTCCGCTCCTCCGCATCGGGAAGCTCATCACGTAGACTTTAAGCCCTCCCTTATCTGCGCGTCATCAGGAGCCAACTTCCCTCCGACTCTCTATCTACCCGCTCTCTCTCTCTCTCGCCCTCTCGCTGTCGTGCACACATCGCCTCTCTCTTTCTCTTTCTCTTTGTTTACTCTTCCCATTTTTTCTTCTCTCTCTCTTTTTTCCGTTTTATTGTAGGTGTGTAGCGCATGCATGCATGCGTACGGCGTGATTTACGTCCGCGGATGCAGCGGGATGCTTTAGTGCTCCCGGCGTTATTCTTTCTCCGCTTTGTTTTTTTCCTTGTTTTATCCTTGCTTTCATTCAGATTCCGCTCCGTTTCGTGGAAAGCGTTTCCTTGCTCGTGTCGTTATCGACCGTGTCACGATGAGTATTATAATACAGAGCGTGTATACCGGTAGCTTTGACTCACAGCGATAGATCGCTTTCGTCGCCGAGAAAGAATATCATTATATCGATAGACATGGACGTAAAAATTCGCGGACAATTAGGAAAATTGTTTCCGATCGCAGCTTTCCCTTTCCACGTCGGATTCGACGGCAAGAGGCGTCCCCGAGCTTATCCTATACGCGTAATTGCGTAACGCCGCGAATTTACACGCGTCGCATTATCCCCTTCGCGCTCGCTTATAAAACCCGACATGATTCGAGCGTTGCATCATGAATGAAATCGCGGACCGTACTTTGGTCCACTAGAAGCGAGGGATGTACCGTGAATTATTCATGACATCGAATAAGAACGTAAACGACAAAAGACAAGCGCTCGCGAGGCTTTTTTTTATAGCGACTTTGCGAAAGGGTTTGCCAACAACGCCGACGCGCGACGTCTTGTCGTCTCCTCCGGCGACTAACTGCGTCGGACGAATTGGAGAATTCGCGGATTAGCGCGTCGCTCGGAAAACTTACCGTAGAAAAATCTTCGTCCAAATCGTGCGCGCGCATCGCAGAAACCGAAGCGATTTACGATTCCCCACGCGAATCTAATCGCGGCGCGGAGCGATACCGTAAAACTTATTCTTCGCTCCTCGTTATCGGACGGTCGGCGGAAATGACATTTTTCGCCGTAACGCTACAAAAGCCCGAGCATTCGATAGCCGTTCGGTTTCCCCACCCCCCCCCCCCGGGTTCCAGGGACCGCGAAAGAAAATTATGTCGAAACTGGAGCCGTAACATTAGGAGCATTGTATTGTTGCGCGGAGGCTACGACTCTCCGGGGAGTAGGTTGGAAGGTCCGTTCGTCCTTTTCCGACTCACGTTCCTCCTCGGCGAGAAACGCGTGCGCCGCACACAGACGCACGTATATACCCACGGACGGTGGAAATACAGATGGAACCGGGACATACCCTCAGGTGGTGCTTCGGACCGGCAAATGAATCGTTTAATTGAATTAGTCGATGAGTCCGTGCCACGACGCGCATTATAATTTCTACAGTTGCCGATACCGTTCCCGCTTCCTGCCTCGTCGCCGAGAGACGAGTCATATCGGGGAGCTCCGGGGACAATCGTCATCGGGGGTTGCGAAGGGGTTGCGAAGATTCCCGTTACGATTACATACTGCACAATTTTCTTTCAGCTCGTTCGGGCAACGTAATAATCCTCGTAAAACGGACACATTCGATCTCTAAAAATATGTATTTTCCAAATAAAGAGAGAAAATATTCCATCGTAAGATCGTGAAATAATCGTGACTGAGAAAAATCCAAAAAAATCATGCAAACAGTACAAACTTTGAAATCTATGGTTAGTTACAAAACGATGGATAAATATCGTAATAAACTCGCGACTCTCGCATTTTTTAAAACGCAACTTTCTCTGGAGAAATCGTTGTTCCTTGGAATACCAGAAATATAATCTCTGCTAACATTTGAAAAAAATTGTATTCAACCAGACTAACATATTGCCACATTTTCTTTTATAGACATGAAAGACGTTTTCCGGGTGATAAAAATCTCGCGCGCGATTGTGAGCCGAAAATCTCAATAGGCTTTTCCATCATAGATTCCGATGTAGAGAAACGACGTTGTTCGCTCGGTAATTCGTCCGATTATTACCACGAAACTGTCATTTTTCGTATTTACGGGGCGCGGTGACGATTCGACGATCTGAGCCGCGCTCGAAGCTGAGAAACGAGGAAACAGAGGGGTGGCGAGCATCCGAGGGCGAGAGCTCGTCATAGCTCGCTGCTGAATTATTGATAGGCAGCACTTAGAGAGGCGAGAGAATGTCGAGCACGGTGGCGGAAGGCGCCTCTCCACGGTGGTAGCCTCTTCTCGAGAATCGCCAAGGATATATACCGGCGTGCGATGGTTGCGCGAGGGACCGCTATCTCCGGCCCCACGGGACTCTCGGGTCTCGCGAGCCCTTGCCCTACCGCCCTCGCCGCCCAATTCCGACCAATTTGACCGAAAGTTGGACGTAATTTTATTTTCACACGTCTGCAGACGCGTTTCGCCGCGCCCGCCGCGGCGACCCGGCCGTATACGAGGGCGGCTGCTGTTCGGTGCGCTTAGGCTTCGGCTTCTCTCCGGCTAAGTTCCGTTCCTCTTGGGGAATGGACTCGACACGGTCAAAGGAAACGAAGGACGCTGCGTCCCTCTCTTCCCCCTCGTATTCTTTATCCTCGCCAATCATTGTCGGCGGAACCGTCGGCTTTTTTTAATCGTCTCAATTTGGTCCGCGTTCACGTAACGGGGAACGACGTTTTGCGCTACAAGTAAACGTGACGTGTGGAGAAACACGAGAAATCCACATCACGTTTAATTATTTTAACATTAAAAGAAACGCGTTATTATATCCGTTATAGCCGACAAGAATCGCGATATCAAGAGCTGGCGGGAAAAGTTTAGCGCCACGCTCTACTGCAAAATACTCTATCATTTGGCGAACAGCCGCGGAAGGGAGGAATCTGTCATTATCCCTTTGGGACGAAAACGAAAGCCTGGCCGTGAACGAAACTTCGCCGGGGAGGTAGAAAGGATCGAGTGTCGCGGAATGCCTGTAAAATGCCAAAACAAGATTCTGGCCCAGTGATGGGCCTATATATATATATCGGAGAGATGTTCTCTTTTTCTCTCCCCCTTTCTTTCGTTTTTACGACTTCCGATCCCCGCTCGGGTGGCAGCGAGAACGGTCATAATGGGTTACCATCGTGTTGGCGCATTTCTCGTGCGAGGGAGAGACAAAACTCACGGGGGTGGATGGGGGAAAGCACCGTCGTTTTACAGTCGTTAAGCGCAATAGCGAACGAATAAAAATCCCATCGCGTTTCGTATCATTTCGACTTCGAACCGGTCCCCGAACCTGCTTCCGAACGACGGGAGTTAGTTAATGGGCGAAACTCTTAACTATCCAATGCCTTCCTGGGGACAAATCTCACGGAGTTACGCGGGGGTTTCGCCGATTTACGCGTACTCTTCGATACACCGGGGTGAGGAATTCCCGAAGAAGAGGAGTTAGTCGCGCCTTACCGTCCCAGATGGAAAACAGCTGACGGCTAACGCATTAAAAATTGGCATTTGATGGCGCGCAACGTTCCTTGAATCTTGAATCCCAAAACGATTCGTGTCCCGCCTAGAACGAGTCCGTTGGGCAAGTATTCGTCGCGATTTAACAAAATCTTCGCGTACGCTCGCGACATCCTGGAAAGTAGCGCTCGACGTGGGTCCACCCGCGCCGCGGTTCTCCGATTCGCCGTCGTCGTCGAAGGTTAACGACCAAGCGGTACCAAGAAACGGCACGTAAATTACGCGCGACGCCGTCGCCGTCGCCGGTCCGCCATTTCCAATTGGCCGGCGTTTACAGTTTAAATGTAAAACCGTGCATCCGAGGGGCCGTCCGTTGGGCGTGGTTACGTTACGCCGATGTTCACTACGCGGATACGTTCCGCCGGCTTGTCAGTAAACATGGGCTTCATAGCGCTTGAATAATGTATGCCGCTTAAGCGGTGGCCGCACCGCAACACAGTACATTGCCACGCCTCTCCGCCTTTATACCTATTTGCGCGGCCGCATAATTTCAGCTTCTGCCGCGTGTATTTGCGCGATATAACAACGCCCGCCTCTGTCGTATGTCGCAAATGCCATCAGAAGATGCGTCGCGGCGAACGACGGGCATCCGATAAGAGGAACGAGACCAGAAGTACGGAACGAATCCGCGAGCTGATCGCCGTCTTTCTCTATATGGCTAAAACTTATGAACGAAATCCGTAGGCTTTCACGATCGTCTCGCTAGAACGATTCATCGAACTGCTAGTCTTTTAACCAGTTTGAGAAAATCGAGTCTGCCCCTACGCAAACGATAGTAAGGGTACACTTCCGCGCTCGCAATCCCAGTTGGTTAACCCTTAACTGCGGACGTTAGTGCACATGTGAACTCCTATTTTCAGATGTGAAAACAGAGAAATAAAAACCATCACTCTCCGTATCACGCACTTGCTACATTTCCTTGTATTTTTCAGCATCATGTAAGGTAAATATACCAATGCCTGGACAGTCAGTGGACACGTATCTATATCTGGACACCTTTATCATTTTTAGTCTTTAAATAAGTACAACGCGAATTAAAATCAAACATAAAAATATTTTTCTTGTATTTTGAAACTTTCGTTATAGTATGTTAATTCGCGTTATACTTACTTAAGGACTGAAATGACAAAGGTGTCCAGACATAGATACGCGTCCACTGACTGTCCAGGTAACAACAGACTGTCGCATTGGTACATTTACCTTACAGAATAAAATTTTTATTTGTTTTCCTAAAATAATTGGTCAAAATTACGAAGCAAGTCGCGAAAGTCGCAGAGACTCCACAACCACAGTCGAGGGTTAAAGGGATAAACGTTGGCAGACAGAATTATTTGAAATCTTTTTTTTTCTCTCTGGGGACTGTTCTCTGTACGTGCGAATCGCGATCCACGATAGCGTCTACTGCGATCCGAAGAGACGCGCTGCTTCGCCGCTATAACCGTGTGCGTGTTTGCATTACAGCATCTTGGAGTTGCGCAAGGAGAAGAGCCGGGACGCGGCGAGGTCGCGGCGGGGTAAAGAGAACTTCGAGTTCTACGAGCTCGCAAAAATGCTACCACTCCCGGCGGCCATCACCTCCCAGTTGGACAAGGCCTCCATAATAAGGCTAACGATCTCGTACCTCAAACTACGCGACTTCTCCAGTCACGGTGATCCGCCGTGGTCCCGGGACGGTCCACCGCCCAGCAAATCCGTCAAAGGTAAGACAATACGTCACGTTTCATCGGCGACTCGAAGAAAAAAGATTCGCTGGCACATCACATTTCGCGCTCTTACAGCGATTGTTATTGACTGTTGTATATAACAACTGAAAGATTTCTTAAGAATACTGACTTTACTGAAAATAATTTCGTTGACTCCGCAAATTATTTGGATTAAGTCGTTTCGTTGCAAGAGTAAGATGTATTTGCCAAGAATGCACCTACCAATGGTTCCATTGCGGCAGCAAGATTATTTCTTTCTCGTACATTTTTCGAGCAATTGAGCAATGAATTCTGATCTTACATGTAGCTATTGAAATTTGTATAATTCGTGTATCATTTAAGTAGATTCTAATTCTATCTGTTTTTATTTCAGTCAGATATAAAAGTGATACGCGATATATCGCAATATCGAGTTGCGAACATTTTGTTTTAATTTATCGTGATAAATGTAATCTCTCTCGCTCTCCGGGCAGCCGACTCGACGAAGATATATATCTGCCGATGATGTCTGTTGATGGATCAGCATTTAACTTCGGGAAGGGGGAGTCATCCAGACTGTTAATAGGGATCGGGACCCCGTATATTCCGTACGCCTAACTTCCTCTCTGGGGATAAGAATAAGAGAGGAAGTCAGCCGCGTTATAATTCCTTTACGCTCGCGTCGTCTGCAGTAGAGTAAACTGACGTTGCGGCGGACACGTGCGGAATGTATATATCGTCGCGGTGTTTCATCGTATGTGTGATATGTATTTCATACTTTTCGATATATGTATATGCTTTTTACTAAGAACTTGATATTCAACAGTTAAATATGTAAATGTATAAATCGATATATTATGTTAAATTTGAAACAAAATAAGAAACGGAAGTAAAAGTAAGAGAAACATCGCAAACGTGTAACATGTATTTTATATTTTTCATTACGTGTGTTTCGTATCAAGAACTTGATATTTAGCAGATAGATGTAGAAATATTAATGTAGTCCATTAAATGATCGAAATTTGATTGAAGCAAAAAAAAATTAAAGTATATGAATAAAAGAAGCGTCGCAAGAGCATGCGGTAATCGCGTTAAAGCCAGCAGATAGATATTCGGCCTGTCTCCGATTACGAACGATGTCGTCTCGCTAGACACGTGTCTTCTATTATCAGACGGAACCGACATCGTGTCGCGACGTGGTTGCCGTAATTCGATTTACAAAAATATGCTGTGAGTAAGGGCTTTTCGTGCAACATCTTTTATATATATTGCAATTGCGTAGCTTGATGAAATAAACTTTTTGTCTACATAACATAACGCGAAACATAAAAACCACCAGGATACACCCTGGGGTGTATCTGGCAAAGATTGTGGACAGCAGCCTCCTTAAGGAAACACGTAAACTTCGCAATAGATCGAGCTTCCTGATACCCTTTATAATTCCAGTGACCATGCAGCCTGCGAAAGAGAGAGATTTCTAGATACATAGTAATAGAGAATTGTCGGCAATCATCGAGCGATAAGATCGCCGCGGGCCTCCTTCATTTTCGTGCTTCATTTAGCGAAAAGGGAGCAGCTACCAGCTTATTTTGGCGGCATTTTTGCTCTCACGCTTTTTTCATTCGAGGTAGTCGAAGCGTACTATTACTGAGGCTTTATATCCCACGTACGCGTTATATCGTCTAATCAGGCCGACTTTTTCAGAAAGAATAGACCGTTGTTGTATTGTCGCTAATGTCCTCGCTATCTATCGATGAGAGTAAAGTCCTTCTCCACAAAGGAGAGATCGTAAAGACACCGTTGTTGAATTTGTCGAGAAGCTTCACTTACTGCCGCGGAGCCACCGCATATTTTCGGAATACGAGAGGGGTCGGTTGAGTTAATATTTACAGTGCGGGAAGGTCGCGAAAAGATAGAGAAAGAGAGAGTGAAAGAGGGGTTTTGCGCCACGTACGCGCGGGTACGTATAAAGGCTTAGGTACCTCTCTACCACTATCCACATGAAAATCTAATCACGACAGCCCCCTACGAGCGCGCGCCTCGCGTTACGAACCGCCAATGTAACTAAACTAACGAAATTGAGTTAGGCGCCGCGCATCGCTGTGCCGCAACTCCTCGTCAAACTAAATCCAGTGCGGCCCCTCTTCTGTGTTCGCGCCCGCATGTCAGGGCCGCCGTCAGAACGAACGAGAGAGGCCGCTCGACTTAACCGGGTAAAATGATTTCGCGATTCCGAGACTTCGACAGCGGTCGGCTTATCGATCTGCCGAGGATCGTTCGGAAGGAAATAATCGATCGACAGCTCCCACTCGTACAATAATTACGTGATATTCGCGCGCGGAAATACCGGCGCGAATATTTTTCTAAGCTGCCCAAGACAAACACACGCGTACGGCCAAGTTATATTTATCAAAATATTGTGATAGACGAAGGTGCGGTAATACCGGACTTGCGTGGACAATTGCGACCGCGCGGCGAGCTATAATATAATATCCGCGTTACAAAAGTAATTCACCTTTCACAAACCATCTAAAAAATGAAACGTTCTTATAACGAAAGTGTACACGAAAAAAAAATGAAGTTACTTCAATTAAACGTCGACGTCACGGGCTTCCACAAGCATAAGTAGATAATTCAATTGGATATTATTGGACCAAATATTTAAATTATTAAAACAATTATCTGATGGTTTTTGTTCATTAATATTGATGTTGGATCAATAAATTTTGTCTCAATAACACTGATGCTGTTGATACAAAAAATAATGCTGTTGATAGGTACAACGTCATTTTTTCGTGTATCAATGTGTATTACTTATTAGCCGAAGCCCACTTTAGACGATCTATAATTAACGTCGCAAATTTCAAGTTGTTTTTAGCGATAGTATCTTTAAAGATCAACTACATCTTCAAAGATTGAGACAACGAGGGCGCGCGAAGGGACTCGTTCGTATTGGCGAAAGGGTCATTATAATTGGGAGAACAAAGGCGTTCGTCAAGAAACGAAATCCCGTTAGATTATCCCGGAGTCCGGCTCCGTATACGGTAGGAAATATCGGCATTACCTTGTTGACCGAAAACCCGAAACTTAGGGTCAGTCCGGCAAGTCCGGGCCATTCCGCCTCATCCCGATGGACTTACGAGATTAAGCGGTTCGCGCGCGAGTTTGATCGAGTCTTCTAAGTCCTTTCATTACGGAGCTTGCTGGGGAGCGTGGGATTATTATTACGGTAAGAAGTAGCCCGCGTCTTGTTTGTTAAACGAGGGGAGAAAAGAAGGCGCAAAAGGGGTCGGCGGCGGGGCCGATGGCTCAACGCCGATGTTGTATGCCGCGTGAGTCACGTATCGCTGATCAATCGAGGATACCTTTGTCGATATAGGCATATGCCGGTCCGTCGTGACTGTTCGACATTGCGTTACCAATGCCCGTCCAAGGAGGTTTCAAATCTTTGATTAATCACAGATGGAGCAAATAATAGATTAGATTACTAAAGGTTCATCGGTTTTCCATCGTGCTCTTGCGTCGAATAAAGTTGGAAAGCCTTGGGAGTTCTGTTAAAGACGAATTAAAAAATTTTATTTTAGTTAAGAAAAAGAATATACTGCCTTGGCGGTAATTTTACTTTCAACTTTACTCAACAAACACGACAAACCTGCAGTTGCACCAATCTAATAATAAAACTAAGCGTTGCAGTTGCGTTAGCTAAAAATTCGAGAAATTGCCGCGAAAAATGAATAATTTAAAAAATAGTAGAAAACATTTATGCATTATTGTTTTCAGGCGTTAATGTTATCTCTGTATGTTGTACAGGTGCTAACCGAGTCAGATCATCGACGAGCGCGGCGATAGATCATTTCGAAATTCATCAAGGTACCCACATATTACAGGTAGGTTTACTTACCCATCTCGCTGTTATAAATGATAATGCGGTCACCAAACTACTTCTAACTAAAATCGCCTTCGATTTTAATAGTTTCTTTTTATATCGCATTAAATTTTGCGCCATAAGCTCTTAAAATTCTCCAATCAAACTCATACGAATCTATTGAACAAATTTAAATATATTTGAAGTATAAACTAAGTACGCGAAATATAATTAAGTATGCAAAAAAATTATCAAAATTTACCCCATCTCTCTGTTTCAAAAGAGGGAATCTCTATAAATGTTCGGAAAGCGTTTCGCGTTTATCGTTTGAGAATATTCGATCCGGAGTTCCTGAAATATCTCGTATTTTCTGTCGCCAGTCCCTGGACGGCTTCGCGATGGCTGTCGCGGCTGATGGTAGATTCCTGTACATATCCGAGACCGTTTCGATATATCTCGGCCTCTCACAGGTAAGCGCGGCTCGTCGTTATGGCGGCCACGTCGATGAAGTCGGAAACGAAGGGCGCGGGTCAAGGGGGTGCGTAAGGGGAAAAGTGATAACGATAACGAGAAAGCGAAAGCGAGTAAAAAGCAACGTGGGTGCGCCAAACGCGAATGCAACGTGTACCGTCAGCCGGAAGGCCAGAGATAGTAGAAAGATATAAAGACATGGCTGGAGGAGGTGGAAGAGAAGGAGGGAAAAGTTGACGGAAGAGAAGGAGGTTGAAACGTTGAAGTGGTAGCGGCGACGACGGTGGCGGCAACGGTGACGGCGGCGCCGGCGGCAGCGGTGACGGTGGTGGTGGTGGCGGCGATGGTTGCAGAGGTAGCGAAAGAGGAGGAGAAGGAAAAGTTGATAGCGTTGTAGAAGAATAAGGAGGAGAGGTCAAGGGAGGAAAAGAGGAGAAGGTTGTACGAGTTGGCGGCCATACTGGCTGGCACGACGGCGAGCATGACATAGAACGGGGAGAGCGAGGGGGAGGAAAGGGAGGATGGGATGGGTGGATGGCGGCGGGCGGAGGTGGTCGCATGCGGCTCACGTAGCCTCTGCACGGCGGCGTGTTCGCCATTCCTAATGCCGCGAGCGAGAAGGTGGACGGGGAAAGAGAGTAGAGAAGAGCGGAGCTACAGGGGGGTAAAGCGGGGGTGGAGGAGGGTACGGGAGGTGACCGGTGTGTAGCTCTAGCCTCTCGGTTCTCTGCGAAGCTCGTGGGGCAATCAATAGGGTGTTTCGGGGATTCGGAAAACCGACGGGAAAGCCGACGTTGGCACAAACATGGCCGCGGCGCCCGTTCGCCTCCCCCCGTTCGGCTTCCTCGAGCTCTGCGTACCCCCTACGTACCCCCTGCGTACCCCTGCGTGCCTCGCGCTGAAACCGATTCGTGGCGGTGCGGCACGAGCCCGTTCCCCCGACAGGCCGACTGTCGGGGACGAGATAAACCCCGCCGCGAAGAAGGGAAGATCATTATTTTTAATTCCAGGTAGAGATGACGGGCTCGAGCGTTTTCGACTACGTCCATCAGCAAGATCACGCTGAGGTCGCCGAGCAGCTCGGTCTGGGTCTCGCGTCGTCAACGAGCACCTCGGCCCCGCACTCGTCCAATTCCGGTCTGGCCTCACCGAGCAGCGGTGCCTCGGAGGAGCACGGTTCGTCCTCAACTGCGAATCCCGACGGTATATCTTCGTGCCACGTCATACCACGGATCGCTCATTGACCTTTCAACTGCTAAAAAATTAAACGCGATCTGATAGATCTTAATTTTATTTTTTTACATCGTCAAAAGATGTTGTTTAACATGTTGTTTTTATAGTGGTGCGATGATCGGCACCTGACTTCCATCATTAAAAGAAACCTAATGATATTACGAAAAAATTCGATGAACTTAGAATAATCGCAATTAATAGTTGCTATCTGGTAGTAAAAGGGTTAAAGAACGCAATATCCGCATATACATGTATCCGAGCGTATTTCGGAGACACTTATTAATTTCTTCATGTATATGTATCTATCCTCAGTGTCCTCGGTAATGTCGCTGTCGTCGAGTGGACTCTACAAGGGGTACGACCGGGCGTTTTGCGTTAGGATGAAATCCACTCTAACGAAGAGGGGGTGTCATTTCAAGTCGTCGGGTTATCGGGTAAGCGAAATCGCGCTTGATAATCTTATTAACAAAATCTCAGCTTGCTCATCTTCTCGTAGTTTTAATTGGCGCTATTTAACGCACGACAGCCTTATTATCGTGCAAGATAATTTTATACTCTTTTTTTTTTACACGCGCGTATACACAGGTCGTGCTGTTGCTGTGTCGTTTGAGGCCACAATTTATATTCAGCCACGCAAGAAAGTCCTCGCCGCCTTTGATGGGCATGGTCGGGCTGGCCATCGCGCTTCCACCGCCCAGCGTGCACGAAATTCGTCTCGAGACCGATATGTTCGTCACACGGATCAATTTCGACTTTCGGATAGCGCATTGCGAACCAAAGTGAGTACTGCCTTGTATCGAATCGAGTTTGTAGCGCACGCCATTGAAAAAGAATAGCACGAAAGTATATTTAACAATCTTTCAAACTATATGGAAACCATTGTTTTTGTTCTTATCAAGTGTAATCTAACAATAAGTGATAAATTTATTATTTTAATACTTTAAATGTATGACTTATTGTTAGATTATATACACTTGATAAGAACCAAAAACAATGGTTGAAACATGTAAGCATTATTATTTAATAAATTGCCAGTTAGGTCGAAATAAATTATCACTTTGTTAATCATTACTGGCGAAGAAGAGAATTACTTTATCCATATGCTCTTGTATGACAAACTGTAAATCCTATTCTACATTTCTTCGCGTGGTTTCCTCTAGATGAATTTATAAACAGCCGCTTTATAACGAGAGCGTTGTATTTCTGTGTTCTTCAGGGTGTCCGATTTGCTGGACTACACCGCCGACGAATTGACGGGGAAGAATCTTTACACGCTGTGCCACGGCGAGGACGCGAATCGTCTCCGAAAGTCCCACGTAGACCGTGAGTATGACTGGTCATGAATTACGTTCGCCACGTTCGATCGTAGTCAAGTCGAGTGAGTACCGTTTGCACGATCGCGCACAGAGTCACGCGCGAGAGGGGGTCCTCGCTCGCTCTCCCCCAATGTTTTCTGTGTAATGTTCGAAGGAATGTATACGCGTGTGAATCCCGAATAATTTGTCTTGAACAATAGTTGCGTCACGCGAATTTTTGTGAGTCTCGAATACGTCGCCGTGACCGCAATCTATCGCCGTACCGATGCCATAAACAATCGTGGGAGGGTAACTTTTCGCCGGTGACTCCCAACACGACGATGTGCTTCTCTACTAGTAATATTTCGCTTGTCGATTAAGTCTAAGACGAAAGGTGATATGCTCGAAAAAGAACGAAAATTTACAAAATAAATGGGGGACACTAAAAGATGAAAGAAAGAAATAATAGCTGCGATGAAGAAAATGAGTTGCAAAATTTGCAAGAAATAGCAAGTCGGGAAAGGGGTACGCAAAGATTATCGAGAAAACATAAACTGTATTCTCTCTCTAAATTTCCATCAAGCAAAAATTAATTACAAAAGATTTCTTTGACTAACGGACGTGATAGTGTCGGACCGCTAAGTAAAATCGGCAAATAGGAATTAAATTAACGTTTTAATACCGTAAAAAAAAATAAATATTTTTTTTATCAGTACAAAGTAAATTTGCTTCTGCCTTCTTTTTTTCGCTGCAGTACTGTACTCGAGAAAACCATTTACGAAAATAGAGCCGTCACGTTATTCATATACATACGTTTCCCAACAAACAAAGTCGATAGATCTGCCACGCAGAATTTCTTGCTCCTACTGTTCTAGGAAAATACTTTGGTGAAAGAGCGCGATGGGTGTCAAAGCTGTCCGGGAAGAGAGAAAAGCACGAAAGTATTAATACGTTGGTCTTTTCGACTGCGCGCGACCGCTTGCAGATTTAGTAAGTACGTATCTGTTTGTATTTGAACGTTTCACATGAGATTACTAGCCACGTAGGCATTGGGGATAACGTTTCTCATTGATGATCATTCGATCGCGTAAATAACGTAAAAATGTATAACTGTCGCGCGACTCTCCTGTAAAACGAACGAATGTCACGCTTTTTCGTTAATTAAGTGTTTTCGAGATACGATAATGCACAGATTTCTGAGATCAATATATTTATACATAAGTATATATGAAGATTTGATTTCTTATAAAAAATATACGACGTCGTCGCGATATACTTTAACGTGTCTTCGTCGATTCGACTCCTCGGACAGCGATAAGCTACTCCCCGACACAAATAAGCACATTGTCAAAAAGATAGCTATACGGAAAATTGTCGATAGTCTTTGTTCCAACAAACTAACAAAAGATTTAGAAAACCTTTTTATAAATGAACGAATTATCTTTTGCGGGACGGGCTACGAACGCCACTTCTAAGATCATTATACAGAGCTGAAATCGAACATTTACCCCGAAAACAAACAAATTGATTAATATTCGCATTCCCGATATATATGGAATGCTTATCTTCTCCTTGATCGTCGTACAAACGGTAGCTTCGACGCTAATTGTATAGTACTTTCGAAAAAGTGCGAAGTGCTTGGAAAAATAAGAAAATTTTAGGTGAATGTACCAATGCCGGGACAGTCAGTGGATATGTATACCTATGTCTAGACACCTTTATCATTTTAGTCTTTAAATAAGTCCCAGGTAGCAAAGTGACGTCAAATGATGTCTTAATAATGTCTTTGACGTCTATGACGTCAATAAGACGTCTTTAGACGTCATCTTTGCTACTTGGGGTATAATGCGAATTAAAATCAAAGATAAAAATATTTTTTTTGTATTTTGAAACTTTAGTTATAGTATCCAAACGTTAATTCGCGTTATACCTATATTTAAGGACTAAAATGATAAAGGTGTCCAGGCATAGGTACGTGTCCGCTGACTGTCCAGGCATTGGTACATTTACCTTAGTTATAATATTTTTGCGGCTATATTTCTCATGGGTAAATCGAGGCCCTCAAAAAATGCTCAGCTGCGATTGTGATTTCAGTGATCCATAAAGGACAAGTGCTGACGCATTACTATCGGCTGATGAACAAGAGTGGCGGATTCACGTGGCTGCAGACGTGCGCTACCGTCGTGTGCAATTCGAAAAATGCCGAGGAGCAGAATATCATTTGCGTCAATTATGTCATAAGGTGAGTCATCAACTAAGTGAGTAACGAACGACGGACTCACTTTTCTGTCAAACCTTATTGTGTTTAATCGTCTTTTTTATAGCGGTCGAGAATACGAAAATTTAATTATGGACTGCTGTCAGTTAGAGGACGGTGTCAGCGGCGTCAAAAGGGAAGATACAGCCGGGAACGATCCGGAGAACGGATCGCCGGACGCTGACAGAGGAGGTACAAAACGTTCTTTGATTTAGCGAAAAGCTACAATTTTCCCAGCTCGCCGGTCCCGGAAAGTTCTCATCTTCCTCCGTCTTGAGGCAATATTCGTTCCGACTTTTGATTTCAGAGGGTCGTAGTCGAGGCGGCCCTGCGAATCAGCATCAGGAGCAATCGCATCGGTCGCCGCCCGAGGAACAGGAGGAGAGCCACGCGTCGGAAAGCGAGAAGCGAGGTAGCCGGCATAACGACAATATAGCCCAGTTGCAACAGGAGTCGCAAACAGCGGTCGGGAATCTCGACACGCTCGTGGTAAGACTGCGAGGGCACAAACGGAAGATCCATGACGACGACAGTAGCTCCAACGAAGAGGAGGACGAAGAGGAGGCTAGTCCGGTGAAGGAAACGAACGGCGAGAGAACCCGCGCGCTTAGTCCTAGCGCGACGTCCACGCATTCGATCTCGGCCACCGAACAGGCGCTCTGTTCGACCAGTCCAAAGTCGTCGCGTCGCGCCGAGGGCAGCAGGATGGACAGTGCCGAAAGTACGGGAACCTCGGTGAAAGATCTGGAACAGGCTATGTCGAAGCACCTACCGGGGAGCTCGCTGAACAAGTCCAACTCCCCGGCGGCGCTTCACCAGCCGACAGATTTCAGCACGGACGCGTTGTTGAAGCAGCAGCAACAGCGGAGTACGATACAGTGGATCGGCGCGCACCATCATCTAGGCCATCTGAGTCCGCAGCAGTCTGCCGCCGCCCCTTTACCCGCCTCCGCGCTCCTTAGGCAACTTTACGCTGCCAATCGGGAGAGCGTGATACGCGCCAATGTGCACGGAATCACGTCGAGCGGCGGTACGCGCGCACCCACGTCGGCCGGTATCTACTACCCGGGCGAAACCGCCCCGAATGGACCTCTACCCACGCCGCCGGGCTCGGAGGGCTCCAGCACGTACGGCGAGCACCAATTTGTTCTCGCCGCTCACAATCAAAAAGCATCAAACGGCACTAGCTGCGCCGACGCTTTCACCAGTCTAGTTTCATCGTACACATCCGCCACCGCGGCCGGCTACTCGGTGGACTATCATTCGGCGATGACGCCACCGTCGTCGGTCTCGCCACGGGACAGCAAGCAGCAGCAACAGCAGCAGCAACAGCAACAGCAGCAGCAACAGCAGCAGCAGCAGCAGCAACTGCATCCCGTAAACGTGATAAGCAGCTACGAAGGCTCGTCGGCGTACGCGGACCCCGTTCTTCGTCACCAGTACGAACCGGCCCAGCCGTTACCCTTGAAGCCCCAGGTGTACTCGGCCACTGTCCATCCGAGTGCCTTAGACGCCGCGGCGGCATACGCCTCGGCAGGTCTGACGGAACAACCGCAGTTCTACCATCATCCGGCCAGTAGCGCCGGCTTCCACATCTACCACCCGAGCAACAAGTCGACGGCGAACGGCTGGTACACTTCGGCCTCCTAGTGGCCCCACCCGTAGGAGTTCCACCCGCCCGTGTACGCGGAACCACGTGTACTTAAGCGACTGTAATTAAACCCAAAGCCCTCTTTCTCGTGCATATCAGTGATACGCTATCTTGTCGCTAATCTTTGGCGATCGTTGGCGAGCGATCTTCGTTGTCGTTGGGATCGGCGGCGGCGGGGAGGCTTCACCTCGCCGCTCCTTCCTGCCGAGTCGCCGAGACTCGGCGCTGTAACAATCGCTCTCTTCTCCATTATGTAGAACGATTTATTGTAATATAATGAATAAATTATTATATATATGTTGACTTTCCGGAGATATCTGCGTAAATATGGAGCCAACTGAGAAACTCATGCGTGTTCACCGTGCGTGTTCCAAGTGATTTTAACGCGACGCTCAAAGAGATCGTAATATATCTAAGGATTCGCGATTTATTATATATATATATATATATATATATATATATATATGTGATATACAGGGCGAGATTATCCTGTATATGTATGTATCATAATTATATTATTTCATTTTTCATTGGATTTTAGGACGTCCGTATTTATGTAAATTTATTTCTCCAAAAACAATTGGATAAATGATTAGGCGATAGTTGGAATACGTTTTTTTATATCCTCGAAAAGTCATCAAGAGTTATTACGAGAAATTCAAAACTTGACTCGGAGTCATGTTACGTTATCTCTTGTTAAAATATTTTCTTCTAATAACTTTGACGGTTTTTCGCGGTCGAAAGTCGCGCGTTCCAACTCTCGCCAAGTCTCTCATCCAACGGAGTTTTGAAAAGAGAGAATTTACAGAGAAACCGATATCTTAAAGTAAGCGAGGAAACAACTTCTGAGGAACTGTTTTCGCAATTGTGTTAAATATTACTAATCAAATGTGATTACCGTATTACCGGTGATTTACTCCATTATGGTACTTGGAATAATTTGTACCATATTTCGTTGTGCGATAATTTTCGTAAAGCGGATGATACAACCCTGTCTCTCTCTGATACGCTGTTTATTTTATTTAAGAGAGAAAAAAAACGCTGATAAAATTTATTTCGGTATCATACGAAGGGTGTTTGACAAATAGCACGGCATACTTAAGAGAAATCGCTATCTCTATTAATTCGTAGCTGACGTATCTGTTTTAGTCAATTAAATATTGAATTTGTTACTCGGAATGCGCTATGTACAATCGGTCTGTTCCAAAGAGTTCGTTGTTGCAAGCTTCTTGTTTTAGACTTCAACTTGCGATTGAGGAAGTACCGAATACTTCTCAGTAGAAAGTAAAGAACAATTGATCTACATTCGATACCATTTGTTATCCAGTCACGTCCAGGTTTAACAGTCGTGACCCACGAAAAATGATAAACAAGTTACGAGACTGGAAAACGAGACTGAAAGAATGGAACGCGACACGGCAGTCGTATATGGAAACGGAGAGCAATCCAGAGAAAAAAAAAGACACGAGTGATATTAAAAAGACACTTTTATTAAAATACGCACTGAGATTCTTTACTTATTAAGGACAAGAGACATTTGTATGTATATTTATATATAGACTGCTCTAGCGATTTTACCTTCTAAATGTAGGATAGATGAAGAATGTAGATATATCGAGAGGGGACACGTATCGCGCACGCGAGAAGAAGTCAACATTGCTCTGGAGGTAGCGAATTCTTTTACGAAAGTTATTGTATTTTAATGTTTAAACATTTCGACCAGTTGTTTTTGACAAGTACACGTGTAAATACAGCTTACGTGCCTAAAAGTTCACTCGCTCAGCATTCATCGATTTCTTTCGTGCTCAATTTAAAAGGATCGTTCACGACGAAGTACGTACATGCGACGAAACGTTATAAGTTTCTCTCGCATAATGACGTTGATTGCAGAAACTTTTGTAATTATGTTTCGCATGCTTGGATGCAACATCATCCGACGAGGCGAGTCCACCAGGTGAACCGTAAGTAAACGTTTCGTAAATAATATCGGTAAGTAACTATATTTATGGTGTGGAGAAAACATTTATAGGATATAGGACTTAAATTATTGATTGTCCGTTTTTTGAAGAATAATGATTTCTTTTAAAACGGAAACGTAAATCACACATTCAAAAAAGTCTTGATGAAAAATAAAACAAGAATAGAACGCATAAATGATTTATTTTTGTTTAATTCCGTTCTCTGTATAAAAAAGATATATAGTTCATTCAGATCATTATATGTAATTTTTTTTTCCAACTTGAGTATTATTTGTATTAGCGGTTTGTTCGTACAGAAACGTGAAAAATGCATGTTTTCTGTTCAACGTGATCGTTGTACTAGATACTGATTTATATATAGCAGAAATAACGAATATGCTATTCGTACAAAAATGACTTATGTACATTTTCATTTTGTGTTACATGATTAGTATACAATTATTATCTTTTCTGCCGTTGTAGTTATCATTACAATTATTATTCTTAATGCTACATTAATATTAAATTACTACAGTGAGTTTGCAGATTAAGTAAAAAAAAAAACATCTGTAAAATAATCACATATACAAGTGAAAATAAAATAAATCTAAAAAAAGTATTAAACACACTTTGGACGGTAGACATTTCGATTAATACTGTAAACTTATAAAAAAAAAGAGAGAGAACGAAATATATAAGTTTATCTGTAGTAAAGATAGCTTTGTACATGGAAACTCTAGTTATATTACATAAAATGCTCTTTTATGCTCCACCGTGAAAATGCATTTAAATTGGAATAACGACACAATGAGAATGATAATTATATACCACATTCTAGTCAGAAAATGCTAATTATATAGATAATATAACCAGTTAATTATTTTTCTTATTCGCACAATAAACGCATGCGAGATGCAAAAATAAAAATCATTTATTTGCTATTGTAATTGCACTTTAAGGAAATTTTGATATACCGGCTATCATATTATGCAAAATTGCGAGAAATACATTAAGAAATATGGAATAACAATCTCGTGAATGTTATATAGTGAAACAAGCTCCGAAAAAGCTAACCAAAACTCAGATTTAGTTTTACAAAATGTAATTGCAATTTCTGAGCATTTGTTTTAGTTTAAATATAGTGTTCACGTAAAGTATTACAAAAAAATGTGTGCTCGAAAACTATTAGAGATAGCGACAAAATATTTTCTTAGTGTTTCAAAGAACATTAGGCCTCTTTATGGTATTGCTGTCAAACCCTCCAGGAGAGACATCACATACACAAATAATCTCTAAATAATATGAACAATTGGACTTGTAATTAAAAATTTAAGCATTTAACAAAGCCGTTATACAGATCTCATATCAAATTCAAAAGTTCGTTTTTTTTTTTAATCTTAACCAGCTTTTTGGATTCTATTTCTATGATTCATTTCTGTGTCCCTGACACAAAATTATAACATATATAAAAGGATAATAGTTGAATGGAGCAAAAGAGACTTTATCCTTATCAAAGATATATATAATATTTTAGATTAAGTTAATGTGTATTCGTTACTTCTCTCTAACGCATACATATCTAATATGATGCATTTCAGTTTTAGATCATTTTTAGATAAACCACTCTTTCTTTTTCTGGACTTGATGGCCGGTGGCAGAGTTTACAACCGCTGAATCCGGATCCAGAGCAATTTCAGCACCCTTGTCTTCCTGCGTCAAGTATTCGCCCTTATGCCTAGACATATACCTGCCTATAAGAATCGCCATGATCACAAGTGCAATCAGAATAACCGCTAGCACGCTTCCCAGAATAGCTGTGTCAGTCTCGTTGTACGCCGCTCTCACTTTCTCCTCATCCACGTCGGGCGGTGGTCGCGTCTCTACGATATCTGGTGGATGCGTAATCGGCTCGACCCCGCAGAAGTCTTCGGTCAAAGGAGTACCGAGTGAACGCACATTTATAGGTCCGTTCTCTTGGAAGAGCAGCTTTAGCGGATATATGTCGTCAAATTCAACCCTCGATATGCAGCCCGCGAATCCCTCCGTCATAGATTCGTTCCTGCCAATGTACATGTACTGGATATTGTTGAATTGCGCGTCCGCGGAATTCTTTATGTTAAAATTAAACTCCTTTGGCTCATAATTATCGATCTGCATTATCAAAGTGGCGCCTGAATTCTTCCTGCCGATCCTGACATCGTGATACTGCCCCAAACCGAAATGCTTGAACGGGAATATGACCTCCTGCCGTTCGAAACCGAAGTCAAATACTACGCGTAAATGTCCGCTATTTGATACCATTATAGTCATGTATTCTCCAGAAATATTGGAGAACAGGCCCAATAGAAATCCTTTCGGATTCGTTGTCGTAAAGCCAACGCGTATTTTCTCAGCGATGGTGGAACGCCAGCTGCCCATGAAGTCATATTTTATCATCGAACTAGGTCGCATGTTCACGCCAATCTCTGAAAATAGTAATTTAAATAATAATAACCGAGATTAATAGTAGCAGATTTCATTGGACATTTTGTGTTCGAAATTATCTTTCCTACTTACCGTCCGCACAAATTGGTCCCTTAAATGCGGTCCATCGGCAGTCGCACCAGTATCCATCGTATCTTTCATGGCACGTGCCATTGTTGAGGCAAGGATTACTCTCACACCTGCCGATACAATCTTCCGTAATGCCGTACAATCCGCGCCGAGCGTAACCCCTCAGGTCTTGCAACTGACCGTTGAGAAGTAGCGCTCTTAGACAACCGACGAATCCGTCCCTGTAATCGGTCGTAGCACCCACCACGAAAGCCGAGGTAAGGTGTAACGCTCGCACTGGACCCGGAGGTTCTCGCACTTCGTTCTTCAGCGCCCCGTCGATGACAATCCGGGCCTCCTTGCGATTTCTCTCCACTGACACGGAATGCCACTGATTGTCAGCCAAGTTGTAAGATGTTTGCACGCTAACGGTAAGCGGCCCTCCACCGGCCACATACTGGAAGTGTATCTGATTGCCAGTGTTTATAGAAACCTTGATGTAATCGGTGGGTCCTCTGCTATGAATTATCACAGCATCTTCGACAGTAGTTTTAAACTCGAAATAAATGTCGCCGCTGTGCCCAATATCAAAGGTCGGCAAATTAATGGTAGCATCTACTATACGGAATGTGACTACGTTCTTGAACAAATCTATGATAAGATGACCACGTGTTATATTCATGCCGTCGAGAATTAATTAATTAATAGTAATGAATGATGATTATCCATTCATTGTATGTATATTGGAATGAAAAAAAAAATAATTGAACATACCATCGCCCTCGCAAATGAGCGGACCCAACATGTAACGACCCTCTTTTTCGTCGAGCGGCGTACCGGTGTCGCCGAAACGTAACTGTTTGACGGGAAGATACTCCTTCTCTGTAATATCCCCACCATCCTCTAACCATCCCTCCAGATTAGCGTCGCAGTTGCACCACTTGGTAGGATCCGCGCAATTTCCAAGTATACCGCACTCGCACTTTCGCGACCCGGGCAACGCGCCGCCCCAGTAATCCATCTTTTGATTATTCCGACTCACCCACCACGAGTTTGGTCTGAAGTAATCGCCTTGGGAAACTGGAAACGATCATAAAGATTAATAAGAGGTTAATAAAAAGAATGTCACGGTACAAGACGCCAGATATTTAAGACATAATTACCTGGGGAATTAAATAACCTGGAATGTTTGCACGCGTAATTTATCCTTTGTCTACAGCTTATAGATCGATTTAATAAAGCCTCTATTTGATCAAGGTCAGCGTCGTAATTAACGTCCTGTATGAAGCTGCCAGGTTCCTCGAATCCATCGACAGGAGTCGAATGCTCGTTACTATGACGTAAAACCGTCATTACGCGGCCGTCGGCGAAGAACTCGCAGGTGACAGGGAAAGGCTTCAACGGCCCGCTCCCGTCCACGTCGATTTTAATTTCCGCACGCTGATTTACCGAATTCATATTCTTATATGCCTCGCACGATAGGGGATTTAACGCTGCATAAAATTGTAATATTGTTAACTTTAGCAGAGATATTTTATATTTTACTAACACACGTTGAATTACTTACAGGTGTGACAGACGGCGCCGGTGTATCCAGTATTGGCACAATCGCAGGAAAACTCTTCAGAATTTTGACGGCAAACACCAAAGTGCTTGCAAGGATTCGGATTGCAGCGATCCACCATCTGACAAGTGTCGAAGACAACCTCGTTCTTACAGCAGTACTCCTCTTCCTTCCAGTCGGTCGGCAATTTATAATTTCCATCGATACTTATCATTCTCATACAGCCAACAAAGCCATAATTGCTCCCTGCTCCGATTACACCGCCGATCAAATAATGCGATCCGGTTAACATATCCAGGAGACGCTCCGTTTTCATCGGGCGCCCATCAACATTTAAAACGAGTGAATTTTTGGCGATCGTCAAGATTACTTGATGCCATTTCCCATCGTTGAACTTTTCGTAAAAATTGTCTAAAGTCGCGAACGGGTACTCCTTCGTTTTTACGTCGACCTTCAATTGACCTTCTTCCAGATATAACTGCATATTAAAAATACACAAATAAATTTAATTGCGCTATATTTACGAGTAGCATTAAACGCTATGCTCGAAGAATTATAATGAAAATGTACACAACCTTGACGAAGCCCGGAGTCGTGAACTGATGGTGAAGAATTATTCCTCTCTCTTCGTATGTTCGAAATGCGAGAGAAACATTCATAGACGGTACACCCTCGTAGCCTCTCAGCCTGGCAAAAGATCCGGGAGTTAAAAACGTGACGGGTATTATCGGAGGTTCCGGACAGGTGTAGATCGTATTGATCTTGTAGTATCGCAAATTCTCGTCGTATATCGTTTCCTTCAGCTCGTGAATTATATTCGTTGCATTTAAATAAAAGTTCTCTATGCAACCGGTGAAGTTTTGGTTCACCACTAAACCATCCTGTTTGTTAGGCACACCGCCGATGTAGAGCTAGAAGGAGCAGTCATTCAAGTTAATCCAAATGCGTTCATATAACTGATCGACTAAGTGCCGTATCGCTTTACGTTAATTTAAAAAAAAGTCACCTCTCGATTTAAATCCAGTCGATGAAACTCTCCTTTTATTCTACCTTTAATCAGTACTCTGTCGACAGAGAAGGAAATATTTTTCCGATTGCGTGAAATTAAAACGTCGTGCCACATGTTATCGTCCAGAAGACTACCGACGGATAAACTTGTCATAATACCGGATCCGAGATCGATATTAAGTAACATCCTGTTGTCGCGCAATTGCAAGGCTATATAATCACCCTGCGTGCCACGGGAGTACATTAACACGCCATCGGCGTTGTTCGTCTTAAATCGGAAACGTATAAAATGTCTATCAGTCTCGATAGGCTCTCTGAGTAAATCTAGCCGTACGAGGGAGGATCCGTTAAAGGAAACAACGTCGGACACTGAAATGTAAAACGATAGATTTGTCATCTTACAAACTGATGTACCGTCTCACACAAAACAGACGCATATAATTATTATCTTATACCGTAGTCGCATCCGTAAAGTTCGACCCTCAGTGATATCCTGTCTCGCCATCGTGTTGGATTTATTCTAATCCATTGCGCGATTATCGGCACTTCAAACTTATTAAGTTTTATTCTGTCTCCGTCTACATTACCTTTAAACATCTGTAGAAAGAAAGGAGAGATGAGAATGTTTAGGGTGCCTGCTGTTATTAAATCGATATTCCCTGTTTGCTACCTCAGTGTCAGTCAGTAATTAATCGCCGCGACAATCGTGCAGAATTTAACCCTTCGTAGTCACACATGGGTCCATTGGGCCCACCCTCATTTGGATCTAAATATCAGCTAAATACCTAACCATTCAAAATCGACTGGGTCCATATGACCCAGTGTGACTAACACGGGATTCTAGAGATGTGTGACTACGAAGGGTTAAATAAATTGCGTGCATGCTGTAAGTCAAAAGTAAATACTTATACGAAGAGTAGCTATCAGAAATAGAGAACTGTTCGCCAAACAGTTAATTTAGATATATTGAAAATCATGTCGCATTAAAAGGATTATAAAAGTTAATTTAATTGCACGATTTATATTGCGCGCACTCAGGCAAAGATCACTCGCTTATGTCACAAGTTTTTAATAAATGCAACGAATGTTACCCAATCACCGTTAATTGCATAAGTATGTACGTTAGTATAGGCAAATTGTTAGTGACAAAAGACACGCCAATATTAAGAGCGGACGTATGATGATCATAAAGAACTATGGATATGGTGCCATTATGAACAAAATTCTAGAGAAGCAAAATATTACTTCTTTCTGATAAATTATATAAATTCCTTTTCTATGATTTTCATGTATAAATTCCACAAGTGGATAATCTTTTTTTTTTTTTTTAGATAAACGAATAGTCTATATTAAATATTGAATAGCCGAGTACTAAAACCATTTATCAATTCGATCATCAAATCTGTCATATTCAAGTTCTATTGTTGAGAAAAGATGTTTGACGAAACAAAAGATGCATTTGACAATACAAATGCAAATGCAATACGGAGGCGATATTGCATTTGTAATCCAAATATGCGATTCTAAGAGCTCTAAGCTCCTCACAAGCCTCTTCCACATTATCATAATGACACCATAATTTATTTTTAATTTTCAAACCCCAATAGCGATTATTAGAACAGAAGATTCCAAATAGTATCTTTTAAAATGTACGAGAAGTTTTTAAAGAAACTCATTTCGTTAATAAAATTTCTACAATATTTCTACGAAAGATCAATGATTAAGAAAATAATATTATCAGCTTATCATCAGTGTATACGTAGAAGAGCAAAAAGATTATTGAAATTAAATTTATATGCATTCGTTTTCATCGCAATACATCTTCCTAGAAAATTTTACAAATATCTAAACAAAAAACTTTACATTATGATTTAATATTGTAACAAAATATATATTTTAATATTTGTGTATGTGTGTTTGCGTACGTGTTATGTGTTTTTGCGTGTGTTTGTGTGTTGTATGAAAGAATCACCCTGTATATACGTGAGAGTAGAAAAATTGTAGACTCTATCCTTGAAATTCAATACCTCATCTACACCATCCTGGCTTTCATAACTGGCCCAAGCTTGACCATCATCAGAATATTGGATAATATATTCTGTCACGTATTCATTAGTGTGTGCCCGCCCTCGCGTAGCAATGCTGCGGATCTCATATCTGTCCCCCAGCTCCATAGTAAGATGTTGATTGTAACTGCTAAGTTCTGGTGACCACGCGGAATCTCCTGTAAAGCCCAGCTCCATGTCCATGTGTAAGAGGAGAAAAGTAGAAGCAAACCATGCAATTGGATATAGGAAATAATGAAAGGATCGTGAATTTAATTTAATTTATTTCGTGATAACTTTTGCTAGTCAATCTATTTTAGTTATAAATCTGTATTTCTAAATCTATAAGATTCATTTAAGTCTTACATTCAGCTATCGTATGAATTTTTATTTAATATATGTTATTTTGCATCCCAATGCATGTTTATATGTTAGAAAAAAATAATGTAACATTTAGCGAAATAAGTAGATATTTAATTTAAATAACGAAAACAAAAATGATTGGTGCAAAGCATTGTCCAAGTGAAAGTATGTGTAAAACACATCAAGATACTTACCAGTAACAAACATGATCATATCGTTCATAATATAAAGTTTTGTAAAATATTTTATTAACTATTCTATACATATTTACACAGATTACTACGTTATTTTCTACAAGCATGCACAAGCAAGCTTCATGTTAATTCAGTTTTATACATGTTTATTAATTATACCAAGCCTTACCGTCGTTAAATTATTATTAGAAGCAAAAGTATTAAAAGCCAGAGTAGAAAATCAACGGCACCGAGAAAGAACGAGCTTACCTTCGCATGACCATCTTCTTCCTTAAAATCCACATAATCCAGTCCGTTGGTACCGTAGCCAATACGATATTCCATAACATATTCGTTTTGCGACGATCGTCCCTGAGTCGCCACAGCTGTGATGTTCATCACTTGGCCCAAGTCGATTATTAAATACTGACCGAAATCAGAGCTGCTAGCCGTCCATGCGTTTCCGCCTACACCACAACATTTATGCATGCATGCAACTCAAAGTAAACGTAGGAGAGTGCTTACGAATAATGGGGATAGAACATAGCCAAATAATCAAACTTAATCCTGACAATACTTTGCTTTTATACTCAGAGTCTAATTCATGTGATTGTACCAAACTTATATGTTGCAAACTCAAATCTTTTAGACTGCAATAGGATGCAAAAGTTCTTCCGAAGACTTCTCAGGCATTACATTAACAATTCTTGTGTGAAAAGATGAAGTCGTTTGCCAAGATAGCATTCGTTAACATAAATATACATTACGTATATATATACATATATGTATAGACACTCGGAATTAACGTTGCATTACGCTTCTCTCTTTTTACATTTCAATGATAGAAAACTTTATTCGCGTTTCTTGAGATTTGTTATGCTTACCCTATACAAAGATTAAGAAACAATAAAGTCCTTATTTTGCAATTTGACTGTATCGTAATATTTTACGTATAGGAAATTATTCACAGTCCATAAGGTAATTAAAGAAATTGTAAAGTATTACTTAGT
This sequence comes from Temnothorax longispinosus, assembly GCF_030848805.1. NCBI lineage: Eukaryota > Metazoa > Arthropoda > Insecta > Hymenoptera > Formicidae > Temnothorax > Temnothorax longispinosus. The sequence goes on along the minus strand of NC_092362.1, from coordinate 835,734 downwards.
GCTTTATTATTTTAATTAAACTAATATACAATTTATAATATCCATCCTCTTGACATATTAAGAAACAAACATTACTTTTCACGTATTGCGATATGATCTTATAAATCTTATAAAATAAAACTATGGCTGTTCGTATTTTGCAAAATATTGGATTGTGTATTGAGGATCTATCGGAAAGAGTGGAACTGCATGGGCTACAAGTTTATCGTAATTCATTATCTCAAACGGGGTATTACTACGTAATCGTAATGAATTATCATTTTCTTGCAACGCTACGGCAACGCAATGCCGTGAATCGAGCAAGGTCTCTTCGAATAACCAATCTTGCTTGATTCCGTTGACGTGCAAAACTGTATCGGTTGTGATCGAATCTTCGCTTAATTTCGACGTCGTCCGAAAATCTATACTCCCTAGGTCAACGAAAACCCCCACGCCAAGCGCTTTAACGTAGCTCTCTTTTAATGCCCAATGTCTGAAAAACATGGACATTTGCTCCGCTCCCGATTTGCCTGAACCTCCGATCTCATCCCATTCAGCCGCAGAGAAATGTTTGTTCATCAGACGAAAGAACTCGGAGATGTTTTTACCCTCGTTATATTCTAATGTCATAACATCTACACCTATTTTCACGTTTTTAATCTCGCCCGCTAATACCGTGTAAGAACCTTGATGAGAAACATTAAAGTTCACAAAGGTGGAATTATCTTTTAATACGGGCCTGTTGTGCTCGTCTCTGACGAAAATGATTTTATCATACGGAAGACCGGCATACTCGTTGACGAACTTTCTCATTAATAATCTGCCCACGAGGGAAGCTCGGACATCCTTACGAAACACAAATCTCTTTAGCCTTTCCTTCTCGTCGCTTTGTATACAAGAAGTCGCGTGCTCAAACTCCCGCTCGCTTGGATTCCACTCTTTCCAATTGAATGCCCAACGAACGGCTGACGACATTCTAACGATATTGGCACTAAGCATAACGTTCAAATCGCTTATAGTTTGCACATCCCATGCACTCTTTGGCTGGTCTAGGATCACAGGTAGTATATTGTTAAATTATATGTCTCTGATTATAAAAGCAATGCTTTTCGAAATATCTCGTTTGAGATACTCTCCAGGCTACTTGCTAGGATCCACCTGAAGCAAATATAAATTTATTATATACTATCGTTCGTTTTGCTTTCAATCCAAGAGATTTTTATTATAAGTATTTCCACTTAAAGTGCTACATGATAAAGACGAAGACAAACGAGACGAAAGAATATAAAGTGATTGAGCGATGAGTCATCTCTCTCGTCGCGAGCACGTATAGGCTCACCTAATTCTCATAATTGAGCGCGCAACGGCGGGCAGTGTCCGCTGGACACTAATTAAATTTCTTGACTCTTACTGGAATTTTCATTTTGGAAAACAACGCATAGTAGTAGCAGAATCATTTGTAACTATTATTAATGCAAACAAAAGCAAATATAGTGCACAATATAGATAACGACAGACCTCATAGGAATAGAGAGCAAGCAACAGACTACTGCTAATATCATATAACTATATATCATATATTAAGTATACAGTTGTACAATAATTCACGTCTAATAAGTGAAACGAAACCTAAAGGAATTAAGGTAAGGATTAAGTAGTCAAACGTTTCATTCCTCACCATTTAGCCTAGCGTTGTTCGGTCCTCTTTCCGGCAAGGAAGTCGTCGCTGTTAGTTGAGCTCTATCCAAAAGAGGAAAGATGCATTCGTCGTCATCTAGGACAAAATTGTAAAAATACCTTGTTAAAATATTTGATAAATTATGTATATAAATGCGAGAATTATAAAATATTCTCCTGGCAAAGTATACGTTGCACGCAAGCAAAACTCTTTTAGATTTACTAAGCGAGCGCACAATCATTATAAAATTATTTTGATGTGGTTGTTAAATTTGAATAATTAAAATAAAACAAAGTACGTAAAATAGTGTTCAGAGATAGATTTTGTAGTAAAATTAACATTTTTATTTCCACCAAAAAAAAATATATATAGATTAATAGTATTATTGATTCCATGTACATTGTCGCTTTGTATAATGCATGTATATAAAAACAATAATTCAGTAATCTCAAAAAGTACGTTTGCCAGGAGATTCAAGCCATTTCAAGCAGAATATTGCAGCAGATTGGCATCAAGTGCATCCGCATTAAGCTTGTGCTTTGCCAATAGAGCCTACCGACATAATCTAGCAAATTGCCAGCAAAAATCGAGCAGACTCTGTAATTTCAATCGGAGCAGACCGTTTAAATGGAACACGTTAGATTCTACTCGGTTTCCGCAGGCAATCCACTCCGTCGCACTCTGCTGGCAGATTCCTGTTGCATTTCTACCGTTACTCTACTGTCAAAATTTGTGGCAGGCACTTCGTAAAATCTAAATTCGACAGGTTCGACTATCCGGGGACAAAATACATTGCAGAGAGAAGTAATAGATGAGAAATAACGTGACAATGGTAACTGCCAGACGCGAAATGTGTGTAAAGCTCATTTTAAACGATCTGTAATTCGCATCCAACTTTAGGTAGAGATATCCGACGGGTTTCTATCTGTAATTTTTTCACATTTTCACGTGCGTGTGTGCTCAGCGTATATCTTATGTATGGGTGTACTCCGGATTCGGAATGTCTCGTATTACACGGCGCGCCGATCTGCAAATAGAACACACTCTGTGAATCGCAAGTAAAACGAATTACAGATAAGATCTTAAGATGAACCTGATGATCTGTTCGTGTATGACGCACGCAGGTTGCGTTTACGCCGTTTACGCGTCTCGTACTCGCGCGCGCGCGCCATGTTATCCCGAGATGGGCTGGGTCGTGCCAGGAAGTGTTACGGGGTTACGGGCTCGTGTGCACTACCGCACTGTGCGGCACCACAGCGGTTTCAATGCGTCGGGTTGTATGTACTTACAGGCGTACGCGAGCGAGCCCGCCGCTACGGCGAATGCGTACACGAGACACCCGAGAGCGGTCATCGTACCATCGCAACCTTGCGCTTGGAAAACGTCTCTAGTCTCTGTCCCACCGCGAGATTCTCGAGCCCCGAGAAAAACGAGACGTGTGCCACTCGCGCTGGATTTTTCCCCTGTGTGGACCTTCCGTCGACTTTCCTTTCGAGGGCACGCTCCTACGATCGGTGGCACGCCGATGACGCGGATCAACAACGACGAGGAATGACGTGACGCGGGGATGAATGCCGCGCCTCGTGCCGCGGCCGTTTGCTTTGCCGTTTCCCCGTTTCCATTAGTCACTCGACGCGCCGCGTAGACGCGCCCGATCTCCACATCTGTTACCTCTTGCAGATATAACTGTGACGGTAACATAATCATCATTCGGCAATATAATATATTTGATGACATTACCAACAAGGTACTGTTATAGTAATAATTATATTAATAATTTAAAAAAATATGTATATCACCAGCGTGTAATTCGTTTTTTTGCAAAATTCCAGAAACCAGGATATTGTGAAATAAATAAAAATTACACAATTTTACCAGTGATTTTGCTAAATCCTAGATTCTGTGAGGGAAATTGCGAGTTAAAATTTTATTAATTTATATTTATAAATATGTTATAAATTATATTTATATTTATATTAATAAAATTTTTATTTATTCCACAATGTTCCGGTTTTTTATGGATTCTCTGGATTTTCCAGGGTTTTGAAAAAAAAAAGAATTACACGAAATCCCTGCGACATATATAATTTATATCGGTATTACATATTGATAAAAAATTGTAAATAAAATAAATAATAAAAAACTAAAAAATGTACAATGGAAAGAAGAATCGGCGGTGGTGGTGGAGGATTTTTGCAAGTTGGCTCACTTATTATGTTACGTGGAAATTTATTTGACGATAGTGAAAAGTACAATATAGATCGAGATTAACATTGTGCGATCGTCGAATTTTGGTGATTCATATACATAATCATGGAGCATAATCATGGTCTCAAATCCTTCGCCGGAATAAAAAATTTGATTTTATTATTTATTCAATATTTCTACATGTAGAATTAATTGTATTCTTGCGACAGTCAGGCAGTCCACTCCATTCACCACTTCGTATCGTTGTATAGACATAGCACATGCAGGAAGAAGAGCAATAGATATTGTATCATAACGTCTACCTTGCATAAAATTTAATTAACATAAAAATTTAAAACATAAAAATTAGCTGTGCGTTTGTCTCATAAATTCTATATATAACAATATCTGGATCTGGTCTGGGTTGTCAGAAAGTCTTGAAGACGTCTATAAAACGTCTTTTGGTAAAAGTCTTAAAAACGTTTTTAAAAAAGATAACTTTGAGATGTCTCTAAAAGCCACTTCGACCAAAATCCGTTTAACTTAATCGTCGATCAGTCCATTGGAAATGACCAATCGCATTTGCTCATTAAGTAGATTAACAAATGCGGTCACTTCCAGATAGACTAATCATGCAACGATTAAAGTTAATCGGAGTTTGGTCGAAGTGGCCCTTAAACTCGCGTGCTGTCTGATGGGTTTCTTCGAATTAATATTCATAATCCAGCAATACTGTAAAAGGGTCAACTGGTGCTACAAATCGGACTCAGTCTTTATTACGCAGCACGCGCTATAAAAATTACAAATGCATATAACGCTGTATAAACTCCGCTAAGAATAGACATGCGGAGAATACAAATTAAAGATTTCGCGTGTCGTAAAACGGGCGCGAGGTATCGCGGTTACGAGAATCTATTAAAATTCTTGAAAGAACGAAACAGATGTGTCGCGACTCTTTCGTTCGCGATAAACGCGCTTTTAGTCGATCGTATATATATATATATATATATACGAATTCGGAATTCTGATCGGTCGTTTTTCTTCGCCTGACAATATAAGCTCTTCTCGCTGATGATATCTTCGAGATAACGATCGCTTTCGTGGACGAGAGATTTCGATCTTGAGTGATCGTATCAGAAATCCACTCGTTCGCACATCCGTCGCGTGATTCGGCATTTTTCAGTGCCAGCTTTATTTGCGTCTTCCGCAGGACTAATTCGACTAAATCATCTCGGATGCGGACACGTGTGTGACGCGGAGGCGAGGCCGGAACTAGCGGAAGCGACGGCGGCGTCGTATTTTTTCGTCAACTCGACGGGCAGCACGTACGGTTCATTCGAGACTTCCGCGTTTCGCTCCTGCATATTTATAGAAGCGACCACGATGGCGTATGGCGGAGGATCCTCGAGGAATTTGTTCTCGCCGGGTGGATCGACAGTTCTTGACGTTTGACCAGGTGTTCCGGATGTTTCCTGAACGGTCATCACAGACGCGTAAGACGGCGGTAAATCTGGAGCCGAGCGCATCGTGAACGCCAGCGGTCCCGCCTGCAAAGCACAAATTTAGCTCCTTGCACTTTGGGATTGTTGGAGATGTTGTGTCTTTTAAAATGTACACGAGGAGGAATATTACAGCGAAACTTAAAGCTTGACCAATTACAGCGTAAACGTTAATTGTTAAAAATATACATTGAGCTGTTATATTTCCGTTTCCGTAGTATGGTTCAAAGCGCTTACATTTTTACAATGCACATTTAGTGAAGGTATATAATTGGATGTCAATTTTTATAAATACAACTCGAATCTCTTCTAATAATAAATACAACTCCAATTTCAACATTTTACAACGAGACATCGCGAGACACTTTTTACACATCTAATTCTATGCCGAAATATTTTCTCCATGTACGATTCGCGCCAGCAGATCTGCGCGGGATATCGTTCGAAAATAATAAATCGGAGAAAGGTATATACCTGTCCGCGATTGGCAGTAATGTCCGAGATAGTCCGAATCGCCGCTCTTCGCTGCTCGATCAGAATTCTCGCCTGAGTTCTCTTCACGGTGTAGACGGTGTAGCCGCAAACGAAGAAGAAGAGCAGCGTCAATATTACCAGAACGATCCACATGTGCTGCCATTGCAGTAATATCGAGGCTATCATCGCCGTCGTCACCCACGCGACCAGGATGGTGGCCAGCATGCGGCCGGAGCAATCCGCATCCTGAATAATTTGCATTATAGATTCGATACACAGCTTCCGGGTCGCGCGGAGAATTTCACCCCGTCTATAGACGGAAAACGCGGGTTCGAAGTGTCGAGCTTTTTATTCCCTCGAAACTACGCCGTTCTGCGACTTTTCTAATGTCGCAACGATCGACAATGCGCGGATTTAAACAAAGAGTACGAGACCCCTCGATAGCGATCGGCGAACGAACGCAGATAAGATTACGGGCGTAAAATTATCGTATCGAATATTACATTATTGATAATCGCCGGGCAAATATCAATTATCAGCAAGGCGGTATACATACCAACAGGATCAGAAAAAACATCCTGGATTATATATGAAACAGAGTCGGAGAGGCAAATTTCCTCCTCGCAGTCGTTATTGATCTACCGACTTATCAAGTGTACACTACTTTATTTGCGATGATAAACGATCCCCGCGAGCTGATACATAAAAGTGCCGCCTTTTCACATCTCATTCGTACATAGTATCTTCTTCGACGTGAGTATATTTTTAGAAAAACGACTCGATTATATCGGGGCAATAATACATCAATAGTCGACAATGGGACGATGGGATCGAATTTTTGTGTACCGAAGAACCTATCGATTCGCGAACGATCGTGGATCGTTCGAAGCGAGGTGTTCACATTGTTTTACGTCGCACTAACGTTGCGCAACGGATCGAGGATGCACTTGAGCGCAAAGTATGTAAACCTCGTGTCAACCCATCGTTTATCCAGACGCTTCTGTTCCGAGCGACGCTGAAAATTCGTTCCGAGTTCGGAGCAAGATACGTGTGTAAGTACCCGATAAGAAATCCAACTCGGTCCTTGACGCATCAAATTCCTGCAGCTTGCGCGACGCATGCAAATCGGCGGGCTAGCCGCTTGCGAGCGATAAAGAAATACTGGAAAATGATTTTAACGAATTAGGATGTAGAATCGTGGAGAATTAGGATGTAAAATCGAAATTATGACGACTGTGTCGAAATCAAAATAGCGACAAAAGCGAATAAATATTTGCCACTCGGTCGCGTACCTCGTATGTCGATCAATACATTTAAAAACTCGCGATTGTCACTTTTGATACGATCGATTCGACGATCGCCCGGAGCGTCGTGCCGAGGGACGCTCGATCGCGTTTGTCACCGTGAAACCGCAACTTTAAATGGAATTGTTCAGGCAGTTTCGATCGCTTTATTAGTCGGTCGTGTTGCAACGTTGAAAACTGGAAAACAATAAGCTTCCACCTTTACGACGGCTTTACGATAACTACGCGATAAGCGAATGAAGACCCCCTCAATGCCGCTCAGAATAGTTATCACCTGTAGCGATGACGTGCACCATTTTGACGTAGATAACGACGATGATATGCATAATTAGTTGTAAAATATGAAAAGGTTTCTCTTCGTGACATATATAGTGTCTTCTTTATATATGTATGTAGAAAGCACTATCAAATATATGTTAATTATTATTCAGTGAGATGTATAGTAGCGCCAAGGAGCGAATTATATTAACAACGATTGTATATAGATGTATTATTGTTGTTAATATTATGTAATATTACGTAATATGTATATGATATATACACTGTCGTTCAAAAGTTTGGAAGCACTTCTTAAGAAAAACAATAGTGATGCCAATATTCTTAAAGAAAAATGTCATATATGTGAAACTTTACTGTGTGTTTTAACAATTGAACACAGTATTATATTCTAATCATTTTCCAAGGAAAAAGTTCATTTAAAGAATTTTATTGGCACGATTGTTGTTTTTCTTAAGAAGGTAGTGCATCCAAACTTTTGAACGGTAGTGTATATGATACACATATGATGACGTAATTGTGATGCGTCTGCGGGTCATACGTTTCGTCAAAGATCATGTCGATTAAAATTTATAGCAGCAGGTACAATGTAATTTTCGCTATTTGTTTATATATTCTACATTGCGAGATATTTTACAATGCCGATAAGTGAATGTCGGTCGGTGTTTCGGAGCTGTCCGTATTGGGAAAGAAGTTCGCATATACTATTATTATTTATGGTAGGTTGCGCGATATCAGCGTAACGCAGTTTCCTTATCTTATGTTCACAAGTACGGTAATGCCCAAAGAGCCAGCTTGGAAGTTTGCCTTTAAAAACGACAGAACGAACGAGAGATGTTGCTTTTATTCAACGCGTCATCCGTTCGACATTAAGTCTTCGTTGAGAAAGGATACATTGAAATATTTTTCATACACAATGTACGTGCATGTGGACTGAACGCGTAATCCTAACAGATTAATTCTACGAAATGTACAAAAAGAAAATTCAACGCTCAGTTACATATCACAATTGATCGTATTAAAAAGAATGCGTATAATGTCAATCAGGGTCCAAATAGAGTATTGATACTCGATAAAAGTTTGCGTTTAATATTCGCTGGCGATCGCGCTAATCGTCATATTTTTGCTCGTACATGAAACAAGACATCTATAAATAATAATAAATTGATGATGATTATTTGGACCGCGATTAAGATCTTCCTCTTTCGTACCGTCTTTCTTTTTTCTTCCGTTCTTCAGTCTGTTATTTTTATGCGTTTAACCACTCCCTAAATATACCATAAAAGTGATAAGATCCATGCCAATGTCGCGTGGGTCCGTTTGTGACATATATTAACGTGCCGCGAACGATATCGCGAGATATCGCGCTAATTTCTTATCTCTAAGTGAAGACCATGAAAAAACTAATACGTAAAATATAACTCTAAGTAAAATTGTTTACAAATTTTCTACATACCAAGTACACGTCCTACCTTCGTTGTTCAAAAGGAGCGAGCCGCGACAGATCGTGCAATGTCGCGTTAGATCTCCCGACTAATAGAGAACGAGTGGTTTGAGCAATTGTATCTCGAGAGTCAGTTATTTTCCTCGGTCGTACAAAAATTTGTGGATGTCGAATAGAAGGAACAGGATCGAATTAATGGCATTCGGTTGGAAGATAGTTTGGGCCTCCGTTTAGGGCAGTAATCGCGGATTGAAACGTCCCATGTGAAGTATTATGCCGGAAGGATTATGCCGGACGAAGTATAAGAAGGGCCTGTCGAGCTTCAATCTCGGTCTCTCCAACGATCCGGAGAGCTGCCTCTCCTCCCTGTAGAATCCGTACAGATCCGTGAGCGATTGGTCCGCGTAAGAATCCCCATTGTCCTCTTGCGACAGCGCGCGGTATCTCGACGTATCCTCCTCGGTAACGTTGCCGGAATTGTCGTCCTCCATTCGTCGTCCAACGTTTCTCCTTAATGGACTCGCGGGATACGTTTCTACGTGATGTCGCCCGCTGAGAATATTCTCGTCGCCACAGGTGCTGAACAAATTCATCTGCGAAGAAAATTCACGAGTATAAGTATAGCGTTTTTGCGCGTATCGAGCGTATCGAGCAGATGGATGTATCTTACCTGTAACACGTCGGCTAAGTGAAGACGGTGACCTACGCCATTTATGCCCTTAAAGTCGGCGTTGCCCGAGAAGAGCTCGTCGAGGCCCATCCTCTTCAAAGCGGCGGTCGCGTTGACCACAGACCTGTGACTGAACTTGGGCACCTGCAGCTCGAGACCGTGTCTCGATATCAGAACCTTGAGCAGCTTGTTCCAGGCGCCGTCGCGGAACGCGCTTCTGACGAGGCGCTGCTCGAGACGATCCAGGTTGTCGCCGGGCGCTGTGTGGCCCTGCTGACCCGGCAGCACGAAGATCGTCGAAACCAACTTGTCGCTGCCACCGAGAGCGACCGCCGTAGCGTCGATGCTGGGCTCGTAGCCGGCCAGGACACCCGATCGCCAAGTCGTGGCCGGGACCGGGATGAGTTTCCTTTGTCGGACAGCCGGCGAGACGGCGAAGTACAGCTCGCCGTCCCTGCCGACGGAACTGGTCAGACTGCTGTTGCAATCGGTCTGGAACACGTTGGCGGAGAGCGCCGCCAAGGGTGATCTGAGCGGCACCGTGTTCGTCTTGACGAAGTCCTTGATTCGGCCACCGGTCTGCTTCCTGACCAGCAGATTCGTTCTCCTGCGCACGAGATCGCTGATGGTGGCGAAATTCACCTCGGTCACGAGGCCCTCGTAGAATTGCTGCGCCTGTTCCTTGTAGAAGGGCATGAGTTTCCTGACTTTCATCTTATCGGCGAACAGCTCGCGGACGAAGGCGGCGTTCGCGATGCCCTGCCCGCGAGCCAGGCCCACCGCGTCGGTTATGTTCTGGAAGACCAGGTGCGGATTGAACGTGGCCACGTCGTCCAGACCGAGGACCTCGTTCATCTGATCAGACGTCGGGCCGCGAGCGCCCAGGAAGATCATCGCCAGCAAGCTGGTCATGCCGAACGGCGATAGCGCCAGCGATCTCGCGGTGCTCAGACCCTTGTTGGTGGCCACCCAGAAATTGAAGGCCAGCTCGTTGCACAGCTTGGCGAAATTCACAATGTCGGCGCTCGTGTGTCTTATGGTGATGTCCAAGCCAATTGCGCTCTGAGACGCGTCCAGCGGTAGGAGGGACTGCGTCGGGAAATGTTGCTGATCTTGCTGATGCGCCGCCGCTTCAGCTCCTGGAGAACGAACCACGGTGCTCTCACTCGAGGTTGGAGGCGATGACAACGGTGACGACGTCTGAGCGTTATTGACCGGTTTCCTCAGCGGCTTCGGCGGTTTCGAAGGCTTCGGAAGCTTCGACACGGTCGGCGGGACCTGTTGCGATATGAGCGTCCACTTGTCCTCCGCGATTACGTCTGCCTCAGTCTTCGTAACGTCGGACTTCTCCGACGGTCTATGACCGACCGTGGGCTTCAACGTCTGACGGACCGGAGCACTCGAGGGTGGCGTCGACGCCTGCAAGCGTGTCACGTCCGGCTTTGGCGAACTCTCGGAATGTTTCAAAGACGCGGTCTTGTTCTCCGTGCTATTATCCGAATGTCCGTCGCTCTTTATTGACGTCGATGCAATCTGCGCCACACTCTGATTTGACGTATTATTGACAGGGTTGTCAGGCCGGGGAGTATCCCCTTTGTTCCCGCTTGCGTTGCCCGTCGATTCCTGTGTTACAACCTTGATCGAGCTATCGGTGTGTTCTTGGATTGATTGAGGAGAAGAGTCATTGTTATTTTCGTCCTTTTTATTCTGCGTGTCATCTACGTCTTTGTAGCCAACTGTGCTGGTAACGCGATTTGGATGCTGTGAAAATGCAGAATCGGTAGAATTTTGATTCGATTCGATAGCGCTGTCAGACGTAACGTTCGAAACGGAGGTATCCGCTGTTAGGTTACTATGCGCGGGTGAGTTGTACAACTCGGAGGTGGAATCATTGACGGAGGGAATCGCTACGGTCTCCTTCGTCACTGGCGAAGTATCCGCGAACGAACCATTCTTTTCGCCTAACACCTCTATTTTCGGGCTGCTCTCCGCCTGTCCTGAGTTTCTGGTGTCATTCGCGACTATCACGGATACCTGAGAAAATTCTGGACTTTGGTCCGTCCTCACAATGGGCGCTTCTGTGGTTTTCACCTTCTCCTTGATTTCCGTTTTCTTCTGGTTGTTGCTCGCACCAAGCGTCGTTTTATTGACGCCTGGCGAACGAGTCGTTGTCGTCCGCTCAGGATTTACGATGATGATTCTCACGGTCGTTGCGCTCTGCCCAACACCGTCCTTTGCTTCATCATTGACGGTTGTGAACTTATTTGCCGGGGATGATAAAGGTGCTTTCGTAGAATTGTCGAATTTCTCGTTACTACTCGACAATTTAATCGGTTCCAAAGTATCATTCGACTCTTTCGTCTGCGTCAGTGCGCCGTAAATTAATGTACCGTTTCGAGCCGGGTCCGTTAATGTCTCTTGCGTCGACTGCGTAACGTTTCTTTCCTTCTGATCGTTTAGATCAAGTCCCACAATCTCTTCATATATTTTAGTGACATTTTCGATAGATTCTTGGGTAAGCTTCGTGTACTCGTCCGATTTGTTCTCAACCGTTTGATCGCTGTTAATTTTGTCGGTCGACACGCCTGACGTGCTCGTTGCAAATCCGGCGATGAGGCCGCTCGCTAAACCGCTAGCCGTGAAATTCGATGCGTTGCTGGGTAAACCGATCGGCTCAATCGCGGGGATGCTGGACGGTAGCGGTGCGATGCTCAATACTTGATCGATCGCGGACACCGGATCGCTCAGGTTCAAGCTCGCGAGAGCGTTGTCAAAGTATTCGTTGGTCGTCATAGGCTTAATCGACGATAGACTCGTGTCGATCGGTGCGATTGTCGATTGGGTTTTGGCTGCATTATGCGCTATCGACGTAGAGGTCTTTTCGGAAGGTGCGATTCTGTCGGCGGTACTCTCGGGAGCCGCGGGACTTTCGGTCTGGCCCGCCGGCGGAGCCGCGACCGTAGCGTGCGACTTCTCGAGTTGAAGCTGCACGAACGAGGGTGCCGTTGATCCGGAAATCGTTGCGGTCGATTTGAGCCCAGCTGGCGTCGTGGCTGAATTACTGATCACTACTCTATTATTCGTCGCTCCGATCTTAGTCGAAGTTGTTGATGTCGTCGCCGTAATCTGGGAGCTCGCGGGAACACCGATCGTGCTTGATTCCCCGTCCACCGCGTTGAGAGGCCGATAGATGACGGAATGTTCAACGAGCTCGGGAGTTGCGTCTCGTGACGGGATCTCTGTGGTAACGGTTACGTAGGTTTGCGTATTAACGACGGGCCTGAAATTCTCCTCTTTTACGACCGCGGTCTCGTTCGCCTCGGATACGTTGCGCCTCTGATCGTAATTAATATTCACGATCGGTATCTCGGGCCTTTCGTTCGACGTAGACGACAGGGGCAAGACAGGTGGTTTCACTTCCGAAACTTGATTTATTACACTCGAGAAGGAGTCGATTAACTGCGTGGGTAACGGTTCTATCGGCGGCGAGGATTGAATCTCGGTCGGCAGAGGATTAAGATAATTCTCCCCGTATGTCGACGTAACCGGGCCCGACGGCTCTTTCGTAACCGTTGAGAAGCCCTCGCCGAGATAATGATCCGAGATGAGCGTGTGCAACGACGTCGGGACGGTCGGGGCCTTGATTCTCGTAACGGAAGCGAGCGTGGACGGTGAGCGCGGCGTGGTTTCGTTGGACCCCTCCTCCTCGGGTTTCGAAGACGCATGGGAAATCGGCACCGGGGTGGCGAGGGTATCGGTTTGTGGGATTACCTTATCGTCATTGTACGTCCCGCTCGCTTGAGATCCTTTCGTAACGCCAGACGCGAACGAGGAATCGTCAGATACCTTCGTATTGTTCTTACTCTGTACGAGAACGTAACTCGCGTTCAAGGGAGAGATCTTGTCGGTCGCGCTCGTCGACTCGCCGGACCCGCCTTGCGTCACGGTCTTCTTCGTGACGGAGGAATGCATCGATACGCCCGGCGTGGTCGTCGAATAGGTCGCCGCGGCTTCCATCCCTTGGCTTCCGACCTTGTTGCTCGTGGTCGTCTGCTTCGTAATACTTACGGGATACATGTCTAGGCTCGTCAGCTGCGGGAACGTTATGCCTTCGGGCACTTCGGACAGAGTCAATTCGACGTACTGTTCCGTTTGACTTCCCTCGGTCTGAGCGGGCGACTGGGTGATCGCCGAACTCGCGGCACTGGTACCAGCTGTAGACGGAAGGTCGGTCTGGCCTCCCTTGATCGCGACACTCTCGACCGGAATCACGCTGATTATCTGGAAGATGGGACTCTCGGTAACGGCGGATTGCAACGTGGACAACTTGTGTTCCGTCAGGGTGATGACCGGAACCGGGATCATCGGTTTCTCGGTCGCTGCCGTTTGCTGCGAGTGATGGCCATGCTGAGGTTTCCCCTGCGCGTTATTGGTAAAGCCGGCGTACGCGTTCGTCTGAACGTCCGACGTCGTCGGTTTTTTCGTCGGATGTCTCGACGTCGACTCAACTTCCGTCCTCTCCGTCGTAATCTTGTGCGACAGTTGGCTGGATTCGCCGTTCGGGGAGATCGCGTCCGTCTCGCCGGATAGAATCGAAGGTAGAATGTTGCTCCATTCGACGTTCGCGTGTTCCGGAATCTTCGGTATCGAACCCGTTAAGGTCGGTGGCTTATCGAGTGCGCTCTTCAGCACGTTCTGTACCTTCTGTACCACATCCATGACCTAAAATGCGACGGATGGAATGTATTAAATCCGTAAACGAAGAGAGACGTGACAGCTCCGTTAGCTCCTACCTCGTACGTTCTTGCTCGCTTCGTTCTTGTATCTAAATATAATCTAACAGTTTTTAGAAATCTATACGATCGATGTTAGACAGAGCAGTTGCGAAAATATTACGACGCTTAGACCACGCGGTTTTTTTTCATCCCAATTTAGGATTAATTAATTATAAAAAATATTATTTAATTAATGTTTTTAGATGGCTTTGGCTCGATCTAATTGTCAAACGTACATCATATCAATTTCATCATTTGCTTTCATTCATTTTCGGCAATATCCAAAGTATTCTAATTTAGACGTAATAAATATTATAGTATTCTGTATTAGTCGCGCTATTAGCCATCTATATGGTTACGAGACAAAAGACGCGAAACAAGTGAAACGGGGAACCGACCTTTTTGCCGCCCGTCAGGACATCGTCGGCTTTTTGAGGCTCCTGCCTGTCCATCGCGACGTGATCCGCCCCACCTGCCGCGATGAGACCTTGAATTTCCTGAGCGGTCATCTGCCGCGTAATCATATCGCCCTTGTCGTCGTAGGTATAAAACTGAAACTTGTCGGGCCGCAAAAGTCCGGCCGGGGAAGCGACCAGTTTGTGGCCGGACTGCGTCTCGTTTTTGCCGTTCGTTGGATGATGCGCGCGTCCATCGTGGTCCTGACGGATAATTGTTGAGGTGGCCGCGCTGTAAAACGTATCGAAGGCGTCGTCCAGAATATTATCGGTAAAGTAACCCTTGCCACTTCGGTGTTAAATCTCAATCTAAGAATATACGTAAATTGAACGCGACACGTAACGTCGATATGTAACGTACGTGCAAGGCAGATCGGAGTATTCGTTCGTTTCTCACGTGGAGAACTTCTCTTACGCGTCTCGGCGAACCTGCCGCGGAATTTAAATCGACCCCGATAGAGAGTTACGACAGAGTGTATCAGCGTGGAATCTACATCGAACTGATAAGAACGGAGGTTCAATGCGGGCGCGCAATTTCTCTAATTAGAGAAGCTCGTTAAGAGCGGAGGACCGTTTGGCGGCACGAAAACTAAGCCGCGCGATCTCTATAATAAGAGCCGACCGTGTTTTTCGTCTTTCTCCTCTTCCGCATTCTCCGTCCTGTCTTTCCCACGCGAGGCGCGATTCCTATCTGGATCTACTTGTTCGTATATTATCTCATACCGCTATAACTCGTCCGCGCTAATGGAATCGCGTTGATTACGTTGGATGCATTGTTACGCCGATCCGCGCACCCCCGCTCTAATTCTACATTTCCCATACAAATTTACATGTTTAACGTAAATTTTACATGTTTACGTGCACAACGCACAATTCATTGCGCACAAGTTAATTGGGGATCTCCCGCGTGATACTGACCTAGGATCGAACGCGTTCGCAGACACGTGTGAACGTTCGTTGTGAGCCGGTAGAGCCGCGCCTAACTGCAGGCTCGTCCAGGACACGATTAGTGCCGGCAGGAGCCAGCGCAATCGCTGCGACAACATGACAATTCTCGATTCTCTGAAAACGCAAAGATATTCCGAAGTTGAGGATTCGTTTTCTCGTTTTCTTAATTTTTCTAGTATCTAAAAACGCGCGCTCTCGTAATACTAAAGCCTTTAAAATAGGAACATTAGTCGAAAGATGATCTTCGATAAATCATGGAGAGAGAAAAAAAAAGAAGAGTGAATCTAAAGAAAATCAAATGTTAGCGCGCGTTACCAATTAAGAATACTAAGAATAACGCGACACGGCAGCGTGAGAAGAAAAAGAAACGCGAGGGGAAGGAAAGAGAGATAGGTCACCGAACCTTGCAATTTCTTGCTGGTTGTCGTTACATATCGGTAACCGGTTTTTCGTCGCCCAATTACGTTCCGATCGCCTCGCGGCGCGCCTAAATCTAAAGGGGATGACCGTCGGCGCGGAGATGACTGATCAGCGCACTTTGGGCACCTCGGAGATACACAAAACCCGGCTGGTCTAATCGCCTATTCTCTCTTTCCTTTCCTCTCACATCCGTGGTCGCGGATCATCGCGAAATATATATGCGTGTACGTCGACAGGTTGTCGCGCGATTTCGCAGGTTGCACTCACACTTTGCAGGCGAAGGTAGACTCCCTGGATATGTCATTTAATCCCGTCGAGAAGGGACGCGATCCACGTCAATAGCCCGGTGACTAGCCGCTCGACACTCGCGATACTCGCGGTAAAAAGGAAAAAAAACGTTCGACGAGGATATCTGACGATCCCTCGGTGGCCGATTCCCTCGCGCGAGACGCGCTCCGGTCTATCCCTTTTTCCCCCCTTTTTCTGCTTCTTCGCGTCTACCTTCTCTCTCTCTCTCTCTCGCTTCCCTTCTTCCCTTCTTCCCTTCTTCGTTAAGGGATCAAGGACGTTTAGCAGTTGAGACGATTTTGCGGTCGACCTTGCTGTCAGACTCGCCGGTGTAGCGACCTCGGCGATGATTACGGAGCACGTTCCGCGAAACTCCTCCCTTTTCTTTTCCGCGGGGCCCTTTCTTCGCGCGCGTCCTCCGTTCCCCCTTTATATATCCGCTCCGCTTCGCGCTTGACACGACTCCGGGCGGGCCCTCTTCCTTACGCCGCTCGTCCGCTCCGCTTCTTCTGCCGTCTTGTACCCTGGATAAACACGTACTGCAAGGTAGGATCCTTGGCTAGTACGAGCGCAGCGGAACAAGAGGCAGAGGAGATATAAGGAGGAGGGGGAGACCGCGCTCCTGGAGGGTAAGACAGAGAAAGGACTCGGGGGGGGGCCTCCTCTCGGCCTCTCTCGCGAGAGAGAGACGTCGCCGTCGCCGTCGGATGGACGGACGGAGCGGATTACGCGGAAACAGGTGACCGCGCGTGCACGTACGCGCGCGCATTCTTTCTATATCGAGCGCGGATCGCCTGCGACTCCGAGAGGGTACAATGGCCAATTAGAACCATGTTAGAATTTCATCGCGGGATCGGATCGGATCGGACCGGGATTTTTCCTCGGGCTTATCTCTCGTCCCTCCCCCTCCCCCTCTATATCGTCGCTCAACGTGTCACCGCTCACGAATAGCGCTCGAGGATCGCGCCAGCGGGGGCAAGAGGGGGCCCGCAAATAATTTTTCTCAAACGACAAACGTACGCGCGTAAGCCAGGCCGACGATTCACGCCGATTAACGGTACATCGACCGAATGAGTCGCGTACGTGACGTATGAAATTGTGAAAGAACCGCCGTCGGGCCCCGCGGGGTCGAGGAGCGTCGCAAAAACGTCGGATTTCGGGGAAAAACTCTCTCGGAGACGCGGGATTCGACGCTGAATTATCCTGGCAGCATCAAGGCGACGCGAAGCGCTCGAGCGTACCTATACCTTTATCGAGTCGCGCGCGACTCATTCTTCTTTGCGCGACTCATTCATAAGCGAATCAATTCAATCGCCGTCCGGCGGCGGCTTGCTGAAATAAATTTCGGGCATGTCCCATTGGGACACGCCCCCCCCCCCCATCCCCCCGACTCTCGTTAGGAATGGGGGGATTGGGGAAAGCTCGTTACGGGGCGACGATGAAATTCTTTCCTCGAGAGAGCCCCCGTTCGCCAGGCCAGGCCAAGCCCAGGCCGACACCGCGAAAACCGATAGATTTAGGTTCGATAACGATCGGGGAGACGGACGGGCTCGCGCGCGAGAAACCCGTTTTCTCGCTTATTCGCGCGGCTAGTCTGCTCCGAGTTTTCTGTGAACGTCGAACACGCGCGGGTTAATAAACAGCCGTCCCACTTGCACGACTGTCCATCCGTAACCCACTGTTTACCAAGACAACGGTACCGCGCCAGGCCGCGCCGGATTAAGGTTTATCCAACGGTTTACCTATCGACAAATTTGACGTCGCCGACACGGGGGGAGGGAAAGTCCCCCCCCCTCCGGGAAGGAGCGGCACGGGAAAGGGGAACGCGAGAACGAGCGCCGATGATTTACGACACTCCGCAAATCCGACCTATTTCCTCGACCCCCCCGGTCGATCTCACGTCGCCCCCGGCGCGCGCGATCATCGACTTTCCGTCCCGAAATGTCGTTTCCGTTCTCCAGTGAGAGGTCCGAGGGTTTATTTTTGAGCCAAGTTCGGCTCTCGTTGAAGTTCCGACACCGAAGGGGGAACGTATCTCCCTTCGACGCGTAAGTACACAAGCACGATAACGATCGGGCAGAAAGAGAAGAGGGGAGGGAGAGAGAGAGAAAAGGAAAAAAATCGCAAGTTCGCCGGTGCACCTCCGAGAAATTCTCAGGTGCGTGAGAGATTCCCCGGCGGTATGGCAGAGGTGTCACGCTCGGCTGAGCTAACACGACATTCCAGATTACGTAGCCTGGAATCGTTGCTCCGAAGGGAGCATCGTCCTGAGGCGGCGGCATTACGCCCAGCCGCGTCTCAGGACAATTCTCCGAACGTGGCGAATAATAAAAATGTTAATCGAAGGACGATACGGGTCAGGGATCCCTAATCGCGCGATCGTACCCCGTTTTACATTCGACCGTGCGATTCAGGGGAGTGTCGGAAGGACTCCGGCCGATATCTCATCTCTTGCGGAGTGCGGACGCTAATGATCTCCGGTCGCGATTGTCCCGCGGCAGCTCCTCGGCCGCGTTTCACGGAAGGCTGCGAATAATCGAGAAGACGAGTCCTGGACGGTTCGCCACGCGAAGCGGCGCGACGCGGCGCGCGTCTCACGCGGTACCCCGACCGGCCGGCGGCCGGCGGCGACGAGCGCGTGAAAACTTGAGGAATACGTTCCTCGATATATGTATACCGGAATGTACCACTTTTCGACACATAACAGTAGTATATGCGCGGCACGGTATGGATAGAGACACCGTGGTCTCTCTCTTTCTCTTTCTCCCTTTCTCTCTCTTTCTCTTAGAAATATATACCCGAGAGACATAACGGTCCTCTCCTCGCCTCCTTTGTACCCGGTCGTGTTACGAATACACACACGCGACCAGTAGGCGTCCACATTCGTCGCGTCGCGTCGCCTCCGAAATCTGATTTAGTTACGCGCGCGGGATACAAAGAGGCGAGAGGAGGAAAAAAAAGAAAAGAAGGGAACGCGCGACGGGGGGCCCCGTCGACGTCGTCGGGGTCTATTCGTTCGCGTTTGCGAATTCGACACACGCGTGCCCCCGCATGCCGCCCCGCCGTTTTGCACGCCGTTTGCACGCCGTGCATGTCCCCGTGAGCGAGGCGACTACGAGCCGACCGAGATCATCCGGAATACCAGGCAACGAGGCCATCCTGTAAGGATAAAACCGAGTCCCGGTTCGGCTCGCTCGGGGAGGAGAGGCCGAGACCGTCGCGTCGGCGCTCGGTCCCTCTCTCTCGTTCTCCACATTTGTCTCGACCGTGTGAATCCTCGTCCTCGTCCGATGACAAAGTGAGGAGGAGAAGGAGGAGGAGGAGATCGAGTTCTTCGCAGCGCTTAGGACGACCTGCGATTAACTTAATCGCCGATTCATTCAACCGACAGAATTAATAGCCACGGAACACTTAAAAGAATATTATTCGCTGCCCCTAATTTAATCTTTCTTCCATGCAAACAACAAAAAAATTGATAATTCTGTCCACCTGGTATTATTTAACGAAATAATAGGTATTAGCTGATGAGTTAATCGCCGGTTAAGTTAAGAGCTTGATCGTAGTTACCCTAAAAAGGCGACTCCGGCCAAACTCCGATTAGCTCGATCGGCGATTAAACCGAATCGAAGTCGATCTTTTAACTGCTGATATATAGAAGCGTGACGCATCACATATCAAGCATGACGATGGAAAATGATGACGGAAAGGCAGAAATAGAAATGTTACGGGAGACCCGATTTATCACCGGAAGTAAATACGAGGGAACGTGGGATGCGATCGACATGACGGGCATCGGCAGATATGTCACGCCTTACAGTTAGTCAATTTCGGCTATTTTAAATATCTAACGTTTCTCAAGCGCGGAATTGAGATCGCTACCCTGATGGAAATGTTTTACTGCAAAATATAATGAAAATTTTACTGAAATTCTCTCCCAATTGACCCCATTTCATCATTACTTCATCAATATTTTAATAAAAATTTAGTTTTAAGTTAAATTCAGACCCCATTTCATTATTATTCCATCAATATTTCAGTAAAAATTCAATTTTTATTTAAATTCAGTAGATTTCATGATACCTGACATAAAAGAAATTTTGTTATTACTCTTTAATAGTATAATTTAACTTTCCTTGTATTTCACAGTATTCCATTACATTACCTAAGGAAAATTATTATTGATTTTGAAATATATTTAATAATTTTTCAATAACTTGTTACTATTTCATTTTTCATCGACTTCATAGCACTTTTAGCAAAATATTTTCATCAAGGTATTAGGATCGTACAAGATCACCTTGGAATTAATTAGCGCTGATTAATTCTTGTCCGTTCAGAAGTTGTATTAGAGGGAGAATTCCGGAAAGGTATGCTTCATGGTCACGGAAGTATGTACTGGCCACGTGGACAAAGAATGGATGGTGTTTGGATTCGCGGAAGAATGGTGCAGAGACGTTACACGTTTGCGGACGGTTTAGCGTATAGAGAAAACGGATGGGATTATTGCGTATATCCCGATAGGCGGTTAGCCGACTCTTATAATAAGTAGTATGCCTAAACGAGAATTCATCCTGTTCCATACTTATACTCGTGACGAATCATAAAAATATTTCAGATTTTACAAGTGCATGGTAAACGGACTGAAACCAGCCGGAGAGGTACTGAAAACCAATGATCAGCCCACTAAAATTATTCCTCCGTTTTGCTACGATACCGGTGCTGGGATATTCGACCCAGATAGCAATTGCGTAACATCCTATCGTAATTGTAAAAAAGTAAAAATACCTCTCGATAGCGAGATAAAGATATAAACGATACAGATTATTTATTTATTTATTTTCGTGAGATAGGTAATATATAGGAGGTAATATATATTTAAATTTTATAACTTACAAGATACTCCAGATTCCAACGGCGACAGAAAGTGCATGGATAAAGAAAAATTGCCGAAAAGGCTGGTCAGAGCCGACTGGTCATCAGGAATGGTTGCGCGAATATTGGCAATCGGGAGCGGCGGATTTTGCAACGCTACCGCATGTCTCGCAAGACGACGAAGCGGAAAATTGGTGGCAAAGGTATATCGGTATAAGATTGTAGTTGTAGTTGCATACCTATATAAATTTAAAATAAGAGTAAAATTCCGCGTAAACATAGATTGATTTTATTGACTTTATTTTTTCTTTCTCTCTGAATTATAATAAATTAAACAAAATGTTCAAAAAGTGCTTATATATATTGTATATATAAAATAGTCTCATAAATATACAAATATTTTAAAAT
The DNA here is from genome assembly GCF_030848805.1 of Temnothorax longispinosus. Lineage (NCBI taxonomy): Eukaryota > Metazoa > Arthropoda > Insecta > Hymenoptera > Formicidae > Temnothorax > Temnothorax longispinosus. The sequence goes on along the minus strand of NC_092362.1, from coordinate 814,057 downwards.
ACAATTTAAAATTAAATAATATAATTACAATAAAGTATTATTTAATGTAATATATCATAATCAATTTGTTCTAATTATATTGTTTAAGATTGACAAAATTTGCAAGATACTCGCTCGCTGATAAACGTGACATGATGGATAAAGCACAATTGTGCTTAAAAGAACGATTAAAAAATTATAGAAGAAATATAGATATTAAGGATTGAATACAAATTGATACACAAAATAAAAGTAATATATAAAATTTCATAAAATATATGTATAGTAATATAACCATTACTCTCTTGTTATAAACATATTAAATACTTATATTAAATACATTTCCAAAATTTAATATCTTAAAAATATTATGCAACATGCGCGTTTACACTTTTCGACATATGTCAAGAGCGTAGAACGCATTTTCCTAACCAATGACGAGTTCTTTCTCTTCAGTCACAACTGTCGGCGCATCTGTTCTTCGTTGTACGTTGAACAATACAGAAAGTTTTAGTGGTACACACGTGTCCGCGGTGCAAGCCATTATGTTTAATGTGACACGCAATTGACCGCGCGTTTCTTCTTTGGGAAGTTTCACCGATATAGGAGTCGAAAGTCTACCCGTCAAAGATTTCGCCGTCCACGCATTTGTAGGCAAAGACACCTGCCATTCTTGCGGTGCGTCTACATTTAATTTCAAATCGTTCGTAAATACGATGTTAAACGAAACATTTAGTTCTCCACCGCATGTATTTACTGCTGTATCGAAAGCAAACACCTTGTCGGTATTTCTATTTGAATCGCGTCTAGATACGATAGCCATCTGAAAAATAAAGTTAAGAAAATTTATGCTAGTGTTTCATACGATATCCCGTAAAAAATATTCCAAGTAGAATGTTAATTTTCATGAAAATAAAACTAATAAATTCACATAATTTATTACTTATAAAGCTATATTTTTTTTATATCTAATAAAACAAATTTATTTTTTGAAAGCGATTCTAAAGCTAGATATATGTATACTTACGGTTGAAATCTTCTCGTTTTTCAGATCAATAATCTTAAGAGCGTGATTATTGGTATCTGCTATATAAAGAATATTACCGTCTGGACTGACAGCAAGACCACTCGGTTCATTGAACTAAAAAGTTATTTTAACAGATTACAAAGCGTTTTTTTTTTTAAATAACTATCTTTTCAAAAAAACATTACGATACTTACGGTAAATGCACGCTCGGGTTTTCCAGCGCCAAACAATGTCTTGCAGTGCCCCGTCGCAGTATCTACGCGTTTAATTTTATGATTGTAAGTATCAGCCACGTAAATTTGTTTATCCAAGTGATTCCACGTTACTCCCAATGGATGTTGAAGTTTCGCCGAATGTGCCTTTCCGTCTACATCTCCAAAAGAATGCAAGTTCTACAATGCAAGTTAAATTTAAAAATTCTGGTAAGATAAATATTATCGTTCTTTTGGTTCTTCGCTGTTATTCAAACATTTCAAACGAAAGCTGACGCTTGTTCACATACGGAACGAGCTGTCTAAAGCTATCTTATTAATATACACAAACGTAAAGTGAGAAAAGACAAACCGCTGGATTTTTATCCCCTCCACAAACGCCGGATACTTGACCGCTATCTAAATGCAACCGTCTGATAGCGCTGCTTTCGCTGTCCGCCAAAAACGCAACTTTACGTTCCTGAACGACCGCGATGCCAGAGGGTTGCGCCAGTCCCGCGGCATGCGGATAACTGTTGTTGCGATTTTCCTCCCGGCCACTTCCGACAATAGCAGCACACGTGCCCGCTATGTACTTTCTAAAATACGAAGAGATTCTATTGAGAATATCACTTTTCTCAACAAACATTAATTTCTAAGCGGAAGAAACGCTTCGTGTACTTCACACATACATTTTCTTTATCTGTATGAACTATAAAAAGCCGAAATTAATTGTTAAATTAAATGTTCGAAAATCATAGTCAAAAAATATAGTTCACACAAATGCGTAATAACGTGAATAAGATGGCGTATTGATTACGTAAATAATGTCTCACTTTTCCTTCCACCAAATGGTATCTTCCAAAAACAGCGCCCAGATCTGATGGGAACCCGCTATGGCGATTAACAAGACCGGCACTAAGGTGCCTTTAAACTCGTGAAGATAAATTGCCACGTCCCAAGGAGATGATAAAGCTTGATCAGTGCCGCGTTTTCCACCGTTTCGATCGCAACCTTGTGAGCCAGTACCAGCTATGGTGGATACAGTTTTTTCGGTCAGGTCTATCTAAAACGTGATTAACATCGAGAATAGATACAGCGAATCAACGTTGTGGATTACAATAATAAAAAAATTGTTTTCTTACTTTCCTAATGGCATGGTTATTATTATCCGCGACGTAGATAATATTATTAAGCACACAGACCCCCTGGGGTGAATTAAATCTAGCATTTTTGAAATCGCCGTCTTTAAAACCTTGGCTGCATCCACCTACAACGTGCTCCACTCTCCCGTGCTCATTTGTAATTACAATTCTGTTGTTACCGCTATCGGATATGACTAGCTTCGTCTCTTGTTCCGACTGAAAAACTGTTAGTTTGCCGGGAAACAGCAGACCATCTTTAGAAGATGGTAAAAGATGATGCGCCGGTTTCAACGGAAGACCGTGACTCGACATTTTATTCAAGGATCTGAAATGTGCTATTGCCACTTTTGTATACAATAGTATTTCATCTCTGTGATCTTCACCCACAAAAACAGCCAGCGGTTGACCGCTAGGTCCTGAAATAAATGTAGACACAGCTGTGATATGTAATTATTTATAGAAAAAAGAACCAAGAGAGAGAGAGTTCGTAGATTGTTTCATACCTAACATAATCAGACTAGGCCAACACGTTATTCCCATATCGTGCCACATTCTTAACGTTACGTCATTTACCACAGGATGCATGATATTATATCTCTGCACGGCGGATAAGACATTCTTCGAACTGCGCTCGTTTGTGAATTTTGCGCTATGAACACCGATCTGAACGGAAAAGTTATTAGTCATCGGATATACAATCTTATCTATCTCTCGCAAGTTCCTTCTTGTAATAGGAACGTTACTCACCACCACGAGGCCATCCTCTACAGAAATTTTCTTCTCAACCTCTTCCAGCTCGGCCAAAACGTGCATGCAATTGATGCAGCAGTACGTGAAAAAGTCCAAAAGCACGATCTTTCCCTTCAGATGCTGCGCCAGGGACAATCCCTCCGACACATTGAACCATTCCAAGCCTGTGGTAACATATACAGTTAGTTAAAAATTACAACTATAATGATGATCAGTCTTCCTCTGCCAAAGGTAATTATACATTTACTTCTAACTCGCAAAATTGTGAAATTTACAATGGCAATGACTAGCCACTTTTCTATAACACATAAAATGTTCGTTTATTTCTAATTAGCTGTTTGCAAAGTGGAACACAAGAAAGAATGCAGGGAACTCTCTTCGTGCGACCCAGACAGACAGTCGATAGATACCTTTTGGGAAATCGTGAACCTCCGCACCACTGTTTTCATACCGCTTGACATGCTTTAGGATCAACGTTTCCTTTTCCCTCCGTTCTGTCAAGTCGTCCAGGTGGAAGCGCATCTGAATGCAGACCTGCGTCAGCTCCTCCACTACCTGCTGCGCGTTCATTTTTTCGTTTACGAGTCCGCACATGGGGCGGTTTAAAGGGTCAAGTCAAGCTCCTCGAGCGATCGCGAATTACACTTACACGCATGCACTTGCAATGTCAATTCGGAGCTCGGAGCATCAAGAGAGCGTCACTTTCCCTCTCTCTCTCTTTCTGAAAGCGGCTGACGGCTGACGTGTGTCCCGACTTCCGTATAAAGACACACCGAATGACGCTACCGATCTCGGAAGAGGATCGGCGAGGGAGGGAGATTAGCCCGGTTACGTTTTCTCATCGTGTTTCACCGAAGACCGATTAACGCATCGTTATCCACGTGTTATCGGTTTAACGTAATCGTTATCGATCGCGACAGCTTACGCTCCTTCGCACGTGGTCCACTGACATGAGCTCGGTGCCGCGAAGGCGGACTTTGACGTGAGACCTACACCTTATCTGTTTATTTATTTGCGAAACGACCGCGGTTATGGCAGGCACAATTCCGAATGACGAACTGGACTGGGTGAAGGTACGGGAAGATCTGGACAGCAGTTACGTTACCGAGACGATATGGCAGAAGGCGAAACGTAAAACGAAAGAGAATCCGCTCGTACCGATAGGTAAACTTAACCTATATTCCGCGTGCCGGGGTAGAACTTATGGCCAAATCTTTCTGATCTCGGACGAGAAACGAGAATGAGAGAAACTGGACTCGCACATCTGGGCAAAAATAGCCGCGCTTGTCGCTTGTTACTCTCGTCGATGGCTGCTCAAAATGCTTCTGTGTTTTGAACAGCCTTTCGATTACGGGCACAGATTTATTTAACAAACATTTGTCGAAACGTGTCGATCGAAAGTCTGATTAACTTACATTAGTCTGGTTAATTATATTATGAAATTGCATAATTCGTCGTTCATAATCTAATCTTTCTTCTCATGTGTCACACTAAAAGACAAAATACTGCAGATATTTCTTGGCGAGTTAACTTTTTAAGTTAATCAGAGTTTGATCAAAGTTTATCTTTAATGCCCACTATTTTCCATATATTTGCATTTCCAGGAGCGTTGGCGACTACCGCAGCCCTGACTGTTGGACTTGTTAGTTTTGTCAAGGGAAAGGAGCAAATGCAACAGTACATGATGCGCGCTCGGGTTGGTGCTCAAGCGTTTACTATTGTTTGCATGGTTATAGGATTTGTCATGATACCGAGGTCGAATTGAAATTAATAGTACGCTGTATTCACAAGTACCATTAAATATCTGCTGTAGTATATGTGCGAGCTACCTGCGCTCAATTATGTCGAGTACACTGTACCTAATATGAAAATGAATATCTCTTTTTTTCCATGTAATTTGATACATCGAGAAAAATGTATTTAAATTAATAATTTTACTTATGAAAATATATCTATTTACAATTATTGATGCAAATCGTAAGCAGATATCTTCATTACAAATATCCTTAATTTTATCATGTCGATATATTGCATAAGAAAAATAATTCAATAAGTTTCGCTGAAATCTTTCTTTTAAATCGCGTGTACAGAAATTAGGGTTTTTAAAAAAGCAAGTTTTGTTTAGGTAAATATACGCATATGGTCATGTATTATTATTATATTAAATATATATATCATACATATATATCTTCTTACAGCCGTACTAAATATTGCAATGTTCTTATACATTTTCTAACAAATCATAAACGCATTATATATATATATATATATAGGCTTGTATTTTTAGCGATATACATATACAGTTTCGCGTTATAAAAGTAGAAAAGAAAAAAAAAGGGAAAATGTTTAATCAATATCTTTTGTACTGTATAACCTGTGGTATAACTCTATTCAAAAAAACTTTCCATACATACCGAATTACCTTAATCGATATATATTACACTTTCAGCCTAATTAAAATCTTCCCAGCAATAAGTCTCTTAATACAGACTGTATTAACTCTCTTAAACCTGAGAAATTATATTCTATCAATCTTTTCTCTATCTCAATTACCAATTAAAGTGTTTAAACATACATGTACATCAATCTCCGCGTCAAAAAATTCTAGTATATTTATTCTCGCGCATCAATAATTCGGTATTTGTTGATTCTTCGGAAAGAATTATAAAATCGTTATGCCTTTTTATTAGCAGAAGTTAAGTGGGGCTTTAAAGAAATGGCACCTTGTTTGAATACACCGCTGATACTCAATGAACGCGAACGTAAGCTTGTTAGGCTATTCGTGGAACTACAACTGCTTAGACTAGTACTAGGTGTGAGATCAAAGATCGTTTGTACAGTAGGTCTCGCGGATGTGTAATCCGATGGGATTGATTCTGCAATGAAAAGAAATATTAATTAACAAACGATATACTCTTCTGTGTGAAGCGTCGTTTATCAAATTTTTATAATTTTTGAAGCTACACAATGACTTGTGCATTTACCTATTAAAGGTGTCTCGTCGTATAAGGAGCCTTGTCTTTTATTACTGATAAAAGAATTTCTCGTGCTTTCAATGCTAGACACCCTTTGAATTACTTCCGCGGCATGTTTCCACCGCGAATGATCCTTAACATGCGCCAATAAAATCCTCGACCATTTTTGAGCTTCCTCCTTTGATTCAAATTTAATCGGCAACAGTTTCTCCATACTGTTGCCAGAATTATTTATTAAAAGCTCTTTGCCGGAAGTTTTGGACGGTTGAATGATTGTTCTCTACAAACAGATGAAAAAAAATTTATTTAAATAAAATTAAGCACGTGTGTAAGGGATGTCTATGTATATATGAAGATACTAACTTTGTTAACAGGTATCATGTGCTCCGGATTTTGACCTTCTTCCGCATGCTTCTTTGATTCCCACATTTTTATACAAAATCCTTGCAGACGTGCCCAATAATTCTGACCATCTACTTTCACATTGCCAATGCACATTTCCTTATTGATACATTCTGGCTGTACCGCCAATCGACAGCAAAAATGACCGAAAAGCGGCAAGGAGTGATACTTATTCTCTGAAGGAAAACAATCACAATATAAGTATTTCGAAATACGCCGAGTTTCTTGCACAACTTACCGACGCTATTAATAGTGAGGTCGTGCGTGTGAGTATTATCGTCCGTGTCATCTAAAGTCAGTTTTGCGCGAGCTACCAAATCGAAGTGTGGTCCACTGAAAATGAGATATATTGAAAATTCTCGCTTATGGGCGGAAACATGCCAAACATGGTCGATTTATCTATTTATGAGGAGACTCACGATTTAGCGGAGCCGAATTCATCGCGAAGCGAAGCGGCGAGCTTCTTGCCGACAGTTTTCGAGATCGATGAATGAATCGTCTTTTTTATTCTTCTCGGCGTGCTGGCGATACTTAAGTCCTCTTGCAAAACGTGGCTATATATTTCTAAAACTAACTCAAATTGGGCTGGCACATTATTACTGAAAGCAGACACGAAAATTTACAATTATAAGATCGTTATGCACGTTCTTTCAGTAGCACGATTATGAATACTTTCAACTTGTTCTTGCCTCAAACTAAGTTTAGTACGAGGACGATACATCATCGAAACTTACAATATCAAGACGTCGGGAAAACTAAGGTCCGTATGAGCTCTGTCGATCGGGCATAGCAAGGAGGTGTCGTGGATCTCTGTGCCCAATCGTGCCAAGCAGAATACAGCGAACCGACGATGATCGCCGCGATTCTTGAAGTGATCGGAGTCTCTCCACATTAACGGTATCCTAAGATCCGAGATCGACAACTTGCCTGTACTTCCAGAAATGCTGAAAACGCGCAATTATCGTTAGATATAGTGATAAAATACAATACAGGTATAGAGTTCTCCTCTCATTATTTATAAGAAACAAAATGTACAAACGAACCACGGTTGTTTAACGGATTCGCGGCGGCGGGTTTGCAATTCCGCCATGTAGACCGACATCCTCTCGTTGGACGTAAGCAACGCCTTGGCGGCTTCTAAGCTCTGGGCGCGATGCTTCGCAGCTGCCAGAAGTCTCGCCGAGCCTTCTCTCATCTTGATTTCCACCTCGATCTTCTGCTCGAGATCATGCTCCTGCAACACGCATAATTCAGCCTTTAGTGTTTTAGCAAAATGGATTCGCGCATCGTCGGATTCGTCGGCTCAGTCGCGAAAATCTCGTCAGAATAATCATCGAATTTTTAAACAGCTATTTGAAGACCCACTCGCATACTCGCATACGGTTGTAGGAAGCGTAATCTCAGCACCGGTGTCCGCACCGGGTGCTGATTATACGGGCGTAAACAAGAAAAAAAAGAAGGAAGGAGCGACCGATAGTTACGATCGGAGAAAAATCCAAGTGTCAGCGATAAAACGACTGGCTGGCCAGCACGTGGCCTCATCACGCGTTCACGGCATCAGGTTACATACCTAACGAAACGTCTTACACATTTTGCGGACGAATCGTTTTACTCATTTTACGAGTCTTTCCGAGATATCCGTAGACCGACTTAAAACACGTACGATTTGAAAACTCCGTAATTCCGTGTAACGTACCTCAGAATCGTAGAACTTTCTAACTGTACGCTCTTTACAAGTATACATAAATATGTAAAGTACATCACGTGTATATATATACATGAAGTATATAAACAGCAACCTGGGAGAACGTGGTCTTCTCACTCGTCCGTTTTTGAGATTTCGACATGTAAAAAAGCGGAGTTTCGTCGCCGCGTTTACGTTAGCCGGTCGCGCACGACACGGAGGGACCAGGTGAATGGGAATTCCACTTGAAGGCGAGAAACAAACGCTTCGCGAAAGCGTAAATAAATCGGCGCGGCTCTCTCGCGACGCTGCTGGTAGCTGAACGCAGAAACGGACTGAAATAACGGCTCTTCGGGGAAGTGGGCGAATGCACGAGGGGGTGACGTTCACCTCGACAAATTGGCTCTCGCTTGTGCTCCTCCTTCCTACCCTCGGGAAACCACGCTAACATCATGGGGATATCGATCCGCGGCTACCGCTTTATAGTCGGCTCGCACGAGATCACATTTGACCCTACACGATACGCGCTCGGAAGAATCGTGCGTCCAAGAGTTTAATTTCTTCAATGTTTTTTTCCCCTCTTACTTATTAAATATAAATATTCTGTTATGCATTAACCCTCCGTCTGTATACTTTTTTTGCGCCGTATTATAGGCGCGTCACATTTGACGCTATTTTTCTTTACCTTAAATTACTTGGAAAAATCTGCAAAAATTCACAAAACATCTGTCTCTATTGTAATTGATGATTTTATAGTCTATTCAATAATCATAGTTTATTTAATATTTTCTGGCAGGCTTGCAAGTTTTACAATTACGAGCAGATATTTTGGTTCGAACACCGTACCTGCACGTACAGACGGGGGGTCAATATACATCTCTTATGTAAAATATATTCGACTGTATAATATATCTCATATCTTATGTAAGATAAATTAAATGTCAAATTTCCGTCTTTCGAGATTTTCTTCTCGCTCTCTCGCTTTTAGCACGCGTCCGTTAATTTTCCGCGATGCCCGAATGAGGCGTATGATCCGAAAATAACGCACGCATCAGTAAAATCAATAATGGAGAGAGAGAGATGATTCATTGCGCGCATCGAGCGAATTCGTATTCCGCTAACGTTACCGTGACACATCCTTACGCCGGCCACGGCCCCGCGATGCAATCTATCGGGGAATATATTCCACGTGTATATTCCGCCGTCGGTCGCGAATAGGAATTTTGCAACGGCGCAAGGGCAACCGCGGCCACATTTAATCCCTGACCTCTGTCGCCAGTGCTGTAACGAGTCTTGATGAAACTCGTTGAAGCGCGCCGTGCGACAAATGAGTTCACGTAAATACGATGTAACACAATTCGCGCGAGACTCATTCTGCGCCTGTGTGTGCGTGCGCGTGTATTAAATGTGTTTAATCCTCCCTCGACTTTTCTCTCAAGATTTTTCCCTCGGACCAGGCGCTCGGACGCGCGCGATGCACCTTGTGCGCCGTCGTCGGCGTTAACGAAGCTTCGTCAGCGCGAAACATTTTCCTCTCATTCCGCTTGTACAATACGTAATCTTGTCACGGCTTCTCTCGCTCCCGTCGTTTTCGTTGCCCCTCGTTTCGTGTCCCTATACGTGTTTCCCTCTCAATATCGCTTTCTCCCGCGTCGCCAAGCACTTTCCCGCCGGCTTGTCTGCCGAAAATAGTCGCCAGAAATCCAATACCCCCGTGTGCCTGTAATGGTCACCGCACGCGACGCGCGTTCATCTTCCTTTCACGCGTGAATCTCCACCGAAGGAGCAACAGCTTCATAGCCCGCGACGAGTCGTAAAACCAATGCTGGGTATTGACTCGCTGTGTCGAAATGAAACGGTAAGAGACATATAAAGTGACAAACGTGCGTGTGAGTAATAAATATTTGATAGGTAGGTACACAGAATTTTCACCGAGAGACTTCATCGATTCGCCGTAAATCGCCAGGAAATACCTACTCGGGACGCCAATCTCGATTGAGATTTCAAATCCGTTTAACATCGCCATCCGTACGTCCGAGCGACGTGATATATCCACATGCGACATCTAAAAATACGAACAACGAACGCGAGGAAACGTTGGCAGCCACTCACGTACAATAACTCAACTCCCCTTCGCACGAATTTGACGTGGATTAAACGTGTAAGAGCGACTTCGACTAACATAAAGCACCGATCAACTTGATCGGCGATCGATTCAACCGGGCAGAAATTGCTATATAATTCGCTCCACCTAATCTAATCTCTCCCTCCCACGTGTCAGGCAGCAAAAAATTTATAATCCCATCCACCTTAACGAGATATCGCGGTAATGTTTCTTGATAACTCGATCGCTTGATTAAATTAATTAACAACTTGGTCGTAGTCATCCTTTGTGATCGCCTGTGAAATCAATAACATTAACGGTTGTCACGCGAGATCGAAATGACCCCAACCAATTTTCAAACATGCTGTTTCAAAAATCAACAGTTTAAGGACGTTCTCTGGTCCTTATATTAGAGAAAATTCTCGAATTAAATTTAAACGTTGTAGAACGTTTCATTATAAAAAATTAACTTTTTGAGTGGCGTCGCGTTAAACAAACCTGAAAAAAAATGTTCAAAAAAGAGATAACAACCGAGGATTAAATCGTATTTTCAGAAATACGATATTTCTGGTTCAGCGAAATGATCAAGATACGTATAATCATGATTAATCATGAATCGTCGAACGCAATCGAGACTCCTAAGTCCTACCTTCGAGTTCCGTGCGATCTGTCGAACGTAATACAAATCCAAGTCATGGAAGACGTCATTTTTTCCCGGTAACGTCGGAGTCCTCGATCGCATCCGGGTGTCCTCGGCGTTTACGACGTTGCACTCGTCGTTGAGCCGGTCTCTCGATTTGTTCGCATTCCGCGGATTCAGTATCGCCAAATGTGGGAAGCAGGAGTTCATCTTTCCTCTATTTTCCTTGTTGTTTCTTCCTTTCAACGCACGTTGCTACTCTCGTCGCTCGAGTTGCGCGTCGACCCCCTGATGGCCAAGTGCTCCGAGACTACTCCAATGATCCCGACGACGACTTGAGACCGATATCGAAGGCGCATCGTCGCAGACCGGCGATCATGGATCGTCCAGGATTACGCTTCCGCCTTCTTCCAGGGATATAATTTCACGGTACAATGCCCGTCGGCAAGCGAACAATTTCGCACGGGCCGGGATTATCGCGCGATCGGCTGGTTTATTTCTCCGACGCCTTGACCCGGGAAGGGTCCCGAACAGATGCAGAAGAAGAAAGAAGGTCGTCTTCCGTTTTTTTCCTTCGAGAGATATTCGAGTCAAGGTAGACGAAGAGGGGGGGGGACTTCTCTTTCCTCCAAAGCTCTCCGTCCACAATTCTGGGGACGGTACGCAATAAGCGTTCTGTAAACCTTGACCTCTAAATTTGAGGTGAGACGAAAAATATTGTTTTCACATCGTCCAAGGACTCCAAGGGTCTTCTCTGTCAGCTCCGACCTCTTCTCTTTTCAAAACGCGAACGTCGCACAAGTGTCGCACCGACACAGCGGTCGACGGCGTCGTTTGGATCAGTGCGCGGGTCGTCCTACGTTTTTCCGTTAGCTACAAAATAAGCCGTGACGGCACTCCGCGCCTCCGCGCGCGCGGTAGACAAACAAGAGACAGAGCACCGTTCCTGCCTCTCAACACGTCCGCCTTGTGTTGCCCGCTACTTCACCACCAAATTTACCCTTTCCCGTTTCCGGTGGTGGTGATGGTCTACGCACTACGCCCAATCACACGTCGTGATTCACCACTATCGAGGGGGAAAAAAAAGAAGCGACGTCTTCCTTTTCCTCCTTTCTCTCCCTTCCTCCTCTACGGTTTCGCGAATCGTCGTTGGTTTTCCGAACAATCGGGCATCCCGTGCGCGCCACGTGGGGTACGGGGGTTATCGGGCAAAGGGATAATCATCCGGCGCTGGGGATCACTGGAGATTTAACAAAACCGGTCGCGCGGCACGACTAGAGATCGGAGCAGATCGGAGTGATCGGACTAGAGACAGAGAGACCGCGCGCGCACGTAATTAGTCGAACGAAAATAATCTGCGGGCGCGAGAAACTGGTGCTGGTGCTGGCTAGCGTCGCGAAGGAAAAAGCTAGAGGGAGAAAAGAAGCGGGAGGCACCGTCCCCGGGAGTACCCGACTTAATACTGAATGACGCTCCGACCATTCGACACTGCGTAAGCATCAACAGAACGCACCAGCGCTACGCACCAACGCACGTCGCACCACACCACACGCGGCAAATCCGCCAGGGTGGCGGGGGGAGGAGGTGGCAAGCGGGGGCGGGCGAGAGAAGAGGGAGGGAGACCATCGGCGCTTCTGACAATAGATTGAATGAGCGAGCGGGGCGAGCGAGCACGGAGAGACGGAGGATCGCCCACGCCTCGGGAGCATATCCGCTGACTTTTACGTTTTTGTCGGACGCGTTGAAGCAATTATCGCGTAATTATCTACACGAAATAGTAGCCGCTGCTCGCAGAAGCGTTGAAAACGTATCAAACGCCGCTGGTGTGCTGCCCTTCGTCTCTGATCGCGGCGTCTCGCCGTCGAAGCCGTTATTACCGCCGTCCAGTTCCCTCATTGTTAATAATTGCGGACAATTATTTTCCGTTTACGTCGACGTAAACGCGATTGTCAAATATCGTAACGCTGAGATATCTCGGAGCACTGGAAACTCGTGGAAACCAGAATGAATTAATTCTGAGTTACGACACTCGACATTTTGATGATATTTAAAATCCATGCATAATTATTTGCAATATATGTACCATACATTCAAGATCTCGTAATTATTACGTAAATAAAATTGTATACTATAGGTATACATATAAAGTTCTGTACAAACATAAATGCTAGTTTCTTCGTTGATATTATAAATTAAAATTCAAGACGATACGCCGAATGAGAAAGGCAGCTTCTTCACTCTTAAAATAAATAATTCAACTTATTCTGTGTTATTCAAATATTTCAATTTAAACATTTTTCAAAAAACAGATGTAACAGACATTACAATTACTTTTTTTTTATCCCGATGAGAACCTTATACGTACACACGATGCAAACGGCACAAACTTTACGCGATTATGATTTTTCAGTGTGTTTTTTTCAAATGTAGAAGTACAGGATGTGTTTCATGAGTTCGCCAAGCTCAAGCATAACCTATTTCATTCGTCACGTGCTTGCCGACTCGCATCTTTTCGACGCGCAGCGAGTCTCCCGAGGTCTGAATCGTCACCCGTCGCATCTGCGAGTCCACCGAGCTGGGAAAAATCTCCACGAGGCAGGACGCAAAGTGGCTTTTAAAAACGTCAACGGACACACGCCGCGGCCGGTCGCGAGATCGCGAGACCGCCGGGCGATCCGCCGACTCGGACTCACCGCGTGACTCCTGGCATATCTGAGGCTCTCCCGCCTGCGAACCCTCGTCTGATAGTCGTTGAGGCAGCACAAATAATTGTTCTCCTTGTAGCAAACGTCGTTCGACGACCTGTGCGACGTTTGAACGCTCTTCCTCCGCGGCGCCATTTTGTCATTCGAATTTCCTCGCGGCGTGTGTGAGAGCGTATGGCGTAGTCGCGCGAATCGGCGGATTTTCATGGGCCGCGATTCGAACAGCGGGATCCTCCGATCTCTCGAAAAATACGTGGAGAATACGTGGAGATCAGGAAAATTTTGGATTATGTAAATGCGACTCGTGGCGTCTGATGCCTCCGCGATGCGCGCTTTCACGGAAAGTTATGAAATATTAAAGTTAAAGTTCGGATCACGTAGCGTTGGAAATTAGGTCGAAGGGAGCGACGAGAACAACAGGTGTTTACACACACACACACACACACACACACACATGCGCATACACACGCTCATTCACATTATACATACGGTGAATGAACATTTAGAGACAATTTCAATTGTATCGGGTGACGAAACTGAAATCCGATTAACTTAACCGACCGAATAATTATTTTGTTAACCTGTAGTATTTTGTTAACATTTAGATTAAATTCTTTTGGGAATAATTAAAATGAAAATTACAACTAGAAATTTTACTTTAAACAATTCTGAATCAATTAATTAACACCGATTAAGTTGATCGGAGTTTGGTCGAAGTCACTTATGTTCATTTCTACCAACGCGGATTAATTTTAATCTCGGTTTAATTTACTTGTTATCTTTTTCTCATTTCTAAAATTAGAAAAGGATAAAAATAAGTTAAACCGAGATTAAATTTAATCGGCATTGGTAGAAATGGACATTAGTCTTGCAGTTCAAAGAAAAATAAATTCGCCCAAGAGAGTGAAATTCTTAAAAACGTGTATTTAAATAATACAATATATATATCGTAGTACGTTAATTACTCGATCACTCCAGATTGTTGGATTATGGTGCTGCTAAAAATGCCAGTTTTCTCATTCGAGACGGTTTTCGGAATGCGCGTACGCGACATCGCTGAAACTAAGTTAGGCAGTTTCGATAAATTGATAGAGTATATTTCATAAGCAAGATAGAATAGCTACAATATCATACACAATAATGGAAAATGTCAAATTTAGCGACAAATGTAAATACGAATGCACTAGGGAGCCCTTCATTTCTTCTCCTTGTCTTTCTCCTTCTCTTTCTCTTTGTCTTTGTTCTGTTGTAACGATCCGACGGCTTGGCGTACGGCTTCAGAATGCGGATCCACGCCCGGCAAGTTTTCCAGGACCGATTGTAGAAAAGCAGGATCGGACATGACAGCTGCGTAATCCTCCTCCACGTCCATCGCTTCTTCCTTTTGCGATTCCAGTTCTTCTACATAGCGGTAATACAGATAATAAACCATTAGACAAGACAATCATTATAAATTTGTATTCGTGCACCAACATTTTTATGCATTTATCTAGAAATACGATATATTAAACGAAATAACTGGTGCTGAAGCAGCTGTCTGTCAAGCAAGAAATTCAAGTTTGATTCCTAGACTTGGACTAGCAAATAAGTAAAAAAAAAAAAAATAAAACTCAGTCCTCCAAAGTGGAGGTTTGGCAAAAGCTTGAAGCTCCTACTCATAAAAATATTGCAACTGTAAGTAATGGAACCAGTTTGGAAACTTTGAGCTGTGATAAAATGAAACAATGTATGAAACAATGTATTATATGGAGGAGTAAAAGCCATAGTGTAAATCAAATTTTTTAAGATATCGATCTCAATCTATTTTTTAAGATATTGATTGAGTGATACAATCTATGCAATATATATAAATTGCATCTATGCACACGAGTCAATATTTAAAAAAATTTGGCTTATATCACTATGGCTTTTACCCCTCCATATATATGATACCTAAGTTATCTATCGAAGACTTACGCTGGTCCTGCATAGACATCTGCATAGCGAAAGCGATTTGTTCCTCTTCTGTCATATTAGTAAAGTCCGGTACATTGCCTCTGCTTGGAGCAGTGTTATCACTAGCGGCAGTCGTGTCGTCCGCTCCTTCGAGGGACATCGCGAGGGCACGTTTCAGCATAGCTTCCTCGTTGGGAGCTTCCTTTATAGTCTCCGGCGGCTTATTCGTGGCAGTCTCGTTCGCCTGCGCGCGACGGGCTTCGTCTTCCTGACGTTGCCGTTGCTCCTCCATAGAGACGCGCAGAGCCTGACAAAAGTCATACGATATAAAGCGTACAAAATTACAGCTGATCTCGCGGGGAGATAGAAATTCTCAACAAAACATCTCCGATACTGACCAACGCGAGCTCGGGATCTTCATTTGGATCGACGCCGAACTCGAACACAGTGCCGCTAGCCACCCCAATGCCATCCTCACCCTGAATTATAGGAGACGAGATCAGAGCGTCTGACAAATGCGGACCCGGCGGAACGGTGACGAGATGACTTCCGGTGCCGTCCTTGCCGTTCAACGCGTTAACGAAGGCAGTCAATACTTCGTTGTTGATGCTCTCCTCGCCGAAGCTTATGACGTCGACGTTCACCTTCTCCTTCTTCAGTCGCTTCGCCAGCTTGACCAATTCCTTCTCGTCGATGTCTATTGGGCTTCCGATAAATGCGACGATACGCATTTTGTGATTCTTGCCTTGTCGATGTTTCAACGCTAACTGTAAGTTTCATAAATCTTTCAGTGCACGCTCGATATGCTTTGTTTATAAACCCAGGGCTAGGTGACGTGTACTTACGTGGGCGATTCTGATGCCTGTGATGAGAGCCAACTTTCCGTTTGGTTGAACCTGATGCAGTTTGGACAGTATTCTGCCGACATCGCTCGTGAGCGTCGCCAACACTTCCACGCTGGAAAAACAAAGAGGTTTCCATTTTATATTCATCATATGATTCATACATAAATTCTTATGCGACAATCGTGGAATGTCTGAGTCGTTACTCGGCGTACTTGGCCAGAGTTATGAGGCCAACGTTGTTCTCAGGATTCGAGCGAGTCTTCGAGTGGCACACCAAGTTGACGGCATCCTGCTGCGCCTGTAGCCGGGTAGGTACGAAATCCCCATTTCTCATGTAGTCGCTGTTATCGACGCTGCAAAAAGTTGAGATCGCGAAGGGTTAGTTCGAGCGTATACGACGATCGTAAACGAGAGCGAGCATTTCGAGAGAAAGAGGGGCTCGTGTCCGAGACTCCGAGATTGTGTCAACGTCATTGTCACTACGCTAACCTCAAAATTGCAGACGCGGTCGAACACGCTTAGAATTAAACCACCGCGATAATTTCTCGGCCGCGGGCGAACGAACCTCACTAATGTACGAAGATATCGCGAGGGACAACGTTAAGAATCGCGAATTCTTACAAAATGCACAAACTCACCATATCATCGTACTTTCCAGCACCATGTTGAATGGATCGACTGGCTCGCCCTCCCCTCGCTCGACGGCTCGACGCTCGACGCGAGGCGGCGCGGCGCGACTTTATCAATCCAATCCAACTTTCAATTTTCCATCGACTCCGTCGTTCGCATTGCGCACGTGCGTGTTCATTTAAAGAGCGACCTCCAGATACGAGCGCTCCTCGATCAAACTTCAATTAATTAGCAATTGACCCAGCAACCGGCACGAGTGCTTAAAACGAAATTGTTAAAACTTTGTTTGAAACTTCAGCATATAATTACTGAAATTTTGCTTGCATTTACGTGGTCGCCAAATTGTCAAAACTTCTCTCTCTCTCTCCCTTTCCTTCTCTCTCCTCTCCCCTCTCCACCCCTCCCTCTCCACTCTCCTCCCCTCCCTCTCCCTTCCTATCTGACCCAAGGTCTATTTAAAGAACAGTTTCTTAATGATAAGTCTTTTATTAACAATAAGTGGATGACAAGTAAAAAGGGGGCTTTAAAAGTTCAATGCGGTTGATGGTGCGTAAGTTAACATTATTATATCGATCAAGCGACGCAAAATAGCGTCGCGACGCCAAGTACATAAAATACAACTTGGTTTTTAAACTGACTGACCGAGTATACTTAATAACTACTAGCATATACGTTGGCAAATAATTATAAATCGGACATTTAATATTGACTCCACTTTAAATCATCTTCAGCGATGCGGTAACATATATATGTATATATCTATATAAAAAATCTTTGTAATCATATAAAAAGGCGGCGGTTCTCTCCACCTGGACCCTCTCCACGCGAACTACGTCGCGACGTTCTGGAAGGCGTAGGTGGACGAGAGGGTCGGCGAGGACGGCGGCGTGCGATCGTAGTTCAAAGAGAGCGTCGAGTACCTCGGCGCCTCGTCCATGAGGACGGCCTGCTCGTAGGTCGGCGGTAGATCCTCCCGCGCGCTCGCCGGCAACGCGACCAGCTTCCTCGCTTGCCTCCTCTCGTCCAGGATCCGCAGTATCACCACGACCGGTCCCACCAGCAGCATGATCGCGCCGATTGCCACCAGAGCGACGGCCGTCGTCGCGCTGTCCTCGTTCACGCGGGAGAATCTCACGTTGCTCTTGCCAGTCTTGCCAGTCTTGCCTGTCCAGAGAGCGAACTGCTCGGGACTCGTCCTCTGGGTGGTTTCGCGTACCGTGGCTCGCGTCGCGTTTCCTTCTTCTGCGAAATTCTCCTCCTTCTTCTTCTCCTCCTCTTCTTTCTCCTCCTTCGTCAAAATCGATCCCGAACGATCCAGGATCGAGGCGGTATCCTCTTCCTCCTGGACGCTCCGGGAGATTCCTTTGCCGAGGATGTGCTCCCTGTCACGGGCCACCCTCGAGATCCTGCTCGTTACGACGTTATTCTCGGGACGATCGTCGATACGCCGATCTGTTTCAGTTAAATGATTCCTAAGTCGGGAGCTTGGCGTTCCTAGAGGATCCGCGAGGAAGAGCGTGGATCGTTGCTCCTCCGACGCGATCTCGAACGCGTCTTTCAATCGCTCGTCCCTCATCGCGCCTAATCCAAAGAGATTCCTGTCGGACCGCGGAGACGCTCCATCCGGATCTATCTGAATTATTATCTCCACGTTCTTGTCGATCGATTGCCGCTGGGTGGATAGATCGTATTCACTTCCGTTGCGTCTCGTAGACGATACGATGGATTCCAAGCCGGTCGGCGGATCTGCCTGCGAAAAAGGAAAGAGCATATATATATGTATTGTGTACGCGGGTGGGCAATTTTATGTAAGTGGAGATAATTACGATTATACAACACAAACTATATATATATGTATACAATATATACACGTACGTAAACATATACATAAAAATAGTTACATAAATAGTTACATAAAATCTGTACATATATAAAATGGGCATTAATAAATAATAAATAATGGAAGATTACACAGTTGGAAAATTTGTATACTTTTGTGAAAAAAAATCTGCTGCTTAAAGTTTTTGTGTTAAATAATCGACATATTCATGCGTAAATTTAATACATGTCCGCTATGGTAAACTTAACAAATATAAAATGTAAAACTTAAAATGATTAAAAAATATGTTAAAGTATCACAATCTGTACGTATTTATTAAACGTCGTGTTGAAATTTACAGAAAGAAAGATGTTGATTTTACTCTATTATAAGAAATGTAATTTAGATCTTAATTTGTTTATTAGGTGTACAATAATTGACATAACAATTAACTTCAACTTACGATCAAAATTACATTTCTTTTTTGCTGAAATATTAATATAATAATAGCAGTGTTACCACTTAACACATCCATATTATGTACGTTAAACTAACACAAAAATTTGAGTGAACGGCCGTTTGGGATTGACATGTGATTTATGTTGTGGTAAATTTAACACAAGTTTTCCAACTGTGTATACAATGAAGATTAATAATAATCGTCGTGGATACAAACATCCTTAAACGCGTAATGATATTATTTATGCAACGAAAAGATCTCGGTATATATCCCGCACTCGATTACCTCGACGACATAGTTGGTCTCCAGGATTCTCCTGCGCAGCGTGCTGACGCCTCGGTGAAGGAGAACGATGCCGACGGCGTTCCAGGTCGCCAGCTGTAATATAATGATCACTCTCGAGGCCCATCTGTTTGTTCTCGAGGTGAGGGACATCGCGGCAACATCACACCGGCGGGCGCGGGCGGATTAAAGAGTCAAAGCGGCTTTAAAGCGGCGCGTCTCACCTTTCGCACACACCTGCGCTGCGCCTGGTTCGCTTCGCCCCGCGTGCCCACTGCCCCGTTAGCTAAGCGACATTTCCGTCGTTATATATTCGCGCACGGCGCCTCGGCGTGTCACCGTCTGCAAGCGATAGAATAACGCGACGCACATTGCACGCGATGGAGATACCGCGCGGCCTGGAATTCAACAAATTCCGTCATTTATTCGCGTAAAGATTGAACACGTCAGTTCGTTTTATATCGCTCCGCGCGCCGCGAAAATATTTCATCAAATATCTCTATCTACCGTTTCATAAACAATAATTCGTTTATTCGGTTTCGGGCGGCGCGGCGTTAATGCGCGAGAGATCCACGTGAATCCATGATGAAACACAATAATCCTGGGGCGTTTTCAAAACGAATATCGTAATTACTCGTTGCTTTCCTCGGTAGGAAACGTTTCAATTCAGCTGTGGACGTCGATCGGCAGTTTGATCACGGAGGCGAAGTTTGAAAAAATAGGAGGCTTTCTCCTCTATCGAGGACACTTCAATTCGGACGCGCTAAAGCGCGTCGAGGAAGCCTCCGCTTCGTCACATTTTGGGCAAACACTCGGGTGCGGAAGTGCCGAGAACGAGATAAAATAAAAAAGAACGAAAAACAACTTTACTATATTGATTCACGATTGCGAGGCAGAGTCAGGCAGTCGTCGTTCTTGGCGCGGCACGATTGCGACTTATTTGCTCAGTTATACGCGATGGGTCGTGGCGAGCGGTATAACGAATGACTCATTTCCACTACCTCGCGCCTCCGCGCCCGTCCCGTTAGCCCGTTTGCGTTTTCATACGAGGCAACAGACACGACACGGCTAGCCTAGCGACCCTGAGCGAAAAAAAAAAAAACGATGTCTTCGCGCTTAGGCGTTACCAAGTATCTATAATAGCGCGATAGACGAGTGTTATTTTCGTATCGAAGACAGCATTTTCATAAAAAGTGAAAAGACTACTTTTTTGCACTTTGTGTTATATGTTAATTTAAAATTTAAATTATATTGTGTGAAGATAAGCGGCATGACGTCGTCGATGCCTGCGAAACAGCATAATTATCGCCTTAATTAATCGTACCAAATTATCTTAAAATAAAAAACGTTAGATTTCTATAAAAAGCAGGGTTGTGCTGTAAATTTCAAGATATTACGTCTACGTAGATTGTTTACGTATTGTTTACCGGTAATATTTACACAAACTTATTTTCCATGTAAACAAAAAAGTAATGTAAATTATATTATAAATTGGATAACAAAATGAAGAGAAAATAAGTTTTTACATGTTAAAATATATTTTAAGTGTTGATATATTAAGAATATTAAATATTAAAATTTAAAAAGTAAATATAATATTACAGAGCAAATTTAATTAAGAAATAATTTTGGACTATAAAAGTTAAATGCATTTTATTTAAATTATTTATAATGTTATATGATTTTTATGTTAATATGTAATGATATGAAAGAGAGAGAGAGAGAAACATGATAGTAAAAATATTATCTATGCTGACCTGTGAGCTTTTACTCGATAAAAAGCAGTATTGCTTAATTCGCAATTGCAATATATAAGCCTAATTATTAATTCCTTATTTTTGGAGGGGGGGGTATAAAATTAAAATCCTAAAAACCGTTATTAATTTGCTGATAAAAATAACACAAATAAAATATAAATTTCTGACATTTCTGACTGAAAATTATTAATATATGAATTTTCGAAAATAAATCTTCGAATATATATGTAGTTTCGATTATTCATAGATTATTTTTTCTGTTTACATAAATGACACGTTAAGCATAGTTCACATTGTATACATTATGTATATATGTAGATGTAAACTATTATTGTATTTTATACGCGTAAACGTAAAAAAGAAACTTCGAAACAGGCCGGGAAGTTTGAGCGCAATTACTATACCTACTGACGAGCGTAGAATTTTTTTTAATAAGAGTTGGAACGAATTGCCGTCACGTATAGTTATATTGCAATAAAATGTTATTATATGGACGCCTAAAAAGATATCTTTTTTTTCAGAATTAATACAAAAAAATAGTGGCGCGGTTGGTAGCGTCGCCTAGCGTAAAGTGACGCAAGTAACGGCAAACGGCGCCACGTTCAGTCATGTCAAAAGCGGACGATTTCGTGCTGGTGACTCGTCGCGGAAGACGTCGTAAGGAAGACAGAAGGAGTTTGAACGGAAACGCGGCTACGTCGAGGGTGACCGTAGAGCAGGATCGGGAGGTCGATCACGAGCTTATTCTTCGGTAAGCCGCGCCGTTTTCGTTATTCCGACACCTAATCCTAACCCTAACCTAACCTAACGCCGCAACCCTCGTTGAACTGCAATCACGTTTCTTTTACGGCGATTTTCAGCACGTTAGACAAGGCGGTAGTCGAGGTCGGGGACGCGTCGTTTACCAGGTTCGTTTTCAGCCGACTGACGGAGTCCCTGGCCGTTCTAGGCTCCGACGGTATATGCGAGATAATCTGCTACGGGTTAGGACAGTTCTCGCAGTATAGGTCGTCGAGATGCCAGTTGGCGCTCCTCCTGTGCCTGAGGGCGCGATACGAGCCGGCTCGCGTACACGTGTACGACCCGGCGTTTCGTCCCGAGGAGGTGCGAGCCCTGCGCACCCTAGGCTTGGTGGTCATAGAGACGAACGAGGAGGGCAAGCGTGTCGTCCAGCGGGATAGAACGACCCTTGTGTACATGCCGCACTGCTCGCGGCAGCTGACGAATAATTTCCTCTACGCGAACTGGGGCGACGGACTGAGCGGTTGCATCCTGCTCGCCAACAGTCTCTCGGCGACCGTCGACGATTGCTTGCGTAGGGACGTGTTGAATACGGCCGGCTACATACTACGCATTCGACCTTATGTTACAGAGTTTCGATTGGAAAATTCCTTCGTGTACGAGGAAGTTTTCAACGACCTTAACATTCATATCTTTACCAGACAAGAGCTGCT
The DNA here is from genome assembly GCF_030848805.1 of Temnothorax longispinosus. Taxonomy (NCBI): domain Eukaryota; kingdom Metazoa; phylum Arthropoda; class Insecta; order Hymenoptera; family Formicidae; genus Temnothorax; species Temnothorax longispinosus. Next base: position 791,273 of record NC_092362.1, on the reverse strand, counting down.
TAAGGTTCCACAGGATTTCTGGAGGTCCAAAGAGGAACCGCGGTATTTAACTAAGGACGTCGAATTTGTTACAGCCGCACAGTGACAAATAACATTTGACACATTGTAATTATCTCCTTTGGCTCTTACAGAACTATTTGCATGACGTAGAACCCAAGTCTTCTCCTTGCTAGTCACGTAACTATAATGATTCGAATTTACTTTTAGAATATGGCGACGATGAATAGTAATATTAAATATGTTCGTTCTCTCGTGCAAGAGCTGCGCCGAGTCTCGCAAAATAAGAGTGTGAAAGAGAACGCAATGTTGCAATATATTATGGAACAGGCGCACGCTCATAAAGAAACGTCCCAAGTTTTGTGTAAGGCCCGAGAAGAATTGAAGAATTTAGCAGAGATGTATCTTTGCTACTTGAGGTCTCAACAGGCGTGCAAGGAGATTCATAAGCATTACGCTGGTAAAGGTGAACGTAGCATAAAGGAAACTGCGGATCTCGTGGGTTTTAAGCTACCTCATGATCCAAAATAAAATGGATTAAAGTAAAAATTTTTTAACTATTGTTAGTATAACTATATTGTTAGTCTGTATTATATATATTTGTTGTATTTCTACAAAGATGATCTAAATAGTGATTTACATTAAAGATTATCAAACAGTCTAATTTTATTTTATATGTAGCATATTTTTATACATCTCTCTTATTTAAACGTATTACTGTAGTTTTATTTCGTTGAATGTCAGTACTTGTTATCGAGTCATAGAGCTTATATCAGAATGGGGGGGGAGGGGTCTCTTATACATTTAATAATAATCGAGTTATAAAAGTACAAAAATATATTCTTAAAATGGGGAAAATAGTACATCCGTTTTATCTTAAAAAAATGATCTTATGCTGCAATAAGCTAAACATACGTCACAATTTTAAAATTTATAACAATTTAAGAATATTCTTTACGTATACACTTTGCGATCGTTGACAACTGCATGTTGCTCGTACCTTCGTAAATAGTGCCGATTTTCGAATCACGGAAATATTTCTCTTGAGGAAAGTCTGTCATAAATCCGACGCCTCCCATGAAGTCTATACACTTTGCTGTGACACGTAGCGCAGTTTCTGTAAATAAGATATATATTATCATTTCATTATATGTAGCTTTGAGTCTACAAAAAACAATTAGCAAATTGCATACCAGACGCAACTAATTTGGCCATAGCAGCTTGCTTCATAACATCTTTTCCAGCATCTACCAACCTAGCCGCATTGTAAACCAGCAACCTGGCGCATTCCAACTCTGTTACTGTTTGAGCTATTTGATGTTGCATCGACTGAAAGTAGAGATTATCTCTCTTAGATCTTAGATATATATGTATATATATATACGGGGATTTCTTTCGTAAAATGATAAGCGTACTTGGAATGAGAAGAGGTCCTTTCCAAATTGCTTCCTTTCCAACGTGTACGGTATAGTCGCGTCCAAGCATCCCTGAGCTATACCGATCATTTGAGCTCCAATGCCAATTCTACCTTCGTTCAAATGTGCAGCAGCATATTTATATCCATGCCCAAATTCACCCAAGATGTTGCTTTCAGGTACCTAGAAAAAAAAGATGAGTTTTAATAATGGATTTACATCTTGTAAGAATGATTACGTGCGTGCGCTCGCGAGATTTTTTTTTTTTATTACTTATCGTACATACCCTGACGTTGTCAAAGTGGATCATGCAAGTTCCGGATGCCTTGATGCCTAGTTTCTCTTCAGGTTTAGCTACTGTCAAACCGGGCATATCGCGCTCCACGAAGAAAGTCGTGATGCCACGGTACCCCTATTTAATTAAAAAAGCGTTACTTGATAACTTGATTTCTCTTTTTCGCATATGTAGGAATTTACTCACCGCGGAAGGATTTGCGTTGGCGAAAACCAAGAACACGCCCGCGATATCGGAATTCGATATAAACATCTTCGTTCCGTTTATCACATAGTCACCGCCATCCTTTTTCGCTTCGGTCTTAAGAGAAAACGCGTCGGATCCAGAACCAGATTCTGTGAGACAAAAACTACCGGCCTGAAAAAAATCTTGTCGTCAAATGTGTTTTGTTCTTTTTTTCCTATCAATGCATCAATATCTCTCCGTAACAAAAACGTGTAACAACTTACATAATTTTGTGCTAATTTAGGCAGATATTTCTGTTTCTGTTCTTCAGAGGCAACTTTGATGATCAATGAATTTACTAAAGTGTTATGGATGTCAACGAGAGCGGCTACGGCTCCGTCGACTTTCGCGACTTCCTCGACGGTTAAAATCGTGCTCATAAAATTGCAACCAGCACCGCCGTATTCCGTTGGGACTTCGAGGCCCATCAGCTGAAATTGGTAAAGTTTCGGATGTTAAAATAATATATTTCGTCATTGTATTAATTCATATCTAAAAAGAGCATATCATGAATTTGTATAAAATATTACGAAGCTGTCTTTAGCGGCACAATATGTTTTCTTCTATCATTCGTTCTGCCGCGTTATGTGAACGACCGTGTCGGTCATACGCGAGGAGACCGTGTTTTTCGCAGAATAACGGTTAAATAGATCGGTGCTGCGTTGCAAAAGGCAGGTAATGTAATCTTATTGTTAGACATTTTATAAAGTTCTGTAGAATTGATTTTTTTCCTAACAAAAACGTAGCAAGAAATCTTTCAAAGTAAGCGTTGTTCAAATACTATTCGCGGAAGTTGCATTGAAACGTTTGTCTCATACATGCGTATTGCAAAATTAAGAGGTATTTATTTATCTGTTTATCATAAAGAAATCGATCTTGTTACGATCTGCATAAAAACAAGATATTGATAAGATATATATTTCCGCGTTAGGAGTTATAGAAAAACAAAATATATTTACGCGCACAATGAGAAATTCTTCAATATACGCGTAATGATAAAAATTATCTACGCGTGTGGTCGATAAAGAACATCTTGTTTTCAAGTAGCTCGTAATTTATTATCTTCTTTTCCGACTTTCTAATTTGATGCATGCCATTTTGTCACATTGATGTCATCACGTCATTTTTACGGGATTGGCAGGTCAAACATGGTGTCGCAATCATGTGACATTATCGCATTTATGCAACAATCGCGGTCAGATAAACATAATTTTTACTAAAATCAGCGTAAATATATTTCACTTATCAGAACTTCCTATTGACAGAGAGTTCTAGACTCACAATCAGTTTTTCGCCAAAGTCGGTCGATGCGTATACAGAATATCCCAAATTTTATCAATTCATGCCCGCATGTTTTATGAGTAAAAATAAGGAACAAGTATTATCTGTAAGTTCAACGCGAGGCTGATACGAGTGAATGCATGTACGATAAATTGACAGTATATCCTCTTCAAATTCTTATCAACGAAAAATTGACATCGTTCGGAAATTAAATTTATTACCAAGCTTATATAGATTTTGTTTTAATCTCATCGGTTGGGATATCGACTCTTTCTATTAGTTGTCGCATGTGTCTCGCGCCAAGTATTTTCCACGCACAAGTGGCGAGAGAGACTGTATACAAGCTACGATCACTTTCAATCACACGTTCACTGTCCGTCCATTTAAATTCTTTATAGCCCCACACCTACCATATATTCTCTATTGCCTAATTCACGCTGCATTCTTTCCTAATTTTTTAATTTAATTAGAATTTTTAAATCGTGTACATCACATATAACGATCATGAATGTATGGTTTATGAGTGAGAATATTCACGTGTAAAATACGTTAGATAAATTTTGACTTTATCTATTTTGTATTAATACTATAATTTTTTAACAAAGTATATACTTAGATTGTTATTTACCCAACGTATTTTCCTCGCATAGTCTTACTCATAGTGTATGCTGGCACAGACCAATAAAATCTAGGATATCTTCGAATATTCGAAGTAGTCCAAAAACTCGAGTAGTTATTTCGAAAGGGTTCTTCAAACTTACGCCATTCTCGAAAAGCGTTTTCAAAACGCCGTCATCTATCTTGTTCTCCTTTTCCATCTTTCGTACGAGTGGAGCGATCTCCTCCTTAGCCAGTTTGGCGACTGAGAGTATATAAAATTAAAAAAAATAGATACAAAATGAATATATAAATTGACATATGAAGATATACGGCAAGATGGTAAACAAGATTTTACTGCATTATAAAGAGCTCGTTTATTATTTAACTCTGATGAATGAGTTTGACACTTACCGGTTTCTTTCATCATAATCTCATCATCCGTAAATTCCGTCAAGGGACTTGGACTCTGATTTAGTCTTGACGCGCATAAATGCACTTTTCGCGTTCGCGTCAGCCTTTGCGGTATCTACAAAACGTGTGATTTTGTTCTAAATATCATTTCGTTTATACGTCGCATAGGAAAAATATATAATTTATTAATTGTGTAAATATTATTTATTAACGTGTTAAAGAATAAATATATTTGTGTGTCCTCTCTGTGCTAAAGACTGTAAAGAGACATATTCGTGCGTACAGAAAATTGGTGTGTTCTACCAATCATTATGACAAGTTATTTGACCTTAGGAATAGAAGGTGACATTCAATCAATTAAACTGAATAATGATCAACAAGAGAATAAACGCGGCTAATTCTATATATTATATAACATACATCATATATATAAGTACGTCTGTATATCTGTCTGTCTGACCGCGAACTACTCATTTGTTAATGAACCGAATTTTAAAGAATTGTATATGAAGTAGGGGTAGAATTTTCCGGGGAGTGGTATAAAGTGTTTAATTTTTAGTTACCAATCTTTTTGGAAACCGGTACCGAAATTTTTCAAATTTTTCAAATTCTATTACATTCTTTAGTTCTTTCTACCCCTGTTTTATATATAATTCTTTAAGATTCGGTCCATTATTTCCTGAAATTCTATATATTATATATAACATACATATATATATAATATAAAATAAAAAAGCAAATGAAATAATATATATCGAAATAACTCGAAACCTAGCGGAGAATTTTTTTCCACATTGTTGTTTTTATCTTTGACTCGTCGATGGAAATGCTTTGTAACCGAATATCTGATCTGATAAAATACCAAACGACAAAAGTTATATTGATAACTCAAGCACAAGCTCATAAAAAAAATAATTTACAACTGCAGGCACAGATAAGTCAAATATGTGCATGTGTCTGCTTATCTTTTTCCCCTAAGTTCACAAAAAATACATTTGCCTCATCTTAGTAACACATCTCGAGTAATGTATACGATAAATAAATTAATAGAAATATCCTAACCATCGTGCTATCGATAGTGCTCATAAATAGTGCTTATATCGCAGGACATTTCGTGGAAAGAAAAGTATTGAATTTAGACGACCGTTGATCTCGGGCGTGTAAATTACATAGGGCAGGAGGAGGCTTCTTGTATGTCATGGGGCTCCAATTCTATTCCAAGTATTAATACGTTAATTTATTAATTTTTATTATTAAGACCAATGTTTTTGTTCCCCTGGCTTTTTGTCTACTTGTTTCAGTCTCCCCTCCTTTTCCGTCCAAGGGCTTTTAAAGTCCTTGGGGTTGCGACATTTTTAAATATTTTGAAAATTTTTTTATCCGATTTTTTCTTTAAACTGACCCAAATAGCCCCTGCTTATCCTAAATAGAGGACACTGCGGTATGTACAAACAAAAAAATGTATCTCAGATTGAAACCTTGAATTCGAACGTTCCAAAAAATCAAGAAAATTCTGTTCGCTCGTTGTAGGCAACTCGCGTGGTGTTTTTACACAAATCTAAGGATACAAAGGGAAATAATTGCGCGTGCTTACGTACGTCGCGGAAGGCGGATCTGAGTATGATGGACGCGTTCATCGTTTGTCTTCTTCAAGAGAGTCCTCGGAGGTACGAAGAATGGAAGAGCGATGTGTGTGCTGGCGGTCCGCAGGCTGAGTTAATACTGACAAGCGGGATGATTTGGTGCGCGTCCGCACCGGCCCGGCCGCCCCGTCGCTCCGTGCCGGTCGAACGATGCCGATCCGGATTGATTCCTTTCATGTGGCTGAAACAGGTTGTTGCGTAATGAAGAAATAAGGAGCTAATCGCCTCGAGCTGCCCGCCTCTGCTTGGGGTATCTCCTCCATCCGTTCCTCCCTCTCGTTTACTCGACGAAACTGCCCATATACCGCTAAATTAATTCTTATCGGCTCTTCAACGAGTATTTGCGTCAAATTCTTATCGCCGAACATTTTTTTTTTAAACAGAAACGCGTACGTATATTTCGTTTGCGCTTTGTCACTGTCTCGGTGGTCTCGACAACATTTGCATTTCCAAAGAAATATGATGAAACTACGTTATCGCAATGACGTTGAGCGTTTCGTTAACGATGGTGTAACAGTTTTCCTTTTTTTTAATTCAATTTTAAATATGTAATTTATATGCATTTAGTCGCATCGTAAATTATCAATTACAGATAAATTGGAGAGCCGATCTCTCAGTAATGTGATTGATAAACAGTTTATGAGAACGTTACATTATTATATACATGTTTGATAAGTAAGATATTTAATCCGCACGTTTCCAATCTATTGGAACCGCTATTAGTAATCATAACACGTTTGTATACTTGTAATCTCATTAATGGATACACGAGTCGGTTCTCCTCAAAGTGGAATTTATTATCTTAGGACGTCAGTCGATATATCTACCTATTGCATTTGAATCTTGATGAAACTTGGATCAATTCAACAGGTGATTAATTCACCTGCTAGGATCACTTACAGCAAACTCGCTGAGGATTACTCCGATCAAACTCTGATTAACTTAATCAAATGTTAATTTATCCGGCAATAGCTGTATTATTTTATTAATATGGACAGAATAATGTTTTTTTCTTATTTAATATGAAAAGAGAGCTCATAGGGACATTGAATTATGTAGCTGGAAAATTTATCTTAAGCAATTCTACTGGCTGATTTAATTACCAATTAAGTTGATGGAAATTTAATTAATTTGACTGAAGTCACCCTGATTGCTTTTAATATTTATCGGGAGCGAAAAAATGAGTAAAAATTGCACAAAAGTTGATCTCACGATTTAATATCGTACTTCTTTGACACGTAAGTTTTAAATTACATATACTGCACTTAGCAAACACGAAGTAACAGTAAACTTTACATGCAAGTTATACAACATATGTCCTACATTGCATTTACATTGTTGAGTACCCTGGTGAAAAAATTTCTCATATTTTCTCAGAAATTTTGTAAGAATTGCGACTTATTTAAAAATCCTGAAACAATATATAAAATTTTTTTTTAATATTTTTAGAAATAATTGGATGGGGATTTTCGGAATATTTCAATATCCGTATATATGAAATTTTTCTGATAAATTGCATAGATTTTTCATTATTTATTTTCAGATTTCTACAAAGATGTGTTGGCGGGAAAAATCTGAAATATTTTATTCTTATTTTGTCCAAGTGTCTAAAAAACGTTCGTATATAAGATCTGAAAAATTCATAGCATTCTGAGAAAGTCTGAACATTTTTATAAAAATCCTGATTGATAATATTGAACAATTCTAAGACATTTTTCCAATAGGTAACTCCCATGTACCGTTACTTGGTGTTTGCTGGGCATGTTTTTCTTTTTTAATATTTATTTATTTCTTTAGTAGTTACGGACAATAAGCACGCGATCTAAAATATTTGAAAAAATAAAAAAATTAAGATAAAAATAATTCATCATCAAATGAGTGTACATGTAGATAAGAATAATAATTATACAGGGGGTATTGCATGGCTCCATATAGAAACGATTAATTTATAACATTTTCGACGTCTACCCCTCATCTCAAATATGTTTCCATCAGGTATAACAGAGGCAAAAGAGTAAAAGTGAAAGTACACGATGTTGTAGTATGAGAATGTAATTCATTTCAGAAACAATAAGTAATATATATTTTAATAACATTATATTACACACATATTACATACATTATATACATATTAATATAACTTTAGAGCTACGTGATTAATTAACATTTACTTGCACTGTGCCATTGCTCAGTTGTATCATTAAAGCTGTCTGAGTCCTGAACCACTGGTGTATATATAGGGTATTCTGGAGAGTTCGTCACCGCGTTTCATCGAAATAGAGCCACCCACCTTCTATCATCAGATGCTCGTTCATGTGTCTGAAAAAGAAGTTCATCAGTTTCATTTTCTTTTCAAGATGGGACGGATAATCCTTGACCGTGTAGTACAACTCCATCGCCCTTTGCGATTGATATAGTGAATGTCATTTTTATATAGAAACTCGAAAATTTTATTTTGACCATTTTTCCAACAAATCGCTCTGTAGCAGCTTGAAGGCGATGCTGCTGATTACGAATATCATAGTTAAAGTGCGATTTTCTCATTATTTTTTCCATAATACGGATTTTACGATTCTATAGTAATAATTAAATGACTCCTGTCGACCCTTAAATAATACAAAAATCGACGTATTAGGTATATGTCTTGACGTAAGTGATCTTAGGGCCATAAGATCACATCAAGACAGATAATAGTGGCGTAAGTTAATTTATAGTGCCAAGAGAGGCACGGTACTCGCTATTTTTCGTTGTTCCTTAACGTATAGGTAAGTGATCTTATCGGGTTTGAGAATTCGTTAGCATCAGCCTGATCTTCTCGTACTAGATTATAATAAAGAGAAAAAATTGTAGAATTTTTTTTATTCGTCTTTCAACTAATTATAAAATTTGTATTATTTAAAATTTATTTTATTGTTAATCGCAATAATCGCACATATGAGACGAGTTTTGAATATTGATTCTTGCGCGATACCGATTGGTCTAAAGAGAAACGTACGCTATTGCAAAAACGTACGCTATTGCAACAATCATTGGCTTTAACAACACATTGTCAAAGTAATAAAGGTAATAAAGGTAATAAAAATATGTTATCTTTCTAAGAAAATCTTTCATGTAATTTTATTAAGATTAAGATCGCCGGAAAAAAGATAACGCGGAATAAATCGTGCTTCGTGCACGTTCCAATTCGGGGCAGACGACGTCGAATCCTGGGGGTGAAGGAGGAGAGAAAAGAGAATGCGCGCGTTCAGCAGACCAAGCTGCTCAGTAGCAGTCGAACGTGCGTGGCTCTTATCACGCAACGCAGTGTTGATAAGACAAACTCAACAGTTGTGCAACTGCTGTGTCTGCTGAACGCGCCCAATCACGGCGGTGTTGGCAGTCCTGTGTCCTGTTGAAAGTTGTCGCGCTCGATGGCAGGTGGCGCCAGAGGTCCGCGCGTGCGGCTTTCGGAAGTTTCGGAAGTTCCGTCCACACACTTCGCGTTCCGTTCAATGGTCACTCGGTTGACTCGTCGGTGTCCGTCTATCCCGG